>NW_006408856.1:1785788-1791050 GCF_000296735.1 Chrysochloris asiatica
GGTGGGTGTGAACTACCAATCTTTCAGTCAGCATCCTTGTGCTTATCCTGTAGCACCACACAAGGACTCCAAAATTTTGTTTGGACTTCCAAAATCTGCTTGGTTGTTTGCATCCTTCTCTATGTTTCACCTTTGCTTGAAGGCATCAAGATGTTCCAAATCACCTGTACCAAACACATGAAAGTCATCTTGTCTTGATTCCTTTATGTCTTCTCCCCAGTTTATCTGCAACAATCGTATTTATAGCACTATAAATCTGAATATTTTACTCTTGGGTGATTTTTCTTGACTGATTTATTTTAAGGCTTTTTAATTTCTTTCTTAATTTTGTATTTGTTTTCCTTTACTCCAATCTGCCTAATTTTCCATTTAAATCTTCATATATGAGCAGATTAGCATTTCTAAATTAAAATTTTTACCACATATTCACACTGCTTAAGCCTATAATAAAGGCCTAATTGTTTTGGTATGGTATATAATATCTCATAGTCCAGCTCTGTTTTTCATTCTAATCTTGACTTCACCCACTCACACCTGTTCCACCTAGGCTCCAATCCTGTGAACTCCAAGGAGTTTACAAGTTTGTACCATATGTTTTACAGGCTGTTTCATGCTTCTAGAATTTATTCTCCTTTAAAATTCAATCTGATAGTTATATCCTCTGGGAAACATTCCTGAACAGTATATAGAAAATTGCTTAATTTCTTTCTGATTTCTCTATCTACATGTTTTATTCTACTATTGGTAACAAACAAAAGCAACATTGTAATATGGTAATTATTTGTTTACTTTTTCACTTCTAGACAATTGATATCATTAGGAAATTGATTATTATAGGTGACCCTTGATCATTTAGTAATGTTCTTAATAAAGAGTACTAGCTTAGTGAATACTTGTTGAATTAATGAGTTTTATAAATCTTTCTTCTAGTACAGAAGTGAAAAACAGCAGATGTGAGAAACAATTTTAGGGAATGGAAGAGCAAAGATACCTTACAAACAAATCAATGATCTTAAGCTCCCAGAGCACATGGTTGCTGCCCAAATCATTTAATTTACAAGATACTAGTCTTATCAAATTTATGATTTAAAACATCCTATTTAAAATGTAAAAAGAGCTCTCATAGCGTAGTGATTACAAATCGGGCTGCAAACTGCAAGGTCAGAAGTTCAAAACTACCAGCTCTTCCATGGAAGAAAGATGAGGCTTTCTGCTCCCATAAAGGTTTATAGCCTCAGAAACCCTGTGTAGGGTTGCTATGAGTCAAAACCAACTTCATGGTACATAACAACAACAACAACAACATTTAAAATGTAAAGTTTCATAATTATGCTACTCTCCAACTGGGGAGAGTATTCCTCTATGGTATATTTGGCAATGTCTGGAGAACTATTCATTTGCTAAAACTGGGAGTATGCTACTAGCACATAGTGATAAAAGCCAGCTGTAAGCTGCTATACATCCTGTAATGTTATATGTCTTCCAATGGACAGGACTATTCTACACAACAATGGATGATCTGGTCTAAAACATCAATAAAACCACTGTTAAGAAACTCTGCTTTAGATTGAAGAGTGTATCACCCTAAAGGCAATATGTAAAGAAAGTATGTTAATTTATTCCTCTTGGTAATAAACACACATACACATTTTTCATTCTATAGTGTTTTTATATCATTACAAGAATAAAAGTCCCATTTTATTTATCAAAGGAAAACTAAAACATAAATTTTCACTATGATCTTACATCACTCATTTACAAGATGTTTATGACTTAGTGCTTTTTCCTGGTTTTTATACATTACTTTCTTAAAGGCTAAACTTCATTTTTAAAACTTAATTTGGAAATTAGCATCCAATAGGAGCTCATTCATTTCAAAGGAGAAAAAAAAATGTGTTATGTCTTAAGCTACCTCTCTGATGTTATTATTATATCATATAGATAAGAAAGATTCATGACTTTGTTCTTTCTTTTACAAGCTGTAAGTGAAGATCATTTCCTCTACAATATGTATGATATGAACAATGAAAGATAGAATTATTCCTAGCTAAGAATGAATAAAATGACAAAATAGAGCAATGTTTGTTAGTCTCCACACTTGCACTTCCTTTTCCTCAAAGCTTCCTACATATATTACTGAAGGTGACACGTGCAATGCAAGATTACTATGGTGAACCTTAATAAAATATAATGAAAAGCAAAAGGGAGAGAAATTTTAGACCTCATCTTATCCTTCTATGATTTATGAATTCTACTTGTAAAAGAGCTTTCAGATTTTCTGTGGCCTACATAACTTTGCAGGAGTCCTGGTATGGTGCTGTGGGTTAATGCACTGCACTGCAAAGTCAGTTTGAAACACAAGGTTGGTGGTTCAAGCTCATCAATCACTCCTTGGAAACCCTATACAGGGTCGCTATGGGTCAGAACCGACTTGATAGCACTTAGCAACAGAAATTTACACTCTTATTTGATGTATTCTGAACAAAAATTGACCATTTATACTACAAAGGAGCATCCAATTTATTTGTCTATTTAACAAGATCACTTGCTATACCTGCATTTGATCTTATAGATAGATAATGAAAAAAGGCCAACCTTTACTCTTTGGACACACAATCAAATAGAGAAATCAGACAATAAGTACACATTAGTACACATTGCTGACATAAGATGGATGTTGACTGAAAACAGAATACCACAGACATGTTTAACTGTGCTTTATTGACTATACAAAGACATTTGGTTTTTGAATTACATCAAACTACGGATTATAATAAACTAAGGGAGTCCATAGAATCAATGCATTTGAGTTATGGTGTTGGAGGAGAATATTGATAGTATTGTGAAGTACCAAAAGAACAAATATATCTGTGTTGGAAGAAGCACAGTCAGAGTACTTCTTGGAAGACAGGATAGTCAGACTTCATCTCTTGTACTTGCGACATATTGTCAAGAGGGACTAGTCACTGAAGAATGATTTCATATTTGGTAAAATGGAGGGTTGGAGATATAGAGGAGGATCCCCAGTGAGATGCACAGTGGCAGCATCCATGGGCTAAAACACTGCAACAATTATGAGGTTGGCCCAGGCTTGGACAGTACTTTTTTCTGTTGTGCATTGGGTCACTATGATGGCACCTATGAAGAGCAACAAATGGGTAACAATGCAAAGAATAAGAATTCCAAAACATTAATTTGTACTGGTGAGGAAACTGTACACAGACCAAGAAGCAGTTGTTCAAAAAAGAAATAGGGGATATGTTGTTGTTGTTGTTGTTAAGTGCCATTGAGTTGATTCCAACCCACAGTGACCCTCTATAGGGTTTCCAAGGAGCAGCAGGTGAGCTTGAACCACCTACCTTGCAATTCAAATGGCTTTGCAGTCTGGCGCATTAACCCACAGCACTTAAAATCAGGAAAAGTGTGTGTTAGGATTGTATCCTTGCACCATGTTTTTTTCAATCTGTATTCTGAGCAAATAATTTTAAAAAGGTAGATTAGATGAATAAGAACATATCATCAAGATTAATGGAAGACTAATGATCAATCTGTGATATGCAGAAGATACAACCTGGCTTGCTGAAAGCAAAGAGGACTTGAAATATTTACTGATGAAAATCAAATGCTACAGCCTTCAGTATGGATTGCACCTCAATATGAAGTAGTAAAACATCCTCACAAGGGAATCTGATGTAGACCGTGCAGAACCGGTCAGGAGGTCAAGACCCTGTGGGCCCAAGCGTTGTTGACCATCCAAACCATAGGCTCTGAGGATCAGACTTTAGCCACCTAGTAGACATAGCAAACTGTCCCTCATCTGATTATTCAGTAATGCTTGTTAGTAATCTCATACATGAGCCCTGGATATCCACAGACAAATGTAAAAACTTTCCCTAAAAGCCAAGACTATAAATTCCAAAAAGGCAAGTTCCCCCCGACCCCCCCAAAAAAGCTAAAGAGGATAGAGAGAAACACTGTTAACTGATGATATATGGAGGGGATAATAATCAATATAATGAAACAAGCTATATGAATGATTGAATGTGAAGCTGATGATGTGCCCTGTAAACTTTCACTCAATCCAAAATAAAAACATTTAATAAAAACAAAGACAAAACAAAACAAAAAAAAAAACATCCTCACAAGTGGACCAGCAGATAACATCATGATGAATGGAGAAAAGATTGAAGTTGCCAAAGACTTCATTTTGCTTGGATTCACAATGAATGCTCATGAAAGCAGTAGTCAATAAATTAAACAACATGATCAAATGACATATTGCATTAGACAAATCTGCTGACGAAAACCTCGTTATAGTGTTCAATAGTAAATACACAAATTTGAAGACTAAAGTGTGCCTGACCCAAACCATGATATTTTTAATCACCTCATATGCATGTGAAAGTTGGACAAAGAATAAGGAAGACTAGAGAAGAATCATTGCATCTGAATCATGATGTTTGCAAAGAACGTTGGAAATGACTGCACTGAAAAAAGAACAAACAAATCTGACTTGGAAGAAATACAGCCAAATATTCCTCAGAGTGAGGATGGTATGAGTTAGCCTCTAGTAATTTGTACATATTGTCAAGAAGGACCAATCCCAATAAAAGGACATCATGCTTTGTAAAACGGAGGGTCATTGAAAAAGAGGAGTCTCATTAATGGTATGGATTGACACATTGTGTCAAATTGGCAATGCCAGAATTCTCCGTGGTATAATAGCTAAACTATATGTGATAGTTAAGGTTTTCTCAATTGGGCTGGCCCATGATTCTTAGTGGCATGACAATTAAGACATAGTATTCCCCCATGATGATATCTGCTAGGAGCAGCCAATTAATTGAAAAAAAGTTTCCTCAGGGTATTGCCCTCTTCTGATATATTTAACACTTGGACACAGCTTGCTTGCTTCCTGCTTGGACTGGATCCTGTAATCTGGCTCATCATCCAGGTTTTGGACATGTACCAGTGGTCTGCTCTACTGACTGCTGATCCTGGAAGTAGTCAGTAGACACCATTTTAAATATCTGACTAGTTTGTCTGTTGTCTGATTTACTTATCTTGTTCATCAGTCTTGCAGTTACATGAGTCAGATGCCACAAGTTTGACAAATGACCCTTACTGGCACTTACCCACTTCTACAACTATGTGAGCCATTTCCTTCATATAAACTTCATTTCACTGGTTTTGCTACTTTAGATAATCCAGACTAAAACCATCTGATTTGATGACATCTACAGTGAATAAGGAAAATCATAG
>NW_006408856.1:1791165-1800316 GCF_000296735.1 Chrysochloris asiatica
CTTCGTCTCTCATACTTTGGACATATTGCCAGGAGGGAACAGTCGCAAGAGAAAGATGTCATGTTGGGTAAGATGGAGGGTCAGAGAAAGAGAGCAAGACCCCCAATGAGATGGATCAGCCAGGTGGCATCATTGATGGCGTCAAGTGTGGCAGCGATAGTGAGGTTGGCCCAGGATCAGACACTGTTTCATTCTGCTGTGCATGGGGTCACTATGAGTAGGTTCCGACTCGATGGCACCTGACAACAACAACAACAACAACAACAATATGATGCCATCACTCCCATATTTGATGTGATCAGCTCTTATATGACATAATTATCCTATGTGTTGTAAATGCTCACTTTTCAGATGATAATGAGGCAAGATGCAATCACAGTAATTTGTTGTATTTTGAGTTAACCTCTTTTGAGATATAACATGAGAGAGCTATTAGCAGAGATCAGAGACATTCACTTCCAAGATAGAAGAGTCATGAGAGGAGTGTGTCCTTTGAACTTTGGGCCCTTGCATTGTGAACTGTCCAGATCCTGTGGACAATCAATGCCAAGACATATTGAGAACTCCAATCAATCCTGGACCTTCAGATGCTAAAGGAGACAAGGACCTTTCTTCAGAGCTGACAAAGAGAAAGCCTCCATTAGAGCAAGAACTCAGAATTTAGACTTATAGAGTCACTGTAACATAAAGAAATGGTTGATGGTCAGTCATTTCAGGCAATAGCATATGGCCAAGAACTAATGGTACCGAAGGAAGAAGTCCAAGCTGCAAAGAAGGTATTGGTGAAACAAGACTCCAGGAACTTATGAAATAAAAATTTGTATCTCCTAACACACAGATAAAGCACAAAGGAACTCACTCATCTATGCCAAGAAATTGGGAAGACAGCTACCTTGACAATCATTGTAAAAGATACATATTTGCCCTCTTTCCAAAGAGAGGTGGCACAAAAAGATGTGGAAACCCTGGACAATACTATTAATATTACATGCAAGTAAAAATTTCCAGAAGATAATTAAAAAATTGTTACAATCGTATATAGACAGGGAACTGTCAGAAACTGAAATCTGAAGAGAACATGAAACCTTCAGGTTATGGCTGAAAGCAGAGAATATTAGAAAGATGTTTACTTGTTTTTTATTGACTATGCAAAGCCTTTTGACAGTGTGAACAATTACAAAAAGTGGATAACACTGCAAATAATGGGCTTTCCAGAATACTTAGTTAAGCTTATGAGGAACCTACACATAGACCAAGAGACAGTTATTATAACAGAACAAGATATATTGAGTAGCTTAAAATAAGCAAATATATGTGCCAGTGTTGTATTCTTTCACCATGTTTATCCAGTCTGTACATTGAGTGAAAAATCCAAGAAGCTGGACTGTATGAAGAAGAACATGGCATCAAGATTGAAGGAAGACTCATTAACAACTTGAAATAGGCAAATTATAAATGGAGATAGATTGAAGTTTTCAAATACTTTATTTTGCTTAGATACACAAAGAACAATGATGGAAGTAAAAGTCAAGAAATCAAATGACATATTGCATTAGGAAAATTTTCTGCACAAGACCTCAAAGTGTTAAAAAACTATTAAACCAATTTAAGGACTAAGGTGTACCTGGCTCAGGCTATGACATTTTCAATCACTTCATATACATGTGAAAGTTGAACAATGAGTAAGGAAGATCAGAGAAGAATAAATGCACTTGAATTATGGTGTTGGAGAAGAATATAGTGCAATGTGCTGCCAGATGAGCAAACAAATCTGTCTTGCAAGAAGTACAGTCAGATACTCCTTAGATGTAAGGATGGTGAGACTTTGTCTCTCATAATTCAGACATGTTATCAGGAGGGACAGCCATATTTTGAAAAGTGGAGCATCAGCAAAAATAGAGGAAGACCTCTTTTGAGTTGACACAGTGGCAACAAAAATGGGCTCAGATATTGCAACATAAGAGGATGCTGAAGGACCAGGCAGTGTTTTGTTGTGCATTGGGTCTCCATGAGTCAGAACCAGATCAACAATACCTAAAAACAACAACGAAGTGTGGGTGAACTAAAGTCATCTACTGTGGAATTTATGTTATAAGAGCATTAGAGACCTAAGACAAGAGGCCATAATAAACTGAAATATAACAAGAATTTTGAGAATGGTAGAGGTCTGGGCAGTTTTTCCTTCTGTTATTCCTTGTGTGAATTGGAATAGAATTGATGTCATTAATAACAACAACAACAACATGGTAACTTGTATAGAAACACATAGAAAGTTGTAGTAGAAACACAAGCAACCTGTCCTATATGCATTCTATTCCTTACCAGTGTAAGCCACTTTCTGTTCAGGAATTGGTGGCACATGTACTCAGGAAAATGTTCCCTTCTCTAGTTGCTTAAGAGAACTTTGATTAAATAATACCCATAACAATCAACCATTTTTCTTGTCAAAGATTGGCTCAGGCATGATATTTAACATAATTTTGATGAATGACAAAAAAGATAAAAAGTATGTTCTTCAAGAAAAATTGAAATATGAAGTGCT
The DNA here is from genome assembly GCF_000296735.1 of Chrysochloris asiatica. NCBI lineage: Eukaryota > Metazoa > Chordata > Mammalia > Afrosoricida > Chrysochloridae > Chrysochloris > Chrysochloris asiatica. Next base: position 1,793,708 of record NW_006408856.1, read on the forward strand.
AGAAATCTGTATTCCCTCTTCTTATTGGACTATAGAAGATAAAATGGAAATGCCTTTTGAAATTATGGGAACATATTGAGATTAGAAGTTAAAATAAGGAGTATAAAGATGTAATCTGATTTCTAATGAGCTGGGTCTTTCTTATAGAGACTTATTTTATCATATTTCTTTTAAAACTGATTAAAATTTTATCTTTTGTTTTCAGCTGAAAATATCTTCACTGACAGATAAATCAGATAAGGGTTTCTATGTCTATATAATCTGCCTGAATCACCAGACCACTTACTTTCAAATATCATTGAATTTTCTTGTCCTCTAAAACCAATGCTTGTAGCGGAAATTCAGTAATTGAAACTGAATATGGAGCATGTATTATATATAGCGTAGTGCAATGGCATAAATCATGGAATATGTTTGAAATACTAGAATATTGATATATTTAAAATACAAGTAAAAAGAAAACATAAAGAAATATTCTATATGTGTTCTTTTTTTGTGACTTGACTGACACTTTACATGGGAGGACATCGGTTTGGCACTAAATTTATCATATTCTGTTTCATTGCAAAGATTACAATCCCCTCCATGCATTATTGGTTGACAGTATTTGCTTTTGTTCCCTTTGTTTTTGTTTTGTTGATGTACACAAAAACACGGAGGAATACATAATCATTTAAACAACCAAAGGGCACATTTTGCAAGCCATTCTCCTGGCCATCAACAAAGAGCATTTCACTTTCCAAGAGTGTAGAGTCCTCAGTTGATCTATCTCTCCATGCCATCACCATTGTCTCCATCTTTGGAGTTGCTGCTTCTCAGGTTAGCATTCCACGTTCAGCTCATACTCTTCACTCTGTTTCTGGAATATAAGATTAACTCCTCCCCTTTTTGTTACACAAATTCTACCTTTACAGTTGTGACAATCATAATTAGTCATGATAACAATTAGTCACTATTGAATCAAAACAATCCTATTCCTACCTCCTTTTACCAGAACCATCTAGACAAGATGATTTGCCCATCCCTATCAACTCTGTGTACAGAGAGGATAGTGTTGGCCCTTGATGTGAAGACTCCTTCCCTCTCAGTTGGTATTTTGAGCTTCTACAGCCATAAGTATAGGTCAAGTTCATCAAATTGTAGCAATTTACCCTCATTTCCTTTATTGCATTTCTTTATTTTCCTCTAATCGGTTCTGATTATCAAGCCATCAGCTAGGTCAATGGGAACTATCTGCAAGTTTGGACATTCTTTGTGCATCTCCCCCCACTTCATATAAGGTGGATGCTTCACTCTAAGCTCTAGGCCTCCATGGCTAGGTCAGTATCCATGGGCTCAGAAGTTCCCAAGTCTTCCCAAACTTTAAACAAACCAGCCCTTTTCTTTTCTCTCTCATCTCAAGGTCAAAAGGCGTCTACGAAACATAGTCACACTCAGTCCATATCTTCATTACTGCCTATTCCCTGCTTCTTTTCACATGTAGATCAATGTGGTTACAAAATCTTACACACTTGTGCACATGTTCCCTTGGAGTTATAGTTTTAGAGAGGGGTTTGTCCTGAAGGGACTTGATTACTTACCTTGGTGGCTCCTTGGTGAACAACTTGCTTGGTCTTGTAATAGCCAACCAGACTGCCTTTTTTTTTTTTTTTTTCTTACCTGCTGGTAGTTTTTCAAGAAATATCTTCTGTTCCTCTAGCCACTCTGGGCTGGTCTGCATGTCTTTTCAAGTGGGAATGTCCTGCCTCAGGAGTTTCTGGATGGGCATAAGGATTGCCCTAAGGTCCTATATGTTGCAAAGGCTCTGCAAGAAGTCTATTTCACTAGGAAAGTTCTAGAATCCCTTTTAGATATTCCAATCTGTTATAGACTGAAGACTGGCTTACAAGCTTTCTATAATCATGTTTCCCGATAGTCCTTTCTATCACACTCAGGTATCTATTTTACAATAGTAGGCAAGGGAAACCAATATCCGTAAGATAGTCAAGAATCTTAACATTATTTCCCTCTTTTACTCATTCAGACTATGCCTTGATACCTGTATCACAGAGCCCTGTTGTTCCAAGGTTAAGAACACATCACTATTTGATTCTGTCCCATTTAGCCCATACAGATCTACCTAAGTTCTCTCCTATCTACCTTGTTCCTCCACCTTCCTGCTCTTCTTGCATATTGCCCTCCCCTTCCTTGTATATTAGCAATATATTACCAACAACTGAGCTATGATATAACTATGCCATAATCTGTTCCCTTACCATCCTCCTGTAAGCAACATAGAATTTTTTTTTTCTTTTAGTATGGATATCTTTTTTTTAAATACAGTTATAATAATTATTTTATGCAATATTTGTTGTTTTCTGGCTGATTAATTTCACTCAGCATAATGTCTTCAAGGTTCATCCATGTTTTGTAGTGTTATGCTGCTTCCTTGTTATTCTTCTAGGTAGTATAGTAGTCTATAGTGTGTATGTAACAAACTTTATTTATTCATTCTTCCATTGATGGACACTTAGGCTGTCTCCATCTTCACAAAATAGACAAGAAAGTGCTGCTTCACAAAATAAACAGAATGACTGAATCTGAAATACTGCAGCAATAGTCTGAAATACATTTGTCATTATTTATACCATTGTGGTTCCAGAAAATCTCCTATCCCTATGGGAGAGGGCATCAGGATGCAAGAAATTGTGTGTAATGAAAATATCATTAAGATCTACACCTACAAAGAGGTTTACAGTTTTTCAGTTTGTTGTATTGTGGTGGCTTTTATGTTACTGGAATGCTGGAATGTATGCCACTGGTTATTTTAAGTATCAGCAGGGTACATCTATGGTGGGAAGACTGATACAGACAAGAAAGAAGAATAAGTAGACTAATTCTTAATGTTTAGCCACCAAAAACCTTATGAGTAGCACTGGAACATTCTCTGATAGCACAAGAGTGTTGAATATTGATGAAGCACACCTGAATATTGTCAGATACAGTGCTGCAATATTAGTCCCTCAGGTTGAACTAATATAATTGGGAAAGAGATGCCTTCTCAAAGTAAACTTGACCATGATAACATGAATGGAGTAAAATTTTGGCTACCTCTAATTGCTGATGAAACCCTGTACAGGGTCGCTATGGGTCGGAACCGACTCGACGGCACTTAACAACAAGAACAACAATTGCTGATGAGGCACAAGGAGAAATATCTGCAAATTTTCATTAGTAATCAGAACATGGGACTTATGAAGTATGACTCCAGGCAAATTGGAAGTTGTCAAAAATGAAGTGGAACACATAAGCATCTAAATCCTAGGCATTAAGTGAATTGAAAAGGAGTGGCATTGAAAATTCTGAACCTGACAATCACATAGTTTACTGTGCAGGGGATGACAAATTGAAGAGGAATGGTATCTCATTTGTCATTAAAAGAACATTTCAGGATATATCTTGAAGTGCAAAATTTGTCAGTGATAAGAACATATGTATACACCTACAAAGAAGAGCAGTTGATACCATGATTATTCAAATTTACCTACCAACTATTAAAGTCAGAGATAATGAAACTGAAGAATTCTATGAACTTCTTCAGTCTTAAATTAATCAAACATTCAATCAAGATGTATTTTTAATTACTGGTGGTTTGTATACAAAGGTTGGAAACAAACAAGAAGGATCAGCAGTTTCAAAACATGGCCTTGGTGATAGAAATGAGGTTGGAGACCATATGATAGAATTTTGCAAGAGCAATGATTTATTCATTACAAAGACCTCTTTTAAATAACATAAAGGTGACTATATACATAGACCTCACCAGATGTAATATACAGAAACCAAATTGGATACATCTGTGGGAAGATATTATGGAAAATGTCCATATCATCAGCCAAAGCAAGGTCAGGGGCAGTCTGTGGAAGAGACCATCAATTGCTCATATACAAGCCCAAGCTGAAGCAGAATAAAACTTTGAAATGTACATGAGACCCATAATTTGAACTTGAACATATTCCCACCTTAATTTAGAGATCATCTCAAGAACAGATTTAATTAATTAATTAGACAATAATGACTGAAGACCAGAAGAGAGTTGTGGGATGTCATCAAAAACATCATACAGAAAGAAAGCAAAAGGTCATTAAGAATACAAGACAGAAGGAATATATCCAAATGGAAGCCAAAAGATACTCTGAAAATTGCTCTCTGTCATAGAGGTGCTAAAGCATATGGTAGAATTGAGAAGGTAAAAACACAGTAGAAAATGTTAAATGTCAAATTGAGAAGACAAACAAAGTATTATAATAAAATGTACTAAAACCTGGTGTTATAAACCACAATGGAAGTATATACTCAGCATATCTGAAGCTGAAAGAAGTGAAGAAAAGGTTCAGGTCTTGACTTGCAATATTTAAGAATTCTATGGGCAAAAAAAGACTCAGGATATGGTAGTGAAGGATAAGCACTAGACCTCAAGATAAGTTTGAATTGTGAGATCTTCATTTCAAATCCATCAGCGGTTCCTTGGAAACCCTATATAGGGTCATGATGAGTCAAAACTGCTTCAATGACACTGATCAACAGCAACAAAACAGTCAAAATATTGAATGATGCAGAAAGCATCAAAATAAGATGGAAAGAATATACAGTAACTATATCAAAAAGAAATGGAAGATGATCAACTACTTCAAGAAATAGCATATGCTCAAAAAGCCAATGATACTTAAGGAAGAACTCCAAGGCTCCCTGAAGGAATTGGAAAAGTACAAGGTCCTGGTAATAGAATACATACTGAAGTCTTTCATCAAACTGATGCAGCACTGGAGGCACTCACTTATCTATGTCAAGAAATTTGGAAGATAATTAACTGGACAGTTAATTTGTAGAGATACATATTTGTACTAATTCCAAAGAAAGGTAACCCAAAGGAAAACAGAGATCATTGAACAATTTCATTAAATGATATCACATGCAAGTAAAATTTTGCTCAAGATAACTCAAAAATGACTGTAACAGTACATTGACAGGAAACTGTTGTTGTTGTTGTTGTCAGGTGCCATCAAGTCGGAACCGACTCATAGCGACCCCATGCACAGCAGAACGAAACAATGTCCAATCCTGGGCCAACCTCACTACCGCTGCCACACTTCAGTCCATCAATGATGCCACCTGGCCAATCCATCTCGTTAGGGGTCTTCCTATTTTTCTCTGACCCTTCACCTTACCCAACATGACATCTTCTCCAGCGACTGTTCCCTCCGGACAATATGTCCAAAGTATGAGAGACGAAGTTTAGCAATCTTGGCCTCCAAAGAGCACTCTGGCTGCACTTCTTCCAAAACAGATATATTGGTTCTTTTGGCAGTCCATGGCACTTTCAGTATTCTCCTCCAACACCACAATTCAAAGGCATCAATTCTTCTACAATCTTCCTTATTCACTGTCCAGCTTTCGTATCCATATGAGGTTATTGAAAATACCATGGCTTGGGTCAGGTGCACCTTAGTCCTCAAGCTGACATCTCTGCTCTTCAGCACTTTTGTGCAGTAGATTTGCCCCATGCAATACGTCGTCTGATCTCTTGACTGCTGCTTCTGTGAGTGTTGACAGTTTATCCAAGAAGAATGAAGTCCTTGACAACTTCAATCTTTTCTCCATTGATAAGAATGTTGTTTATTGGTCCAATGGTGAAGATTTTTGTTTTCTTGACATTGAGAAGCAATCCATACTGAAGGCTGTGTTCTTTGATCTTCATAAGTAAATGTTTCATGTCCTCTTTACTTTCCCCAAGCAAGGCTGTATCATTGGCATATCGCAGGATGTTAATGAGTCTTCCTCCAATGCTGACGCCATGTTTTTCTTTATAGAACCCAGCTTCTTGTATTATTTGCTCAGCATACAGGTTGAATAACTATGGTGAAAAAACACAACCATGTCGCACACCTTTCCCAATTTTAAAACATTCCGTGTTCCCATGCTCTGTTCAAACAACTGCTTCCTGGTCCAGGTATAGATTTCTTAGAAGTACGATTAAGTGTTCTGGAATACTCATACTTCTCAATGTTGTCCATAGCTTGTCATGATCCACACAATCGAAAGCCTTCAGGTAGTCAATAAAGCATAGATAAACATCCTTCTGGTATTCTCTGCTTTCAGCCAAGATCCATCAGACATCCGCAATGATATCTCTCATTCCACGGCCTCTTCTGAATTCAGCTTGAACCTCAGGAAGTTCTCTGTCATTGTATGATTGTAGCCATTTCTCTATTACCTTTAGTAAAACTTTACTCACATGAGATATCAAAGAGATTATCTGATGATTTCTGCATTCCGTTGGGTCACCTCTCTTTGGAACGAGCACAAATATGGATCTCTTCCAGTCAGTTGGCCAGATAGCTGCCTTGCAAATTTCTTGGCAGAGATGAGTGAGTGCCTCCTATGCCACCTCACTTTCTTGAAAGATTTTAATTTTTATTCCATCAATTCCTGGTGCCTTGTTCTTTGACAATTCCTTCAATGCACTTTGGACTTCCTCCCTGAGTATCATTGGCTCTTGCTCATATAGTACCTCTTGAAATGGTTGAACATTAACCATTTCCTTTTGGTACAATGACTCTGTGTATTCCT
>NW_006408856.1:1800841-1809119 GCF_000296735.1 Chrysochloris asiatica
AATTTGCATATCAATAATTGATGGTCTTTTCCACAGTCTGCCCCTGGCACTGATGATATGTAGCTTTTCCATCTTCTCTTTCCACAGATGTAGTCAATTTGATTTCTATGTGTTCCATCTGGTGAGGTCCATGTGTATAGTCATCTCTTATTTTGTTGACAGGAAACTGCCAGAGGTTAAATTTGGATTCAGAGGAGGACAAGGACTGAAAACTATAATTATTGACATTAGATGGATCTTGGCTGAAAGAAAAGAATACTAGAAAGATGTTTATCAGTGCTTTAATGACCATCAGAAGGCTTTCAACTGTGTGGATCATGGCAAGTTGTTGGCAACATTGAGGGGAATGAATATTCTAGAATATTTCATTGTTCTCATGAAGAACCTGTACACAGACCAAGATGTAGTTGTCTGAATCAAACAAAGTGACACTGAGAGTCTTAAAATCAGGCAAGCTGTGTTCCAGACTTGTATTTTTTTTGCCATACATATTCATTCTGTATACTGAGCAAATAAATCTGAAAAGGCTGGATTATATGAAGAAGAATATGACATCAGTATTGGAGGAAGACTCATTAACAATCTGTGATATGCAGATGATACCATCTTGCTTAATGAGCATGCAGAGGACTTACATACTTACTTGTAAAAATCAAACTCCACATCTTTAAGTATGTGTTGCACTTCAATGCAAAAAGACTAAAAATCCTCACCACCAGTCAAATAATAACATTATGGTTAATGGAGAAAAAATTTGAAATTGTCCATGACTTCATAAACACTACCAACATTCATGGAGGCAGCAGTCTAAAAATTAAACAATCACTATTCACAGACTATATATTGCATTAAGTAAATCTGCTAGACAGTACCTCTTTAGAACGTTCAAGAGCAAAGATGTCAGTTCAAGGACTAAGGTGCATGTAACCCAAACCATGGTATTTTCAATAGCTTCATATACATGTGAAATTTTGGCAGTGATAAAGGAATACCATAAAAGAATTTACACATTTGAGTTATGGTTTTGGAGAAAAACATTGAAATTATCATGGACTATTAGAACAAACAAATCTGTGTTGGAAGAAGAACAGCCATATTCTATAGATTCCATAATGGCGAGACATTGTCTATCACGTTCAGCCATATTATCTGAGGGATCAGTAAGTCCCTTCAGAAAGACATCATGCTAAGTAAAGTGGAAGATCATAGAAAAAGAAGAAAACCCCCTAGCAAGATGGAATAACAGTGGCAGCAACAATGTGCTCAATCTTAAGGATTGTGAGGATGGCACAGTACCGGACAGTGTGTGAAATTGACTCGATGGCACATAACAATAGAAACAACTTCATCACTTTATCAATGACTACTTGGAGTCCTGGTATAGTGCTGTAGGAAAAGAACTCAACCACAAGTTGGTTTGAACCACAAAGTCGGCAGTTAAGCTCATCAGCTACTCCTCAGAAACCCTATACAGGGTTGCTATGGGTCTGAACAATCTCAAGGACACTTAGCAACAATAACAACGTCATATTTATTTTATATAGGACTATTTGAAGTTAGAAAGCAAAACAATTTATGTTTTCCTTTCCTTGCTGTATACTGCCATATATTTCTTCTCCAGAGTAATTGGTGCATTTGAACAACAGACCATTCGGTTGACAAATGAGCACTTTAACCAGTGTGCAAAAAGAACCTATTAATCATTTAAAGTAATAAATTATATGTGTTGTTAAAACAACCAGCACATATATTGCAATTAGTGTTGTTAATAGTTAGAACATGGAAAGAACAAAATTGACTGGAATTCTTGGAAGAGCTTTATGAAATTGGTAGATTCTGAAATACATTCTTCAAGATATGTTAGTTTGGAAAGCCATAGGATGAATCAAATATTCTGTTGTAGAAGCAAATCAAAGTGTGGTTAAATGAATTTGATCCAATCAATTCAATTTATGACTGTAAATACACCTCACCTTCATAAAAATATAGTTTTTTACTGATTTTTGTTTTACACAAACCTGATATACTTGTTGCTTGATATTTATCTACATATATAATTAATTTTGATAAGTAGGGAAGTTATGGTTATTCTTTAATCATAGATAAATAAGGTTTGACTGAATCAAGTATTTATCTAAATTGTTACAACTTTAGAAATAAGGCAAAATTAACAAAATAAAACATTATTTATAACTCCAAATTCAGTGCTCTTCTAACTCACTAGCCTTGCTTCTCTTGTAATCAGGAAACAATATTAAAAATAAAACCAACCAAACACATACATATGCTTACAACAAAACCAGTTGCTGTTAAACTCATTCTGATTCACAGCAATTTTATAGGAAAGGGTAGTGGTGGTTGAGTTCCTTGGAGTTGGTTCAGACTCATAGCAATCATATATAGAGATTGTATATCTTTATTGTAACAGGAAACCTCATCTTTCTTCCATGGAGTGGCTTGTAGATATGAACTGCTGACCTGTCGGTTAAAAGCCCAGATCATAATTCATTACACTACTAGGGCTCCTTATAGGAAAGGATAAAACCCCCATAAAGTTTCCAAGACTGTGATCTTTATAGAAGCAAGCTGTAAGATATTCCTCCCTTGGAGCAGCCAGTGGGTTTGAAACACCAACCTTTCAGTTGGAAGCCAAGTATTTAGACACTGTACCACCAGGGTGCCTAGGCTTTTGTTGTTGTTGCTGTTAGGTGCCATCGAGTTTGTACAGACTCATTGTGACCTTATACACAGCAGAACGAAACACTGCCCAATCCTGGGCCAACCTCACTATTGTCATGCTTGAGCCCATTGATGCTGCCACTTTGCCAATCCATCTCTCTAGGGATCTTTCTCTTTTTCTCTGATCCTACATCCTACAAAACATGATATCCTTCTCCAGTGACTGGTCCCTCCTGACAATATGTCCGAAGTATGAGAGACAAAGTTTAGCCATCTTGGCCTCCAAGGAGCACTCTGGCTGCACTTCTTCCAACACAGATTTATTGGTTCTTTTGGCATCCCATGGCACTCATCTGGGAGAGAGTAATTGAGAAAAATCCAGAAAATAATTTCACAGTAGTTATGAGTATGAGAAAGAAAAATTAGGAATTCATGAAAAGAAACCAATGGAAGCGACAGAAATGGAGATGGATGTGATTCAAAGTAAAGTTTTTGAGGGCAAAGAAAACAAAAAGTAGGTATTAATTTTCTATAATTTGAGCAGTAAACTTGTCATTACAATAATTGTACAGGAAATAATGAGCATAGTAGAGGATAATATATTCAATTGTTTATTTAAATAAAGACAAATTGAGGCTACATCTGTTTAATATAGGAAATAATGTGGTCTTGAGGATCAGCATCTACACTGGACTCTCCTTCCATTAAAACTACTGAACTTGACAAACTTTAAACAATTGTATATTACGAGGAACTAAAAAGGATTTACTGGATATTTGCCTATTTTTTCCCTTCATAGTCTTTAAATTAGCATTTTTATAAACTGGACTTAGGAAAAACTGCAAGTCTGCTCTTAAATGCTATTTATCTCCATTGAAAGTTTTGTGACACAAAGAGTCTAGATGGAAAAAGCACATTGTTTAGAAAAAGTAAAAGACTGTATATTAAGGTAAAAGGCATATATGCAGGAGGATGTTTACAAGTTTATAATTGTGGTTACCAAACTTTCCAATGAATTTGTTAAGATGTAATGATAGATTGTACATGATTTTATGCCCTCATCCTACTGGCTAGCTCAAGATTGCAAGCATAAATCCTTTATTTTCAGATGTACAAAAAAATGATGGCATTTCTTGCATGAGCAATTTTGTGCTTCATTGATCCTAATTGCTTGTTTAAGTTTCACTCTTAAAGCCTACAATGACTTGGATTGGGAAAAAAAGAGGTCAATATGTGACATTTAGCAGAAGCACATAGACACACACACAAAAATTTTGAAGAAGAAAAAATACCCGATACTTGAAGGAGAACTCATTTAAAAGTTCAAGCTTATGCATTGAATTTAAGTTCTAGACTAGCCAACAGTCAATTCAAAAAAAAAATTTTTTTTGATTAAACACAAAGTAGTTGAAAGAAATAACACACTACCAAACTCAGTAATAAAGCAAGTGTTATAAATCATTTGATAGTGAAATGAATACATTTTTAGAAAAGAAACCAAAACTACTGCCTTAATTCTTAAGGCAGGAAAAATATCGAAATCAAGTCTTCAGTCTATTAAAGCCTACGATGTATTTTGAATAATTTCTTACTACATGCAAAACATTTTTCAGTAATTTAGTAATTCATTTTAATTTAGAATCTTTGTTGTTGTTGAGTCAGTTCTGACTCATAATAGAACGTCACGCCTCCCAGTCTTGCAGCACCATCCTCACAATTGTTATGCTTGAGTTCATTGCTGCTGCCACTGTGTCCATCTGTCATATTTGTAGTTTTCCTCTTTTTGGCTCACCTACATGTTACTAAGCATGATGTCCTTTTTTTCCAGAGACTGGTTCCTCCTAATAACTTGTTCAGAGTATGAGAGATAAAGTCTCGGCATCCTAGCTTCTAAGAATTTTGGTTATACTTCTTCTAAGACACATGTTTGTTTTTCTGTCAGTCTATGGTACTTTCAATGTTCTTTAACACAAAACTCAAATGCTTCAATAGAATGTTTACTAAACTAACTATATTCTTTATTTTCTCAATTTACTCTAAGCTCACTGAGGGCAGAGATCCTATAATCTTTTATTATATTATTCCTGGAACTTCAACTGTTATCAGTTGACAAATTAATTAATACATAAATGAAGAAAACACTGCAACATGAGAGTCATTTGATGAAAATATTTAGTGGCACTTGGAAAAATTGTAGCAAACAACAGTTTTATTATCATTGTAACAATATCAAAATTCAAGATATGTTGCTATTGTGTTGTTGTTAGGTGCCATCAAGTTAGTCTTAACTCATAGCAACATTATGTAGATCAGAATGAAGCACTGCTTGATCCTGTATCAACCTCATAATCATTGCTTCACTTGAGTCCTTTGCTGCTGCCACTCAGCCAATCCACCTAATTAGAGATCTTCCTTTATTTCAAAAACCCTCCACTTTACCAGAAGTCCTGATATGAAACTTTAGAATTTTAGAACAAGAAATAGATTTGGAAGTTCCACAGATAAAAGAAACCTACCAGCCTCTCCTGGGAAATGCTCAATGGGGTTGCCATGAGTAGGACCTTAATCAGTGGTACTTAACAACAACAACCACTTAAGTATTATGTCCTTCTCCAAACTCGGGGTCCCTTCTGATAATAAGTCCAAAGTATGAGAGACAAATCTGGTCATCCTGGCTGTTAAGGAGCATTCTGGATGTCCTTCGTCCAATGTAGATTTATATGTTCTTTGGGCAGTCCATAGCACTTTTAATATTTTTCTCCAATACCATAACTCAAAATGCATCAATTTTTCTATCTTCTTTATTCATTGCCCAACTTTTGCATGCATATGAGGTTATTGAAAAATATCATGGCTTGGGTCAGGAGTACCTTGCTCCTCAAAATGACATCTTTGTTCTTGAACAATTTAAGGAAATCTTGAACCACAGATTTGCCCAATGCAATATGTCATCTGATTTCTTGACTTTTGCTTCCTTTAGTGTTCATGGTTGATCTGAACAAAATGAAGTCTTCGACAAGTTCAATCTTTTATCTATTTATATGAATGTTATTGATTAGTCCTGTGGTGAGGATTTTTATTTTCTTCACATTGAGGTGCAACCAAATCAAAGGCTGTGGTTTTGATCTTGATAAAGATAAGTATTTTAATTCCTTTCATTTTCAGCAAGTAAGGTTGTATAATCTGCATAATACAGGCTTTTAATGACTCTTTCTCCAACCCTGATGCCATGTTTTTCTTCATATAATCCACCTTAAAAGAATTCAACCTGGGTGCACACATTTCCTAATTTTACAACAGTCAATATTCCCTTGTATCACACTGGGATGTCGTGGCACAAAGCAAATCTTATCCTTGAAGCCATCATAAGTTTTTAATTCTGATAGGTCAATCTTATTAACATCTACTATCTGTTCTCAAATAATCACTTATTCTTAATTTTCTTTCTTTATAAAAATAATTAGGGGATAGTGGTTGTTTCATTAATGAGCTTTGTTGCACAGGAGGTTAAGGGGTGGCTGCCCAAAAAAAGGTCAGTGGTCCAAACCCATGAGCTGATCCATAGGAGAAACTGAGGCAATCTGCTTCCATTAAGATTTACAACATTAAGAAACTATGGAGCAGTTGTGTAGTACTTGCTCCTATAATGTATATTGTTGTTAGTGTTACCCAGTTGATTCTGACTCACAGCAACTCTGTGAGCATCTGGTGCTTTTAATTACCAATCTTGTTGTTAGCACTTCAGGGCTTATTCTACGGGCCATAATAGTGTCTGCCGGCCTTCTATGAATCAGTAACTACTCAACAACATAGGGTACTTTTCTCTTTCTCTTCATAACTGGCTGTCAAATATATCGCCATATTTCTTTAGTGGATATATGGAGAGGAAAGACAGGTGCTAGGTACTACGCTCACCACTTGCCTGCCAATTTGTTGTACTGTGTTGGCTTGCATTTGTGATCCTGGAAGCTATGACATTGGTACTTTACAAGTCAGAAGAGTCACCCATGCTGGACAGGTTTCAGTTGAGCTTCCAGACTAAGACACATAAAGAAAAAGTAGATACAAATTACTTCCAAATACTTATTCACTCATATCTTATGAATAGCAGTGGAACACTGTCGTAACACCAGAATATTGAATATTGAAACATGATGAAGAACACCAGAATATTGTCAGATACAGTACCAGAAGAAGAACCTCTCAGGTTGGAAGGCACTCAAAATATGACTGGGGAAGAGCATTCCTTAAAGTATTGTTGATCATGAAGATGCAAATAGGTTAAAGCTTCTGGGACTTTATTGGTTAACGGAGTACAACTCAAAGTGAAGAGAAATACATGTAAACATCCATTAATAATCAGAAAATGGAATATATTAAGTATGAATCTAGAAAACTGGAAGCTGTCAAAAATGAAATGGAATGCATAAGCATCAATATCCTACATATTAGTGAGCTGAAATGGACTGGAGTTGTCCATTTTGAATTTGACAAACGCGTGGTTTATTATCCCGGAAACGACAAATTGAAGAGGAAGATCTATCTTGATTTACATTGCTGTCTTTGATAGGATAATGTCCATATGCCGACATGGAAAATCAGTTAATACCACTACTATTCAAATTTATGCACCAAGCACTAGAACCAGTAATGATGAAATTGAAGAATTCTATCAACTTCTTCAGTCTGGAATTTATCAAACGTGCCATCAAGATGTATTGATAATTGCTGGTGAATGGAACCCAAAGTTTGGAAACAAAGAAGATCAGTAATTGTAAAATATAACCTTGATGAGAGAAATGGTGCTGGAGATCCCATGGCAGAATGTTGCAAGACCAATGACTTTTTCATTGCAAATATCTTTTTTTAACAACATAAAAGATGACTATACACATGAACTTACTTCACCATATGGAATACACATAAATCAAATTGACAACATCTTTGGAAAGCAACGGTGGAAATGACCCATATCATCATCCAAAATAAGGCCAGGAGCAGACTTTGGAAGAGACCTTCAATTGCTCCTATGCAAGTTCATGCTAAAGCTGAAAAAAAATTTAAACAAGTGTATGAGAGACAAAATACAACCTTGAACATATCCCACCTGAATTTAGAGATCATCTGAAGAACAAATTTGACCCATTAGATACTAATGACCTAAGTATCCGTTAGATACTAATGATACTAAGAGCAAAAGAGTTTTGGTATAACATCAATAACATTGTAAAGGAAGAAAACAAAAGGTAATTAATAAGGCAAGAAAGAAGGCAAAGATAAAAATAGATGTTAGAAGAGACTCAGGAACTTGTCCTTCAGTGGAGAGAAGCTAATGCAAATGGAAGAAATTAGTAGGTAAAATAATTGAATAGAAAATTCCAAAGGGCAGGTGAAGAAGACAAAGTCAAATATTATAATGAAATGTGCAAAGACCTGGAGCTAGAAAATCAAAAAGAAAGAACAAGCTCAGCATTTGTCAAGCTGCGCTAACTGAAGAAAAACTTCAAGCCTGGACTTGCAATATTGAAGGCTTCTCACAGGAGTCCTGGTGTCGCTCTGTGGGTTAATGCGCCAGACTGGTAAGTTGTTTGAACTGCAA
>NW_006408856.1:1809690-1817165 GCF_000296735.1 Chrysochloris asiatica
CATGGAATGAAAGATCTCATTGATGACCTCAGCTAGATATTGACTGAAAGAAGAGAATACTAGAAAGATTTTTACCTGTGCTTTATCGACTATGCAAAGGCTTTAGATTGTGTGAAACATGACAAGCTATGGACAACATTGCTACGAATGAGTAGTCCAGAACACTTATACAGTATACATAGACCAAGAGGCAGTTGTTCGAACAGACCAAGGGAACATTGAATGGTTTAAAATTAGGAAAAGTGTGTACCAAGATTGTATTTTTTGACCATACTTATTCATTGTCTATGCTGAGCAAATAATTCGAGAAGCTGGATTATATAAAAATGAACATAGCATAAGTGATGGAGGAAGACTCATTAACAACCTCTGATATACAACATTGCTTGCTAAAAGTGAAGAGATCTTAAAATGCTTACTAATGAAGACGAAAGGTCATGGCCTATGATATGGGTTACACCTCAACGTACAGATAACAAAAATCCTCAGCACTGAACCTATAAATAACATTCATAGCACTGTGGGTTAATGCACTAGGCTACAAGGTCTGTGTGAACTGCAAGGCCTGCAGTTCAAGTTCACCAACTGCTCCTCAGAAGTCCTATATCACATAACTATGAGTCAGAACTGACTCAACAGCACTTAAAAACAGCAATAAATGAAGAAATATTGAAGTTGTCAAATACTCCCATTTGCTCAATTAGTCATCAACATTCATAGCAGCAGCAGTCAACAAACCAAATGAAGTATTTCATTAGGCAAATCTGCTGCTGCCTTTTAAATCATTCAAAGGCAAAGATGTCAGTTTGAGAAGCACAGTGCACCTGACCCAAACCATGGTATTTTCATTAGTTTCATATGTATGTTAAAGTTCAATTGTAAAGAAAGAAGACTGTAGAAGAATTGATGGGTGTGAGTTAAAGTCTTGGAGGAGTAAATTAAAAGTACCATGGACTACCTAAAGAAGAAATAAATCTGTATTAGAAGAAGTACAGCCTGAATGCTCCTTAGGAGCCAGGATGGACTGACTTTGCTTCTCAATTTTGTGACATGTTATCAGGAGTGACCACTTCCTCAAGAAGGATATCATGTTTAGTAAAATGAAGTGTTAGTCAAAAAGAGGAAGAACACAAATGGGTGAATTGGCACAGTGGAAGCAGCAATGGACTCAAGTGTAACAACAAATGTCAGGTTGGCACAGGACTGAACGCTATTACATTCTTTTGTGCATAGGGTCACTGTGAGTAGGAGCTGACTAGACATCACTCAACAACAACATTAAATATTTAAAAAAAAAAATATGAAAACTTAGTGATATTTCATTTTGCTCATTTTTTTTTTTGAAAGCATATATCCTAGATAGTACTACAGAAAATCCAAACTGAAGAGTGATACTGCCATCACTTGCTGTGTACAGATTAATTGTACCAATGATTATATTTTCAGTTAGTTATTCATTACAATAAGCATATGGTTTTACTGCTTTTCTTTCTCTCTGTCACTTTCTTTTTTTTTTTTTCCATAGCATCAGAAGTTTTACAAGAAAATTTACAATTAAAGTTTTCAATGGACATAAATTTAAAGATAGAAAACAACTATGGGGATCATATATTTTTAAGGATACTGTTGTTGTTAAGAGCTTTGCAATCAGTTTCAACTGAAAGTGATCTTGTAGAGCATTTCCAGGACTGTAAATTATTTCAGGAGCAGAAAGCCTTATCTTTCTCACAAGGTGAGTTTGACTTGTGGTTAACAGTCGAAAGCTTACTCTACAGAGTCACTGCACTCCCTTGTTAATGTTATTGTTATTATTGCTAAGTGTTGCTGAGTCTTGGCCTCCAATGAACGCTCTGGCTGCACTTCTTCCAAAACGGATCTGTGGGTGTTTTGGCAGCGCATGGCAATTTCAACATTCTCCTCCAACACCATAATGCAAAAGCATCAATTCTTCTATGTTCTTCCTTAATCACTGTCCAGCTTTTGCATGAATAAGAGGTTATGAAAATACCATGGCTTGGGTTAGGAGAACCTTAATCCTCAAGCTGAAATCTTTGTTCTTCAACACTTTAAGAAGGTCTTGTGTAACAGATTTACCTAGTGCAATACATCGTTTGATATCTTGACTACTGCTTCCATGAGTGTTGATAGTTGATCCAATAAAAATGGAGTCCTTGACAACTTCAATCTTTTCTCTGTTGATAAGAATGTTGTTTATTGGTCCAGTGGTGAGGATTTTTGTTTTCTTGACATTGAGATGTAATCAATACCTAAGGCTGTGCACTTTGATCTTCTTCAGTAAATACTTCAAGGTCTCTTCATTTTCAGCAAGCAAGGTTGTATCATCTGCATATAGTAGCTTGTTAATGAATCTTTGTCCAATCCTGATGCCACGTTTTTCTTCATAGAACACAGCTATTCAGATTATTTGCTCAGAATAAAAATTGAATAAGTATGGTGAAAGAATACAACCTTGTCGCAACCTTTCTTAATTTTAAACCACTTCAGTGTTCCCATGTTCTGTTCAACCAACTGTCTCTCTTGTCCATGTACAGATTCCTCATGAGCAAAATTAAGTGTTCCAGAATACCCATACTTCACAATGTTGTCTATAGCTTGTCATGATCCACACAATCGAAAGCCCTTGCATAGTCAATAAAGCACAGGTAAACATCTTTCTGATATTCTCTGCTTTCAGCCAAGATCTATTGGACATCAGCAATGATATCCCTCATTCCACTGCTTATTCTGAATCTAGCTTCAACCTCTGGAAGTACTCTGTCAATGCATGCTTGCAGCAATTTCTGTATTGCCTTTAGTAAAACTTTACTCGCATGGGATATCAAAGAGATTGTCCAATGATTTCTGCATTCTTTTGGGTCATCTATCTTTGGAATGGGTACAAATACAGATCTCTTCCAATCAGTCAGCCAGATAGTTGTCTTCGAAATTTCTTGGCAGAGATGAGTGAGTGCCTCATTGGCAGAGATTAGTGTGTCACCCACTTTCTTGAAAGATTTCAATTTTTATTCCATTAATTCCTGGTGCCTTGTTCTTTGCCAATTCCTTCAATGAACCTTGGACTTCCTCCCTAAGTATCATTGGCTCTTGATCATATGTTACCTCTTGAAATGTTGAACATTAACCATTTTCTCTTTGGACAGTGACTTTGTGTATAACCTTCCATCTTCTCTTGATGCTTTCTGCATCATACAGTAATTTACCCAGTGAATCTTTCAATAACCGAGGTGGAGACTTGAATTTTTTCTTTAGTTTCCCCACCTAGAGAAATGCTGAGCATGTTCTTCCTTTTTGGTTTTCTGACTCCAGGTCATTGAAAATTTTGTTGTAATATTTGGCTTTATCTTCTTGAGCTGATGTCTGAAATTTTCTGTTCAGTTTTTAAACGTCCTCAATTCTTCCATTTGATTTATCATCTCTATGCTTGGGAGCAAGTTTCAGTGTCTCTTCTGACATCCATTTTGACCTTTTCCTTCTTTCTTGTGTTCTCAATGACCTTTTGCTTTTTTCGTGTATGATGTTCTTGAAATCTCCCACAACTCTTCTGATCTTCAGTTTTGGTGTTTAATGTATCGATTCTGTTCTTCAGATGATCCCTAAATTCAGGTGGAATATATTCAAGGTCATATTTTGGCTCTCATGGACTTGTTTTCATTTTCTTCAGCTTCAGTTTGAATTGGCATATGAGTAATTGATGGTCTATTCCACAGTCTGCCCCTAACCTTGTTTTAGCTGATGATATGGAGCTTTTTCATCATCTCTTTCTGCAGATGTAGTCAGTTAGATTTCTATGTGTTCCATCTGGTGAAGTCTATGTTTATAGTCTTCTCTTATGCTTTCTATAGAAAGTATTTGAAATAAACAAATCCTTGGTTTTGCAGAATTCTATCATGCATTCTCCAGCATCATTTCTATAACCAAGGCCACATTTTCCAACTACTGATCCTTCCTCTTTGCTCCTAACCTTTCATTCCAATCACCAGTAATGATCAATACATCTTGATTTCATGTTTGATCAATTTCAGATTGAAGAAGTTGGTAGAATTCTTCTATTTCATCTTCACTGGCTTTAGTGGTTGTTGCATAAATTTGAATAATAGTGGTATTAACTGTACTTCCCTGTAGGTGCATGAATATTATCCTATCACAGACAGTGTTGTACCTCATGACTGATCTTGATATGTTATTTTTTATGATGAATGCAACACCATACCTCTTCAATTTGTCATTCCCGGCATAGTAAACCATGTTGTCAGATTTTAAATGGCCAATACCAATCCATTTCAGCTCACTAATGCCTAAGGTATTGATGTTTATGCATTCCATTTCATTTTAGATAACTTTCAATTTTCCCACTTTCATATTTCATACATTCCATATTCCAATTTTCAATGGATGTTTACACTGTTTCTCTTCATTTTGAGTTGTGCCCCATCAGCAAATGAAGGTCCTGTGGGCTTTTCTCCCTCGAGCTTTAATCTATTCATGTTATCATGGGTCAACTCTACTTTGAAGAGGCTATTCTTCCCCAGTCACATCTTCAGTGCCTTCCAACCTGAGAGTCTCATTTTCTGGCACTATATCGGACTATGTTTTTCTGCTATTCATAGGGTTTTCAGTGACTAAATATTCATAAATAGTCTGTCACTCTTTCTTCCTAGTCTGTCTTTGTCTGGAAATTCATCTGAAACCTGTCCACCATGGATGACCCTGCTGGTATTTAAAATACTGGTGGCATAGGTTTCAGAATCACAGCAACTCACAAGCCACCACAGTACAACAAACTAACAGATGAGTGGTGGTCATTTGGTTTTAAGTGGAAACTGTCACTTTAAATTTTGACCACATTACCAACCACTAAAATCCAATAATGATGAAATTGAACAATTTTGCCAACTTCTTCCATGTGAAATTGATCAAACATGCACTAGAGATCTACTGATAAATAATGGAGATTGGAATGCAATGGGTGGAAACAAAGAAGAATGATATTGGAAAATATGGCCACAGTGATAGAAAAGATGCTGGAGAGCACATGACAAAATTTGGCAACACCAATGATCATTGCAAATCAACATAGAAAATTATTATGTATGTTGAGTTCATCTGTTGGAAAACACAGTAATAAATTTGATTCCCTCTGTGGAAAAGACAGTAAAAGCTCCAAAGCACCAGTCAAAACAAGGACAGAGGGAGACTGTGGACTAGACCATCAATTGCACATATACTGTTTCATCCTGGGGCTGAATATAATTAAAATAAGTCCATAAGATCAACTCAAGAACAAATATGATGCATTAGATACTAATGACTGAAACCCAAAAGAGTTGTTGGATAACATCAAGAATATCAAACAGGAAGAAAGCAAAAGGTCATTAAGAAGACAATGAAGAGGAGGCGAGGCTAGATGGTGGATTGGGAAGAAGTGTAGTGAGGTTCTCTGTTAGCAATAACACAGAATAATGGACAAAACAGGTTCAGGGTATGGTCCCAGGATTCTGAACCAAATATAAAGGAAGATTTAGAAAGTTTCATTGCTTACAGCTACTGGAATTTGTCCCAGAAGGTAGAAATCCAGTGTGTTGGAATTTGCTGGCCTCAGCAGCTCTAGCAGCAGCCATCTTGGGAGAAATAGAACAGTAGAAGGATCAGAGCCACTGCAGACTGATGTCTGACAGATCCTCAGACATAAATTTTTGAACATTATTTTTTATTTGTATCTGTTCATTGGCATCTCATTATCTGTGCACCACCATTCTGATGACTAGAGGGGGTGCCCGAGTGAATGGACTTCCCCCAGCCCCAGAGAGATCAACTATGCATACACATATATCTGCTTAGCAGAATTTAATGGTACAGTTTCCACTTAAAACAAAATGGCAACTCAGAATGGCCACAGCCAGCCCTGAACTGTTTATCACTAGGAAAAAGGCTTAAACTGGAGTTGTGGAGCAGGAGAGACACAGACTAAAAAGGAAATAGGCAGAAAAATTAAATCCTGAGTTATGTCATAATGACCAACAATGACATCTTGAAATTTCTCATGTGATCTTGAATGCAAGAAGCCGAGAGAGGGACATTAAATTCACACTTATATTTGGCTACAGAATTTTCCTTTCTTTTTTTCCACCGTCTCTCTTTTCTGCAATTTTAGACTACAGTATCCAATCAGTCTTTTTACCTATTGCTGTTTTGTTTTGTTTTTTGGTCCCATCTTTACCCTTAGGGGGCTCTTTATCTCCATACATTACTCAAGAAAAGATAGCAACTGCTGTCAAATAGTCAAGCTGTGAAGGTCATCTGGACATGTCCAGAAACAAGACAAAGTGACTGAGCAAAATAAGTTGGAGGTAGACCTTGACTCCATATTGGAAGGATGACAGGCTTTGAAAATGTGTAGAAGGAATTCAGAAAAATGATAATAAAATGAATCATACCACTTTACAGAGGATTTGAGAAAAATAAGGGATAAATCAAGAAAGTGTTACAGAAATAATCAAATAAGACAGATACAACATTGGAACTCATTCAAACCCTATAAAAAGAGGTCCAAACAACTAATAATAGAATATCAGAAATGGACAATACACTGAAAGAACAAAAGAAAGAAAAAGAAGAGATGGAAGCCAGAACTACTGATCTGGATGACAAATCTCTCAATACTACTAAGATAGAAGAAAAAAAGGATAAAAAAAAAACTGAAGAAGTTCTAAAATTCATGTTGGACAACATGAAGAAGATTGACTTAAGAATTATTGGCATACCAGAACAGGAATAATTACACAAGTCCACAGAGGAGATAGCAAAAGAGCTTCTGGAAGAAAATTTCCCTAACATCTTGAAAATTGAAAAGATAAGCATTCAAGAAGCTCAACGAACCCCAGGAAGGATAGGTGCCAAAAGAAAATCACCATGACATATCAAATATCATAATCAAGCTCTCCAAAATCAAAGATGAGGAGAAAATTCTGAAAGTAGCTAGGTAAAGAGAAACGTTACATACAAAGGCAAGCAAATCTCATTAAGCTCTGATCCCTCAGAAGAAACTATGCAGGCAAGAAGGCAATACAGAGACACATATAAAACCCTGAAAGAAAGAAACTGCCAATCAAGAATGCGCAACCCAGCAAAGTTGTCAATCAAATACAATGGTGTAATCAAAACATTCCAGGATGAACAGAAGGTAAGGAATTTTGTCAAAGCCAACCCTGAGCTGCAAAACATCATAAAGGGAGTTCTGTGGACTGAGAAGCAAGAGAATAGACAACAACCAGAGATTGATATATAGGGCAGAACCACCTGGAACTCATTCAACAAATGGAAGAGTCAAGACAGAATAAAACTATATGAATAAATTTAGAGGAGCTGGGAGGTCAGTTTATGATCAAAACAATTACAATGTGAAAGAAGGTAAACACATAAGAACAGAGATCCAGGTGGTGAGAAGATAAGGCAGA
>NW_006408856.1:1823022-1825673 GCF_000296735.1 Chrysochloris asiatica
GTCTAAGGCTCTGGCACACTGAGACTCACGCTGGCTGTGAGACTGTGGGTTCTTACCTGGGAGGTTTAACTCACGAGTTGCCCCCACTGATCCTGGAGCCTCCACTCACCTGCACCGACTGGCCACCCTGGCAAACCAGAAGTCCCACTTACTGACTTTTAACAAGTATGTGGCCATTTTAGGAGGTTTTCTTGGCAAGTTATAGAGGAAAGACTCCAGGATGTGAGAGCATCCACAAGCTCTCAGTCTTCATAAGCCTGATAAATTCTACAGTCACAAATTAATTTTGTCAAAAACCTGAGTGCATCTCAGAGTAAGTATTCATAGTGTAGATTCAAGTTAAGAATAGAGTAT
Source organism: Chrysochloris asiatica (assembly GCF_000296735.1). NCBI lineage: Eukaryota > Metazoa > Chordata > Mammalia > Afrosoricida > Chrysochloridae > Chrysochloris > Chrysochloris asiatica. The sequence continues at coordinate 1,823,377 of NW_006408856.1, forward strand.
GAACAACTGCTATATGTAAATTTTATGAAACCCTAAGCATAGGACCCCAAATAGTCATTATTATACTCTTGGCTCATGGGAATTGTGATATAATAAATATATACTCTTATAAGCTACTAAGGTTGTGGTAATTTATTAAATATAAATAAAATAATGATATAACATGAAAGAATGTTTTCAAATTTGTCAGTCATAACATGAGTCTCAATATTTAGAATTTTAGTTCCATCTAGTCTTTTTTTTCCTAAATATATTGTTGCTGTTGTTAAGTGCCATTGAGTCAGTTCCAACCCATACCAACCCTGTATAGGGTTTCTGAGGAATGGATGATAAGCTTGAACAGCCAACCTTGCAGTTAAATCAATTTTGCAGTCCAGTGCATTAACCTATAGCATCAAATACAGTATAGCAATTATATAAAAATACAGTGATAAACCTGTTGGTTATGCAGGACAGGAAAATTATAATATAGCATTAGAAAAGTGTATCTTTTGAGAAATATGGTTCATCTTAAATAGAAAAAAAATAAAGTTTGCAGGGAACACATCTCTCTACAAGGAGCTTAAGATTTTTCAAGCATAAGAGGTGTTAGACTCATTTTGTCATTCTCTAGAGAATAAAAGGCAAGAATAATCAATGGAGTTAAAAAATGCGCTATTAACGTGTTAGTATTGGGACTGAAAAATTATAGAATTAGCTAGTAATTGTAGAATCGAGAGAACATGTGTCCCTGAGTGCAAAAAAAGTAGATAGATCATAGGTAGATAGATAGATATATAGACAGACATATATAGACAGACATAGATATAAATGCACAAATACATTATTCAAGTTCTTTCCTGCACTCTTCTTTGAAGAAGGCATTTGAAATGTTTATGAAATTCATGTCTTACAGATAAAAATACTTGAAAAGGTAGAGGTCACTTTGTTAAATACATCAGAACTACATTCTGTACCGAACTAGGAGGGAGTGTTGTTGTTGTTGTTAGGCACCATTGTGTCAGTTCTAACTTACACCAACCTCATGCACAATAGAAAAAGCCTTAATTATCCTCATACTTGATATTATGTTTAAGACTTTAGTCACTCCCACTGTGTCAATTCATCTCACTGGGGGAGCGTCCTCTTATTTGCAAACCTTCCACTTTACCAAATACTATATCCTTCTTCAGTGAATGCTCCCTTCTGACAGAATGTTTAAAGTATGAGAGATGAAGACTCACTATCCTCTCTTCTAAGGAGTATTCTGGCTATACTTCTTCTAAGAAAGATTAGTTTTTCTTCTAGCAGTCCATGGTACTTTCAGTATTCTTCACCAACAAAGGGTGTGGACCTCTTTTATGTAGCATGGACATTCCTCCCAGTGGCTGCTGTATTTCTTTTCTAGACAAATTTATTTGTTGAATGGTGAGGGAATTTCAAGCAGCATATGTTGCACTGCTTATTATATCAAAACAGAAGTCAGCTGCTTTCTAAAGCAATGGCTTGAGCCAGCTGGCTACAGAATGGCATTGGGTCCAGCTGTGTTTTGAAGCCACACACTTAATGATTTTCAGTCCAATCAGATGAGTTGGCATTGAATTAAATGGTTCCAGAAAATACAGGGAAGGCTAAAATTAATACAAAAACTGGATAATGATCTGTAGTGAAAGAAATTTTAGTCATGATTCTAGTAAATCGATCACATTATACACATATTCAGAACTAATAGTGTGTAAGCATTATTGTAGTTTCTATGAAGCCTTTCATATTTAGATTACAGCATAGGTACATATAGGGACATATTTCAAATAGAAATTTGTACAAGTTATACAAAACAAAAGCCAATGAGTTGTCATCTTTGATTTTAGTTTGATTTAAATTTTAGCAAATATTCCTCATATTTATTTCTTTGGATTTTAAATAAAACATTCAAGAGATGGCAAGTATTATAGGAGAGTGATTCTTTTTTTTATTATTATTATTATTTTTGGCAGTATTTATTAAAAATTATCTTTTCCCAAAGAAATAACTTAATGCCCTTGTTAAAAATCAATAGTGCATATACATGTAGGTCTGTTTCTCAACTCAATTTCATTCTTTTCCAGTAATTACACACACACACACACACACACACACACACACACAGATACATCCATTTTTTTCTCATTACTATACTAGCTTGATTATTGTAGTTAAATCTTAAAATCAGGTAGTCTAATTCCTTCAACTTTGTTCTTCTTTAACAAAATTTTAGCTACTTTAGGTTTTTATTTACATTTCCATGTAGATTTTACAATCAGTTTGTCAAATTTGTA
>NW_006408856.1:1827191-1838395 GCF_000296735.1 Chrysochloris asiatica
GATGGAGAAGTGGCTGTCCACTCGCTATAAGGTCGAATCAGTCAGACTGGGATCCATACTGGAGAGCTTTTGACCTGTAACACAGACTAGAACTCCCGCCCCCTTGGTATAGGAGAGTGATTCTTATAGTTTTGGATAAACTGAATATTATTGTAAGGAGTATGTTCACTAAATTTCAATTGTTTCAATTTACATATGTATTCAGTCAACTATCAAAAAAGTTGAGTTCCTATTATGTGCCAAATAATTAAGATGAATGTGACATAATGATTAATCTTATGATATTGCAAACTGGGAAAGTATCAGTGATAGGTTCAAGAGTAGAAACTTCTACTATACAACAAAGGAACAAAAAAGAGCATAATCGATTCTCAACTTTAGGGTTGGACAAAGCAGTTTAGAAATGCTGAAAGTTTAGTGATGACTTCTAGTTTGAGTAGGATAGACTATGAACAGAAAATTAGGGCGGGTCTAGGAGACATTATTAGGGGTGATTTAGAGGTCATCATTATTTGAAGAAAGAGTAAATGAAATATGTTATTGTTTGGGGAAAAAAATTTAAAGCCTTGATAGCATATTGGTTGATGCATGGGATTTCTAACTGCAAGGTGAGCAATTTGAATCCACCAACTGCTTTGCTGAAGAAATAGGAGCCATTCTACTCCTGTAAAGATTTACATCCTTGGAAACCCTACACAGGGTCGTTGTGAGTTGAAACCGATTCAATGGCATGCAGCAGCAGGAAGAATTTTGATCAAGTTCTGATTGAAATGGAAAGAAATGGCATATGAATGGGTAGAGGTGAATTACTAGAAAATAAGAAGACATGAAAGGAGATAAATTAGACTGAAATAGAAAATAGGCTAAGCTAAATTTTGAGCAAGAATAAAAAGAAGATGAAAGAGAAGAGTGGGACAGATATATAGGTAAGAATAAAAATTTTTTTCTTTGAGCCAATTTCTTTAATTTATATTTTAAACAATGGTGCAGTCCTATTATCATATGTCATCGTTGTTAAGGGTCGTCGAGTTGGTTCTGATTTGTAGCGACCCTTTATAGGGTTTCTGTGAGGTTGCTGGTGAGTTGAACCGCAGACCTTGCAGTTCAAAGTAATCTTGAGGTAGACTGCTTATCCTACAGCGCCACAGCCATACTCCTTGGTACTATACTATCGTATAGTAACTATATTTTAATGTTTTGGATTTAATTTAGGATATATCATTAGGAAAATAACATTGAACAGTGTGATTTGCAAACATTAATCCTGGTGATATCATCTATTGATGGTCTGGGTTTTACCCCTTCATTACCTATTGCGTACATTCATTCAGTCATTTATCTGTTATATAATTAATCAATTCGGAGTACATTTGAAAGCAGAAACAATGTAACATATGAGAAATATATTAGTAAATATAATGCCAGAAAGCCCCTATATTCATAAAGTTTCTTTTGTGCTAATTAAAAAGTTATACAAATAATAATATTATTTATATTAAAAATCTAGAGTTTCAGATATATTTGCTTGTCATTTAAAATTGTCATCTTCTCCAGTTATATTCAATTTCTTGGACACTAGTTCTTACTTTACCTCTGTAGAGTTTTGATTTGGCCAATATGATCAGGTTCCAGGTTTCTGAATGCAAATTCAGACGTTTGTATAATGTGGCTTGTTGTGTAGATTCTCTTGTGATCTATTTTAGGTCATGTTGGCAAGGCCTTTAATTGAACAAAATTGTTATCCCTATGTTTATCTAATTATAATAATCAGGACTGTGACTTTTTATGCCAATTTTTCTCAGTAATCTGCCACAGGAGGGTAATGGAAATTGATAAACTAGAAAGAAATGAAAATAATTATCTTGACCTGTTTATCACCAGAACAAATTCTATTAACCCTGAAAAAAAGACATGCCAATCCAGCAATATTTTTTTCCCCCACAGTGAGAGTAAAGCTCCTTGTCTTTTTTCCAACCTCTTCTAAATTTCCGCCCCACATTTACTGTTTCAATTGCATTATTGGTCAGTGAACTAATGTGCCTTTTATTGTTGCCTGCCAAATGGTTAGGAAGCCACAAGCAAGCAGTTTCCTTTTCTGGAGATGAAATTATCATACACAAACATCTGACCCAGAATAAGTAAATTGCCTTGGGCAATTGATTTACAATTTATCTGGGGCAAGGTTTTAATAGAGATATTAAACGGAAAGTAAAATTTATGACACTGACATAAAGTTCCAGAATTCACTGCTTCTGCCTAAAGCAGCTCCATTCTACACTCCACCAGTCAGGTTAACTAATTCTTTTGGCTTTTTGGACATTTCCATTTGCAACTGTTTCTCTCAATCTCTCCAAAAGAGTATGGATTTGGGTGTGTGATAGCAGGAAGAGTGGAGTCTTCGATAAATGCTTTGAAATCATACTCCTATATATAGTTTCCTCCACTGATTTCTTTTGTTCTTCAGCAGGTGTTAGACATGCAGTACATTGGTTAATTTTTTTTTTTTTCAACAGCGAGCAAACGTTGAAATAGGAATTCAGGTACTTATTTCCCTAGGTTTGAGATAGATCAGAATTGTAAATAAGAGCAAAAATTTCCCTTTGAAGACTAAGATGCTCCTAACCAATGCTATGGTATTTCAATCACCTAACAGGCGTGTGAAAGCTAGAAAATAAACAAAACCTGAGAAGAGTAAAAGCATATGAATTATGATGTTTGCAAGGAATATTGAAAGTACCATGGACTATCAGAAGAACAAATACATCTGTTGTGGAATCAGTACAACTAGAACATTCCCTTGAAGCAAACATGGAAAGACTTCATCTCAAGTACTTTAGGGACATTATCAGGTGAGACCAGTTCCTGGAAAAGTACAATATGTTTGGCAAAGTGGAAGATCATTGGAAGAGAGACACTCAATAAGATGGATTCACACAGTGGCTGTAACTGGATCAAACATAACAACAATTGTGAGGTTGGTTCAGGACAGGGGATGTTGGAGGACAGTGCTTCCTTCTGTTGTACATGCTAGTCCTCAATCTGACATTATTGCTCTTGAACACTTTAAAGATGTCTGTTGAAGCAGATTGGCCTGATGCAAGACGTTGTTCAATTTCTTGATTGCTACTTCAATGAGTGTTGATGGTTGTTCTGAGAAAAACAACGTCTTTAGTAACTTCATTTTTCTCTCCATTTATCTTGATCATATTTATTGGTCCAGTCGTGAGTATTTTTGTTTTCTTTACATTAATGTGCAACCCATGTAAAAAACTGGCATCTTCTATCTTTTCCAGTAAATATTTTAAGTCCTCTTCACTTTCAGCAAGCAAGGTTGTATCATTTGCTTATCACAGGTTGTTAGTGAGTCTTCCTCCAATCCTGATGCCACATTCTTCTTCATGTAATCCACGTCCTCAAATTATTTGCTCAGCATACAGGTTGAATCAGTATGGCACACAACATTCCTAATTTTAAACAATTTAGTGTTGCCTTGTTTTTTTTGAACAACTGCCTCTTGGCCTATATACAAGTTCCTCATGAGCACAATTAAGTGTATAGGGATACAAATTCCCCAAAATGTTTTCCATAAATTCTCATTATCTACACAATTGAAAGTATTTGTGTATTCAACAGAGTACAAGTAAAAACAGAGTTCTTTTAGAACTCTGTGCTTTATAGACAAGATCCATCTGGCATAGCAATGATATTCCTTGTTCCATGTCCTCACCTGAATTGAGCTTGAACGTTGTACTGTTGCAGACATTTTTGAAATAACTCCAGCAACATTTCAATTTCATGCAATATTGATGATATTGTTCAATGATTTTTATACTTTGTTTGGTCACCTCTCTTTGGGATGAGCAAAAATGTGGATCTCTTCCAATCAGTTGGTTATTTAGCTGTCTTCAAATTTGTATGCATAGATGAGTTAAGTACTTCCAAGGATGCATCATTTTGTTGAAGAGTTTTCATTTGTATTTCATCAATTCTCAGTGGTGTATGCTTTGCCAATGCCTTCAATGCACCTTGGACTTCCTTCAATGGCTCTTGATCATATGCTACCTCTTTAAATAGTTGAACATTGACCATTTCTTGTTGGTATACAGTGACTCTGTATTCCTTCCATCCTCATTTGATGTTTTATGCATCATTCAATATTTTGCCCATAGTATTCTTCAATATTACAAGTCGAGGCTTGAATTTTTTTTTCTTCAGCAAGTTCAGCTTGACTGATGCTGAGTGTTTCTTTCTTATTTTATTTCTAACTCTGGATTGCAATATCTGACTTTTTGTTCTCAAGTTGCCTTTGAAATTTTCTGTTCAACTCTTTTAAATCCTCATTTCTTCTCAATGTTCTAGAACCTTTATTCTGAAAAGCAAGTTTCAGAATCCATTTTGATATCCATTTGTCTTTTCCTTCTTTCTTGTGTTTTTAAAGACCTTTTGCTTTATTCCTGTAAATTATTCTTGATACGATCATACAAGTCTTTTGAATTTTTCTCATTAGTGTCTAATGAATCAAATCTATTCTTGGAATGATTTCTATATTTAGATGGCATATGTTCAAGGTCAGAATTTGGCTCTGGTGGACTTGTTTTAATTTTCTTCAGCTTCAGCCCGAATTTGCCTTTAGGTAATTGATGGCCTGTTCCACAGTCTGCTACTGGTCTGTTTTTTTTTTTTTTTTTTTTTTTTGATGAGGCACTTTTCTACCATTTCTTTCCACAGATGAAGTCAATTTTATTTCTATGTATTCCTTCTGGTGAGTTCCATATGTACAATAATCTTTTATGCTGTTTATAAAAAGGTATATCAATGAAGAAGTCATCATGCAATCTCTAGTATCATTTCTTTCACAAAAGCCATATTTTCCTACTACTGATCCTTCCTCTTTATTTCCTTTATTTGCATTGCAATTGCTCCGAATGTTCAATATATCTTGATTGCATGTTTGATCTTTTTCAGACTGAAGAATTTGGTAGAGTTTTTCAATTGAATTTTATCATCATTGGCCTTCATGGTTGGTAAGTAACTTTGAATGGTAGTCGTATTAGTTGGTCTTCCTTGTTGTTGTTGTTGTTAAGTGCCGTCGAGTCGGCTCCGACCCATAGAGACCCTCCCTGTACAGGGTTTCCGAGGGTGTAAATCTTTACAGGAGTAGAAAGCTTCATCTTTCTCCCGTGGAGTGGCTGGTAGTTTCGAACCCCTGACCTTAAGGTTCGCAGCCCGATTCGTAGCCACTATGCTACCAGAGCTACTTTGAATGGTAGTCGTATTAGTTGGTCTTCCTTGTAGGCATATGAATATTTTCCTATCACTGACAGCATTGTATTTCATGACGGATGTTGAAATGCTATTTTTGATGATGACTGTGACACCATTCCTCATCAATTTTTCATTCCCAAAATAATAAACCATGCATATGTCAGATTCAAAATGGCAATTCCAGTACATTGCCAGTCACTAATGCCTAGGATATAGATGTTTATTCATTCCATTTCTTTTTGAAAATTTCTAATTTTCCTGGATTCATACTTCAACATTAAATGTTCTAATTACTAATGTTTTTAAATAAGTTTTCTCATTTTGAGTCGTGCCTCATGAAGGTCCCAAAAGCTTTACTCTATTGGATTCATCACAGTAATTTCTACTTTGAGGAGGCAACTCTTCCCCAGTCATATTTTGAGTGCCTTGTAACCTGAGGGGCTCATTTTCCTGCACTGTATCTGACAATATTCTGATGCTCTTGAACATGTTTCAATATTCTAGTTCTTTCAGACAGTGTTCCACTGTTATTCATAAGGTTTTCAATAACTAAATATTCAGGAGTGGGCTATTTCTTCATCTTTCCAGTCTGTCTTAGACTGAAAGCTCATCCTAAACTTGTCCACCATAGGTCATCATGCTTGTATTTAAAATATTGGTGGCATAGCTTCCAGAATCACAGCAAAATGCAAACCACCACAGTAGGATAAACTGACAGATGATGGGTGGAATTGTCTAACTATAACATTCATCTAAAGCAGTTTACAATCCCATTATATGGGATAGTTATACCTTAGTCCTCAATGTGGCAATTTTTTTTTTTTTTCTTTCAAATTTTAAACAGGTATTTTGCAACAGAATCTCTCAAGGCATGTGAGTCAAATTTCATTTTTGTTCTTCTCGTTTTAAATATTTTATTGTGAAATGTGTGAAGTTTACAGAACAAATTTGTTTCCCATTCAACAACTTATGCACATCTTGTTTTGCGACATTAGATGCAATCCCCTTATAGTAAATTCACTGTTCCCACACCTTTCTGCATTTCTATTGTCTATTCATACCTAATTCCTGTTTCTGCCCACTGAACTTTGGCCCTGAAGACCCTTCAAATAGGATTGTCCAAAAATATGAATCATGATGATAATGATAAAATAACTTTGATACTTGAAATTCTTATATCAAGGAACCAGTTCCACAGTCAAATAAATCTACAGTCATTCTGAATTTTAGAATGCCCTTGTTTCACTTCTGGGTCATTTAGTTCCCACTCTTCCTGCCCTCAATCTCAATCATACATATGATAGAGGAGTAGTAAAATATACCCATACTGTAAAGCTGCTATCATAAATTTTTAATATATACTTACAATTATGGGATTTATTAGGGAATTGAACGGGTTACAATTCAGGATGAAAACCAACTCAGGATGCTTCAGTTTTCCAGTCAGGAATGCATTTTGTTTGCCTTACTGTAGGCATGTTTCAATCTTATTTTCAGTCTCTCAACCATGTGGCCCCTTGGCCTCTGCAGGCAAGTGTCATAATGTTCTTTTAGCCAGTCTGAATGCCCAAGGGGTACATTCTTCTAATCTACTGTCCTTAAGCACTCAGGTGTACTCAGTCCATAGGCCTAGAGCCCAAAGCTGCTGTGTCTCTCCATGCCATCACCTTTGCTGGTGTCTCTGCCATCGTCTCTGTCATCACCTCTTGTCATTGCTTCTTGACGTCTCATGCTCCACTCATGTTCTTCCTTCTTGATGGTCCTAGGATCTTCTGTCTCTGCTTCTAAGATGGCTCCTTTTTTAAAATAAATAAATAAATAAATAAATGTTTTATTTTGTATTGAGTGATAATTTACATGGGGAAACATTAGTTTTACATTCATTCTATCATACATCATTTCATTGCCATTGTTACCATCCCATCCATGCATCATCACCCAACGAAAGAGTGTACCTTGCATGTTCCTCACCCCTCCCCATGGTCCTCAGCACACAGCCCCTTTCCCTCTCTGAATCTCAACTTCCCATGTCATCCTCTCTGTCTCCATCTCAGGCCTCACTGCTTCTCTGGGTGGGGTCCCGCTCTCCGCTCTTCTCCATTGATGGTCCCAGGGCCCTCCGCTCCTAGACTGAAAGGTTAGTCACTCCCCTCCTTGCTATAAAATATCCACCTTTACATTTCCAGTCCTCACAATCAGTCCTGGTAACAATTTTTCACCATTGCATCATATGAGACCCATCTGCAATTCTTTTCATCAGCCCATCCTAGACAGTGCTGAGGATATACACATTATAATTATATGTGGATATTTTCTCTTTCTGTATTTGTACTTAAAAGACACCCAAATGATAGAATTTATACACAGTCACTATACCAAAAATAATTGATTCATGTTCAACTATTTTAGAAGGTAGTATATGATCAACAACCATTAATATTGAAGTAATAAATCTAAGCTGCACTGAAGCTTTGGCAAAAAACAAAGCTGCAGCAATTCAAGGAAGACAAATTGTGACGTTTCAACAAATTGTTTTAATGCTGGAAGTATTCAGTTTTCTATGCCAAAATTTGCAAGACAGCCTGTCAAACTAACTACTTTTGTTGTTGTTAAGTACCATCAGGTCAGTTCTGACCCATAGTAACCCTGTGTAGCTTCCAAGGAACAGCTGGCAAGCTTCAACTGCCACCTTTGTGGTTCAAAACAACTATGTAGACCAGTACATTAACTCATACACCATGTGAAGATCCCAAACAAAGTATGCTGTTGTTGTTGTTAAGTGCCATGGAGTTGGTTCTGACCCATAGCAACACTGTATAGGGTTTCCAAGGAGTGATCTTGTATATCAAACAAATCAGGTTTCTAAAACCCTGACTTTGTATATCAAACGGCTTTGCAGTCTGGCACATTAACTCACAGAGACACATAAGGACTCCAAACAAATTACTGTTACTGTTGTTAAGTGCCGTCAAGTCGATTCCAACCTATAGCAACCCTGTAGAGGGTTTCCAAAGTGCAGCTGGTGAGCTTGAACCACTGACCTTGCAGTTCAAATGACTTTGCAGTCTGACACATTAGTCCACAATGCCACACCAGGACTTAGGAGATACATAGTTGTGCCTCTTTCAAAGTGAAGTGATTCCATATACAGAAATTATTTGCTGTAGGTAATTCTCAAATGTTTGTAGCAGTATTTCTAAGGGAAGTACCAGAATTTTTAGTTGGATTCTGAAGAAGATTTGAAAGAAGAAATAGCATTGCTGATTTCATATGGATCTTAGCTAAAGTAGAGAACACCAGAAAGATGTTTACTTGTATTTCATTGACTATACAAAGGCACTCTATGTTTGAATCATAACTAATTATGGATAATACTGCAAAGAATAGGAATTCCAATACAATAATTTGTGCTCATGAGGAACTTGTACAAAGATCAAGAGGCAGTCCTCTTGAACTGAAAAAAAGGATATTGCATGGCTTACAATAAGGGTTGTGCACTTTCACCACTATATTAAATTTGTTGTTGTTCTTAAGTACCATTGAGTCAGTTCCAATTTATAGCAACCTTATTATGCACAACAAAAGAGAACATTGCCTGAATTTGTTTCATCCACAAAGCTGTTGTTTACTTTGAGATCATTCCTGTTTTCACTGTGTCAACCCAGCCCTTTGGGTGGCTTCCTCTTTTTTGCTGACTTACTATTTTATCAACCATGTTGTTTTTCTCCAGGAACTGGTCTTTCCTGGAAATGTGTCCAAAGTATGAGAAACAAAGTCTAGCCATTTGGGTTCCCAAGGAGATTTCTGGCTGTACATAATCCAAGATAGAATGTTTAGTTCTTCTGTAGTCCATAGTATTTTTTAAACTTTTATCCAACACTATATTTCAAATGAACTTTCTTTATGAACTTCTTTATTTATTGTTCAACTTTCTCAAGAACACGAGGTGATGGAACACATCAGAGCTTAGATAAGGCACACTTTAGTCCTCAAAATGACATATTTGTTAAAATGTACTTATATCGGACATTTTGAATCTGATAATCATATGGTTTACTATGCGCCAAGAAAGACAAATTCACATTAACCATCAAAACAAATATTTCAGGATCTGTATTGAAGTATGATACTGTCTGTAATAGAATAGTATCCATATGCCCAAAAGGAAAACCAGTTAATATCACTATTATTCACATTTATACTTCAAATGCTAAAGTCAGTGATGAAGAAGTTAAAGAATTCTACCAACTTCAGGAGTCCTGGATTGGTGTTGTGGGTTAATGCACCAGACTGTATAGCCATTTGAACTGCATGGTCAGTGGTTCAAGCTCACCAGATACTCCTCAGAATCCCTATACAGGGTTGCTATGGGTCAGAAACGACTTGATGACACTTAACAACAGCAACCAACTTCTTCAATCTGACATTGATGAGATATGCAATCAAGATGCATTGGTAATTTCTGGTGATTAGAATGTGAAGGTTGTAATCACGAGGAAGGGTCAATAGTTGGAAAATATGACCTTGATGATATGAATGATTCTGAAGATGGCATGACAGAATTTTGCAAGATCAATAAATTGTTCATTGCAAATACCTTTTTAAGAAGAAAAAGGTGACTATACATATGAACATAGCAAGATGGAATACACAGGAATCAAACTGACTCTATCTGTATGAAGAGATATAGAAAATTCCATATAATCAGTAAAATCAATATTTGCTTATCTTCAGACAATAAATATTTGTTTATTAATGGAAAGAAGGCATGGTGAAAAAAAGGTACACTGTTCTTCTCAGAAAAGATCAACAAGGCAAGTTATACATTTAACTGACTGCCTTGTAGTGGTTCATAATAAGAGCAGCAAAATAGTTTAATGCAAGTCTTGTAAATGACAAAATCTCAGTTTCTAAGATGTGAACAAAGCACATTTCTATGTTTGATAGTAATAATTCTACTTTTTTTAAGTGTTGAAATCTTTCTTCCATATCCGTTTCTTTCCTTCATTTCTATCAAGGGAAAAAGCTTACAAATGTAAACCATTATGCCACAGACAGACATTTAAAAATCATTCTACCACTTGTATGCAATATTTAAATAGATAAAACTTTGCAGTGAATGTTGTTGTTGTTATTAAGTGCCTTCAAATCAGTTCCAGCTCATAGTGACCCTGTACAGAGCTTCAAAGGAGCAGCTGGTGTGTCTGAACTAATTTCCTTGTACTTCAAAGTGACCTTGAGATCCAGTTCTTATCCTACAGTACCACAAAATACTCCTTGCAGTGAATGATCAGTAGTTAACCATTGCCATTTGGTCTCAAAATATGTCAATTTATCTTGCTCATTCAATTTCATTTTTATGAGAAAAGATTATTAGCCAAGAGCATGTTTTTCAAGGAGTCCTGGTGTGGCACTGTAGGATATGCACTAGATAGCTAACCACAAGGTTGGAGGTTCACACCCACCAGTATTTTCTTAAAAACCTTAGCCAGAGTCTCTATGAGTCAGAACCCACTTCATGGAATTTAACAATAAAAACAACATTTTGAATAGAGATGATGCATTAGTTTCTGCTACTGCATTGTCCAACTTTGGCAAACATACTGTTATTTAAAATGCCATGGTTTAGGTCAGGTACACCTTATCAATCTAACTTATTTAATCTTGGAAACTTGAAAAAAGACTTTTGCAGCAGATTTGCTCAATGCCAAATGCTGTTTGATTTCTTGACTGTTGATTCTTTAAGTGTTGATGGTTGATCAGGACAAAATGAAATCTTTGACAATTTCAATCTTTATCCACTTATCTTGATGTTATTTATTGGTCCAGTGGCAAGGATTTTTGTTTTCTTTAGATTGAGGTGCAACCTATATCTAAGGCTGTGGTCTTCTATCTTCTTCAGTAAGTATTTTAAATCCTATTAGCTTTCAGCAAGCAAG
>NW_006408856.1:1840226-1847581 GCF_000296735.1 Chrysochloris asiatica
AAAGCCTTCGCATAGTCAATAAAGCATAGGTAAACATGCTTCTGATATTCTCTGCTTAATTGCTATAGAGGCTCTAATTTAGTCCATCTTCTATTTATATTCTATACATTCTTCCTGGGTATGCATAGCCTACTCTCTTGATTTTAGTTTTCTGTAGTGGTTATATATCGGGCTGTGAACCTCAAGGTCAGCAGTTTGAAACTACCAGCTGTTCTGTAAGAAATAGATGAGGCTTTCTGCTCCAGTAAAGATTACAGCCTTGGAAACACTGTAGAGGGTCGCTATGAGTCAGAACCAACCCCACAGCACATAACCACCACCATACACTGTTGTTGTTGTTGTTAAGGGCTCTCAACTCAGTTCCAACTCACAGCGATGCTGTACAGGGTTCCTGAGGAGCAGCTGGTGAGTCACCAAGCTTGCAATTCAATTGACCTATTGTTGAGTGCTTATCCTACAGTGCCACACCAGAACTCTTAAATATTCCCAAATCTTTACCTACAGCTAAAACTACTCATTCAGATCTATAAATTCAAGTTCTTATCACACATTTTCTCCTGCACAAATTTCTGACATGTGATATTAATATCTTTAAAATTGTACTCATCTCTTTTGGCTCCAACAGTCTGATCATCTTTCTTATCACGTGTTTCATTAACTATTACCAGGATCTTCTCAAATTTCAATGATGGGAGACACTACGTTTCCCTAATTCTTTACCCAACATGTAATATAATCCATCCTGTCAATTTTACTTTCTTGTATTGCTAAATTTTGCCAATTTTACTTTATTACTGCTGCTTGTCCTTGATGCCAGGATTCCTCATCTCTGAGCTGCAATACTACAATAGCTAAATAACTCATTGCCCTTCAGATAAGCCCTATGCCTGTCCTATTTTGAACATTCTAAAAATATACAAAGCCAAACATTTCTCTCCTCTGCTTAAATGCTTTTTATAAATCATTATTGATTTTAAGATAAAGTATAAATTACTTAACATAACTTGGTCCTACAAGATCTGATTTCTTCTCTATCCTTCTCTCTAACACCCATACCTCAAACTGAGGGCATCTGTGTTTGCATATAAAAACACACAGTCCTCTCTTATCCTTAAGCTTACTGCAAAAACACATACCAAGGCTTTAGATGTATGGAGAATCATTCCAATTTAGTGAAGGGGTCATACTGTTTTTTTTCCCTGTCTTTACAAATGCTAATAATTTGGCTTAGATGCCTCAAAGTCTTTCCCAGAACACTTATAATGATTCTTAGGTTTAAAGGTAGAAATGTCTTCCTCTGACTTGTGATTTTTTTTCAAGCTGCACATTGTAAATGAAATGTCCTTTATCTTCTTAGTATATGTTTCCAGGTAATGTGCAGTGGTTGGCTATTAAAAGTAGCATGGACTACCTAAACGAGTTATTGGTTCTTTTGGCAGATGATGGTACTTTCAATATTCTCCTCCAACACCATAACTCAAAAGCATCAATTCTTCTAATGTTTTCCTTATTCACTGCCCAGCTTTTGCATGCATATGACATTATTGAAAATACCATGGCTTGGGTCAGGTGCACCTTAGTCCTCAAACTGACATCTTTGCTCTTCAACATTTTCAAAAGGTCTTGTGCAGCAGATTTGCCTAAAGCAATGTCATTTGTTTTCTTGACTGCTGCTTCCATGACTGTTGATAGTTAATCCAAGAAGAATGAAGTCCTTGGCAACTTCAATCTTTTCTCCATTAATAAGAATGTTGTTTATTGATCCAGTGCTGAGGATTTTTCTTTTCTTTTATGTTTAACTAATAGTCACCCAATATTTATTTTTGTTTCAAAGACATAACCAAAATGGTTTTAAAATATATCACCAATCATAAATCTAACAAAAGTGAAACTATTATTTATTTACTATAGATATTCACTTTATTTCTTTCCGTATGTCCATTTATCATCTTATGACTCAATTCTAGTTCATGAGAAGTAAGTATAATTTTACTTTGGAAATACTTTAAATATTTTATTGTTATACTCTTTATATGCAAAAGCTTTTGATTGTGTGGATCATGACAAGCTATGGATAACACTGTGAAATATGAGTACTCCTGAACACTTATTTGTGCTCATGAGGAATCTGAACATGGACCAAGCAAGAGGCAGTTGTTCGAACACAACTTGGGAACACTGAATGGTTTAAAATTAAGAAAGGTGTGTGACAGGGTTGTATTTTTTCATTATAATTATTCCACATGTATGCTAAACAAATAATCTGAGAAGCTGTGTTCTATGAAGAAAAATGTGGCATCAGGATTGGAAGAAGTCTCATTAACAACCTGTGATATGCAGATGATAAAATCTTACTTACTGAAAGTGAGGAGGACTTAAAATATTTACTGATGAAGATCAAAGAGTTGGTTAGGAGGAGGGTCAGACTCCCAGTTAGATGGATTGGCAAAGTAACAGTATTAATGGACTCAAGCATGGCAACAATAGTGAGGTTGACCCAGATTCAGGTGGTGTTTCATTCTGTTGTGCATAGGATAGGTATGAGTCAGTATGGACTCGATGGCATCTAACGACGACAACATATTTTAATAGTTAAAACAACATGTGTCTCTTGGAGATGTGGCATCTGTGTTACATATATGAGATGACATCAGTGAGGAGAAAAGAAATTACGTTTAAAAAAAAAAAGGAAATAAAATGATACTGTTCAACTACCAGAACTAGACCATCAACCTTGAACTTTTTTCTAAGCAATTAATAAACAACCTCATAGTATACCCTACTGCCTATTCTATATGCAGTTACTAGTTAGAGTTCTTATTGTTTTAATTGACCATTAGTATACTCAGAAACAGGATGTCCTTTTGTACAGCAGAAAAATAAATGTTGCCCAATCTTCATGGTACACTTTTTGATAAATTTGAGACCAGATTTATAGCAACTGTTTCTAGCCATCTCACTTTTGATTACCATAGTTTACATACTCTCTATTTTATCAAACTCAGTATTCTTCTTTACAGATTTGTCTTTCTCCAGAATGTTTTCAAAGTAAGCATGAGGTCTTATATTCACTTCTAAAGAGCATTCCAATCATATTTCTTCTAATCAATATTATATAAAATGTGTTGAATACAAAATATGAGAAACAACACCTTTCAAAGATCTGAATAGTATTAAACATGCTATTAAGTTCAGTCGAGTCAGTTTCAATTGAAAATATCCATTTGTAAAACAGAACAACACAGTGCTGGGCTCTTTACCACCTTCATAATTGTCATTATGTTTGAAACCACTGATTTTTTCTCTGTGTCAATCCATCTTATGGAGATCCTTACTTTTTTTGCACTGAGTTTCCTAGTATTTTTGGAAAGAAGAATTATGGCTGTGCTTCTTCCAAGACAGATTTGTGGTAGTCCATGGAACTAAAAAATATTTTGACCAACAACATAATTGAAAAGTCTCAATTCTTCTATGGACTTTCTTATTTGTTTTTCAGTTTTCACATGCATATGATTAGATTTAAAATATCATGGTTTTGCATTTTAAAAATATATGCACCTCAACTTCTGCAATATTAAATAATAGTACGTTCTTAAAAAATCTAAAACATAATGATACATCATACATAAGTAGTCATGGTAGCATAGTAAATTATGAGTTAGTCTCTTAACCACAAAGACAACATTTGAAATCTATCAGTTGCTCCACAGAACACATTATTCTATTCCAGTCATTTAACTGATAGATAATTATTTATTGTTGTTGTGATTGGGTATTGACATTTCAGGTCGGACACAAAGTGACCCTATGTCTAACAGTATGAAACACTGTCCAGTCCTACATTATCCTCATAATTGTTGTTACCTTAGGGCTTATTTCTGTTATTATTGTGCTAATCCATATTTTGGTGGATCTTCCACTTATTTTCTCAGCCTCCATTTTACCAAGCATGATATATTCCTTCACAGATTGGTCCCTTCTTGTAATATGTCCAAAGTATGAGAGACAGACAAACTTTTGCCATTATGACTTCTAAGGAGAATTCTAGCTACACTTCTTCCAAGACAGTTTTGCTTGTTCTTCTGATAATCTAAGAACAGTATTCTTCTCCAACATCATAAAAAAAAAAAAAAATGCATCTCCCTATTCAGGCTGCTAGTATCACTGTCAGCAGTTCAAAACTATCATTTGTTCTGCAGGAGAAAAATAAGACTCTCTACTCCCATAAAGATTTGCAGCCTCCGGGGCACATAACACCACAGTAATCTTCTGATTTTCCTTAATCATTGTCCAACTTTCACATGCATAAGAGGTGAATGGAAATACCATAGCTTGGATTAGGATATCAAAGTACTTAAACTGTTATCTTGGCTCTTTAACACATTAAAAAGGCCTTGAGCTAGTTCCTGGGGATGTAAAGATGGATGATAAAGGTCTTGATAGCCATCATTACAATTCAGGAAAGAGATATAAATTGTACATAGTTAAATTCCAATGTCGAAAATTATATAGTACAGTTGTGTAAAATGTCTCTGTTATAAACCTAAGTTCCTTGAAAATGAACATCCATATATTGATCACTGTACCCCAACAGCAAATATACTGTCCTTATAAGTATTTAACATTTAGCATTATCTTTATATCACATTCATTTTATAAGGACATATACAACAAAGCACCATAAAACAAAACTGGGTAAAGGAAGAGTGAGAAAAAGAGGGGTGAGGGGGCACAAAATGGAGAGAAAATGAAGCTGGGTTCAAGTTCTTTGAATGACCCTTGACTCAACAAACACATTGAAAGCTAAATAAAGAAATGCATATTTCTATATGGAGATATAAAGAAATATTTTACTTGGGTAGTAATTTGAGAAACATTTGAAGAAATGATATCATATCAGACAATATCACTTCGACTAAGCATAGGTGAATGGAGTGGGGTGAATTGGCAAAAGATGGGAATAAAGATATATATCAGGACAAAATTGGAAAACACATATAATTGAATAAGGAATTTGGGCATTAGCCTATAGGTACTATCTCAAGGAGCTCTGATAGTGTAGTGGTTACGAATCAGGCTGCAAACCGCAATGTCAGTAGTTTGAAACTACCAGCTGTTCTGCAGGAGAAAGATGAGGCTTTCTGCTCCTGTAAAGATTTACAGCCTCAGAAACACTGTACAGGGTCACTATGGGTCTGAACAGACTCGACGGCACTTAACAACAATGGTGCTATCTCAGAGAGATAGTTTTATGAAGATGAACAACAGAAGCAATGTGAAATATAGACAAGATATGGAGAAACTTAGAAGAATGTTTTATGTTAGATAAAATCTTGAACTAGACTTACTCTAATATAAATGAGAAAAAAATTAGATTCTCGATATATTTTGAGGTGTAACTAGTTTCCTTAAATGTTTTACAGGGACTGATTCACAAAAGCATGCCTTCATAAATCCTAAATTTGAATACTGACTTGAAACCATTAAGATAAAAAATAAATGAGATTAAATACTACTGTTTTATTTGAAGTTAGTCTTAGCTTTGAGTGTGTGTAGTGTGCTTGCCTGTGTGTGCATCCATATGATGTATCAATTAATTTGATAGAAAATGGAGTAATTAGTGCAATTTAAAATGTGTTGAATTTATGAATTATTTCAGACAGCTTGCTGTAGTCATTCACTTGACACATGAAATATGGGTTTTGGGCTCGGAACAATTTGCCATTATTTGCAGTCTCAATAGGCAGTCAGACTCACAGAACAAGTGGATAATATTGTAAGGTTTGAAATTTTCAAAAGTATGTAATATACTTTCATATTCAATCTGTATGTAAGTAAATAATTTGAGAAGATAAGCTGTATGAAGAAGAATGTAGTTTCAAGATTTGAAGATGACTCATTAACAACCAGCGATATAAACTTTGCTTTCCTGAAATTAAGATGACTTGAAGACTTATTGATAAAGTTTAAAAGCTACAGCTTTCAGAATAAATTACAAGTTACTCAAAGGAAAATAAAATAAAAATCCTCACACCTGGACCAATAAACTGCATTAGGGAAAAATGGAAAAAAATATTGTATTTGTAATGATTTCACTCTATTTGAATACACAATCATCCATGAACAAGATTCAATAAATAAAAAAAACATATTGTATTAGGTGGATTTGCTGAAAAGTACCTGTTTAAAGTTTTAGAAAGCAAAGATGTCTCTTTGATGACTAAGGTACACCTGCACCAAGATATAAACTTTTCCTTTGCCTCATATGCAGATTAAAGTTGGATAGTGGAAAAGGAAGGGAGAAAAGAATTGATGTGTTGTTGACTATAGAATCCTATTATGTATTGAATTGCTTCCCTAACAAAAACCTAAACCCTGTATCTGTAGCTATAAGTCCACTTGGGAATGAGCTTTTTTGTTATGTGAAAATGAGGAGTGTTCTTATATGGTGTGTGAAGTCAATCTCTTTTCAGATATGGATTAAGCTCATTAAGCAAATAACCACGGATGGTTGAATACAGCTGCCACATCATATGACCCAAGAAAGAGATGACCCAAGAATGAGTAGGGATATTCCATCAGAAGCAACAGAGATAGAGTGACAATCTTCCTGTAGAGTCAGAACCATCAATTTAGACGTCTAGCCTCCAAACATGGGAGGAAATGAATTTCAATTTGTCATAGTTACACTTTATTGCATTTCTGTTATAGTAGCACTAGATAACTAAGAGAGTCCTGGTGGGAAGCTGTGGAATAAGGACTTGACCATAAGGTCAGTTTGAACCACAAGTGTTTCAATCCTACCAGCTCTTCCTCGGAAACCCCTATACAGGATCACTATGAGTTGGAATTGACTCAACTGTACTTAACAACAACAGCAACACATTAACTAAGACACATTCAAAATGTCAAACAAATTAGTCTCAGAAAAAAGACAACCAAAATGTTTCTTAGAAATGAGGATGATGAAACTATGATTCATCTGGAAATAACAGACACAAGAAGCTGGGTTCTATGAAGAAAAACATGGCATCAGGACTGGAGGAAGACTCATTAACAACCTGCGATATGCAGATGATATAACCTTGCTTGTTGAAAGTGAAGAGGACTTAAAACATTTACTGATGAAGATCAAAGAACACAGCCTTCGGTATGGGTTGCATTGCATTGTAAAGAAAACAAAAATCTTTACCACTGGACCAATAAACAATAGTCTTATCAATGGAGAAAAGATTGAAGTTGTCAAGGACTTCATTCTTCTTGGAACAACTATCAACACTCATGGAAGCAGCAGTCAAGAAATCAAACGATGTATTGCATTTGGCAAATCTGCCACACAAGATCTTTTTAAAGTG
>NW_006408856.1:1848398-1849452 GCF_000296735.1 Chrysochloris asiatica
GCGACCCTGTACAGGGTTTCCAAGGGTGTAAATCTTTACGGGAGTAGAAAGCTTCATCTTTCTCCCGCGGAGCGGCTGATAGTTTCGAACCGCTGACCTTAAGGTTTACAGCCCGATTGATAACCACTACGCTACCAGAGCTCCTTGTAACTATTATTAGAAGACTCTATGAGTGAGAATTGAATAGACAGCAAAGGGCTAATAAGAATATAGTCATTCTATCTTTTATTATCCTTGATTCGGCAAATGAGAATGCCAAACTGAGAATTTTAAATTGAAGAATATGATACTAGATCATAAATATTTAGAAGGAGAAATGAATTTTTAGAGTCTTCAAACGAATCAAGGATAATAAAAGATAGAATGACTATATTCTTATTAGCCCTTTACTGTCTACTCAATTCTCACTCATAGCCAGTGTATTTAAGGTTTGTGATACTGTAAATCCTTTTGTAAACAAACTCTCTCTCCTTCTCCCATCAAACAGCTTGTGGGTTAAAATAGTCATCCTTTAGTTAGTAGCCCAGCACCTAACCTACTGTACAACCAATCAAAATATATAAAACCTAATGCTGAGTCTATTTTGAATTATAACAACCTTAAATAGGGTTCCTGAGTCTAAATTCTTATGGGAACAGGAAACCTCTGCCTTCTGCAAAATGGCAGGTGGGTTTGAACCAACAACTGTGTATGCAACATTTTGTAATGTTCCTGACTATACTACCAGGACTTCGTAAATCACAATGACTTGAAAAGTTATTGGGAAAAAAGCATATTCTGTTTTGGAGCAAACCATAGACACACTGCAATAGTAACTTTTTCTTCCAAGAAAGCTGACAAAAGAGGAAAAATAATTAAATCTCCAGAAAAGATCAAACGTGGTAGAATCTAAGACAAAATAAAGTATTTTTGAAATACTATATTTATTATAGTATTTCAAAATGCAAAAGTAGAGAGCAAAGAGGAAGGACCAGTAGTTGGAAAATTTGGACTTGGTGATAGAAATGATGCTGGAGAACGAATGATAGATTTCTGCAAGACAAATGATTTGTTT
>NW_006408856.1:1851570-1857838 GCF_000296735.1 Chrysochloris asiatica
AGCATTGTTTCGTTCTGCTGTGCATGGGGTCGCTATGAGTCGGTTCTGACTTGATGGCACCTGACAACAACAACAACAATATTTATTATGTTAATTTCAGTTTAATGAACCTATAAGCACTCATGGAGTACCAGAGTGATGCTGCATACTAATGCACTGGACTGAAAAGTCAGTTTGAACCTCAAGATCGGTGGTCAAATTCACTGGTCATTCCTTGGAAACCCTATACAGGGTTGCTATGGGTTGGAACCAACTCAATGGCACTTAACAACAACAACAATAAGTACTCATGGACTGTGTGCTGGACTGCAAGGTCGGTGGTTCAAGCTCATCAGCCACTTCTTGGAAACCCTATGGAGGACACTATGAGTCAGAAATAATTGGAAGGCACTTACCAACAACATAAGTGCACATATATAGTTGATTTTTAAATGTGCATCTTCACTGACATGCATAGAACTATTAAGAAAAAAATAAAGAGCTAAAACATTTTTTTTTAAAGTTTCATCATAGTAGGTGATCAATTATGTTACTTAAAACCTTAGAATATAGTGAACAATATAGAGCAATGAGATTCTCAGAAACTCTACATACAGAAAAATTGCAAACAAAACCTTGCATGCACACTACCAAGTAGAGTGCCTGAAATGAAGGAGGCACTCAATAAAGGCTTATGAAAATTAATGTAATATAGTCTTGACCTTAGACACAAAACAATTAAGCAAAAGAAAACAAGCGACTGACTGGATAGACAATTTTAAATTTTTAAATTATTTATTGTTAATTGAGTGAAGATATACTGAGTAAAGCTCCTGTTTTACAGTCAACAAGTCATACACTTGTTTCATCTTGATTGCAATGCATTCGGTGTAACATCACTCATCCCACTTCTTCACTGTGATTAGTTACATTCCCCTTTCTTTCCCAAATTTTAGAATTTTTCCTTAGTAATTCTGACCTCTAATCTCAAATAATTGACATTAAATGGAGTGTGTTCCCCCAAGTATTGTTTTCCTCCCTACCTAACTATTTATTACTTGGATAAAAATTGAGCCACAGGATTGAGTTCAGTTCCAGACCTGATGAGTGAGCAAGGGTCATAATGTCAGGGTTCCACCAGTTTCAAACTGACCATCAATCTAGATTTTTAAGATTTTATTTTTATGATTTTGAGTTGTATTCACATTTTCTCTCACTCTATCCAGAACCTTCTAATATGACCCCTTTCAGAGAAGTTGGTAGTGATATTAGGGCACCATCAAGTTCTTTTGCTCTCAGGATGATGGAGATTGCTGTCCACAAGTTCCCTTAGCCCACTGGAGTAATTATTTACAAATGTCTACGATTTCCATCACTCTTCTTTCTCTTCTTTCCTCTAGACAGGGAGAGAGAAACAGTTTCACCTTAGAGGTCTCCTCATGAGTTTTTAAGGTCTCAGTTGCTACTCACCAAAGCAGAATAAACAATTTTTGAAGTCTGAGAAAGAATGATTTTAGTTATGCAAACATAATTGTTTTTCACCACTGATAGATCTACAATAACTTTAGGATTGCATTCCTTTTTAAACCCTCTGTTATATATTAGTAATTATTATGCAAAGATCCTAAATGAGACCTTCATAAAGTAAAGTGGTTTCAGATTATTCTTTTCTAAATATCAGTATTGATATTACTCTTAGGCAGGGATGGGGAACCTTTTTCTGCCAAGGGCCATTTGGGTATTTAAAACATCATTCACAGGCTATAAAACATCAACAATTTAAATATTTGGTCAAACAGTCCTTGTGTGGCTCTGTGTGGTAAGGTGCTGGACTGAAAAATTGGTTTTAACTGCAAATTCCATGGTTCAAGCTCACCAGGTACTGCTTGGAAACCCTATGCAGGATTGCTATGGGTTGGAAACAATTCTACAACACTTAACAACAGTAATAATATTAACTAACTCACCCCAAATGTGATGGATGGACTCCTGGTGAGGCATTGCAGCCTAAGAACTAGACAGTGAGTTTGGTTTGAATTATAAGATCGACGTTTCAAATTCATCAGCTGCTCTTTGAAAACTATAAACAGGGTCAATATTAGTCAATACCAACTCAAAGCCAGTTTTAAAAATACTTTCTTCATATGTATTAAGTTTTATTCATATGTACACTTTCTTTATATAACTATTTACTTTTACAATGTGGCCTTTCTCTTATAATAGGAGTAAAATGGAGATGAAGTGTTTTGGTTTTGTTTTGCTTTTCTTTTGTCACTATTTACTTCACAGAGTTAAGTGAGTGAAGACTACATAAACTAGCATCTACTACAAACTCTTTCATTTAACAACAACAAGAAAGCCCCCTGCAAGTAAAGCCAAGAAAGCACACACTGTTCCACGAGCCTGGCTTCTAAAAGAAAACCAGCAGAAGTCTAATGAGACTAAATGACTGGCCTTAATGAGAAATGTACCTTAATAACTTTCCTGAGCACTCCTTTTGTCCTAGTTTTATTTTAATAAGAAACTCTGTGTGGAAGATTAAACTTGTTTATGGGAGGCAGGCACTTGAAAATTTGAAGTCTAATGAAATAAAAGACAGGAAGAAATGAAAAGGAAAGGTTTGAAAGGGATTCCATTAGAAAATGCATTTGAAGGCAGAGACTTTTGGAAGACTAAGTAGCTCATGGAAATGATTCATAAGGTTGAAACAACTGTAATTACAGATTATTCTGACCTTCATAAATTTTTCTTGAGTGAACAAGCATTAAGTTTGAACAATCTAGTTTTTTTATTCTTTCATTCTCCAAATAAGTCTTTAGAAACAGAATGTTAAAAGTATGGATAAATAAAATATATGGGAACAACATTTCTAAATATTGTTAGTTTCCATGAAATCAGGTCCAAGTCATGATGTCTCCCTGTACAACAGAATAAAACGTTGCCAAGTTCTGTGTCATCTTTATGACTGTCCTTTTGTTTCTAAATAAAGGTTCTCTTAATGAAGTTATCAATTATCTTGCTATAAAGTACTGCCAGAACTTTAAAAATTGCTACCAATTATGCACACCTTGGGATAGATTTTTATCTAGTATCAAGCATATAATTTGTGTGGAGTTAGAATAGTTATAGTTATAAATACAATTTGCATGAGTAAATTTTACATGACTTGGAGAAGATCACTTCCCTAAATTCAAAATAAGAATACACATTTTTAAAATTAGAAGAGGTGTGTTCCAGAGTTATATTCTTTCACTGTACTTGAGAAACTAGATTACATGAAGAAAAACATGGCACCAGTGTTAGAGGAAGACTCATTAACAACTTGAGATATGAAGATGACACAACCTTGATTGCTGAAAGTGAAGACATCTTAAAATACTTACTGAAGAAGCTCAAAGACTACAGCCTTTGTTATGGGTTGCACCTCAATATAACAAAAACAAAAATCCTCACCACTGGGCCAGTAAATTACAATAAAATAAATGGAGATAATATTGAAGTTTTCCAAGACTTCATTTTGTTTAGATTAACCATAAACATCTATGGAAGCAGTAGTCAAGATATCAAAGTATTGCATTACACAAATTCACTACACACGCCCTCTTTAAAATACTGAAGAGCAAAAATGTCAGTTTTTGAAATGGTATTTTCAATAAGGCATATGCTTGTGAAATTTGGTCAATGAATAAAGACCATAGAAGAACTCCTGCAATTGAGTAATGATGTTGGAGAAAGATATTAAAAGTACCATGGACTGTCAAAAGAACAAAACAAACTGTCAAAAGAAGACATGATGGCCATACTTTTCTCATACTTTGTACATATTATCAGGAGGAACCAGTCCTTGTGTTGTTGTTGTTGTTAAGTGCCATCAAGTCGGTTCCAACCTATAGCAACCCTGTATAGGGTTTCCAAGGAGATGCTGGTGATCTTGAACCACCAACCTTGCAGTTCAAACAGCTTTGCAGTCTGGCGCATTAACCCACAGCACCACACCAGGAATTCAGTCTTGTTTAGGATATCATATTTGGTTAAATCAAGAGTCAGCAAAAAGATTCCAAATGAGATGGATTGGCACAGTGGCAGTAGTAATAGGCGTGAGTGTACCAACCATTTTTAGGTTGTCAAGAGACTGGTTTGAACCACAAGGTCGGTGGTTCAAACTCACCAGCCGATCTTTGGAAACTTTATACAGAGTCGCTATGGGTTGTAGTCCACTAAGCACTTAATAATAACAACAACAATGGGAAAAAGGAATTCTGTTATGATGCGGCAGGATCAGCATTGGAATTCAAACCTCAAATTCAGCAGTTCAAACCCATCAGCTGCTCCTTGGATACCCTATAAGGGTATTATGTAAAATCAGTATTATGTGAGCATGCATGATGGCTACATGTGATTAAAAAATGTCAAATTTCATTTTACAAAATTTCCAAATCTGTGTGATACATGGCCCTGCCAAGTAGACACACAGTATTAACCATCACAGAAAATATTTTCTCTTCTTATTTTAGTTATTCATTATTTACAGACATACATCACTTATTGAAGAAATATTCAGGTGCTAGATTTTTACTATTCTCATAAATGTAAAATATCTCATAATGAGATAGTTGGCAAGTGTGAAGAAGGTGTATTTATGGATGGTTTATTTCAAGCACTCACTTAAATTTTTATTCTGCATTATACAAGTCAACTAATAGTGAATATATTGTTGAAAATCTGGGAGAGGAGTAAGATTAATGCATGCATATGTTTTGGGTTATTCTAAATCAGGATACTTTAACAAAATGAACATAAAAGTAATACAGTTGTACTAACACAGGTGAGATATATGGAGAAATTCATACAAACTCAGAGTCTGCTTACACAACCTACGTAAGCCATCTAGGGAAAAATAAGCTGGAACATTCAAGGGTCAGGTTTAACTCATGTTCACTGCCATAAAGGACCCAGGGGTGATAATAGAAGGCAAATTATATATAAGCTTGAAATGCAATGTGGCAATAGAAAGGAACACATTATTTCAGGATCTTTAGAAGTAGAAATCATGTACAGGAGGGAAAAAATGACAATCCTTTTTTTTTTTTTTTCACAACTAGAAAAATCATTTTCAAGAACTCACAAAAATTTTTTACTAAAAGATACAGTGTAACTCTATGGAATATTTTAATAGGTCAAACAGGTGAATAAGAACATTCACAAGGCATTTATTAAGGTAATACAGAAATTTAATCATATTAGATACAGATATACTATAAACATCTTTTACATTTTGGAGCACAATTTGGGGGGAAAAGGTCATAAAATTAAGAATAATTTAATAGAGAAAACTAATGAGAGAGACTGAATTTACCAAAAAAAATAAGGAGACAATTATAATTTGGCAAATTACAGAACAGTTTTCCAAGATATGTAGAGTAAATTTTAATATAATTTTAGAAAGATATTCCGTCTGGTATTTCTACATCTGCACAGTAGAAAAGTTCATATATTTTTCCTAATTTATTACTGAATGTGATAAGCTATTTCTCTCATATCAGAGCCCTATAAACAACACAAGAATTTCTAATTCTGTCAAAATGATCCAAAAATTGGTTTTGAAGATTGATTTTCCTTTTATTTTGCGTGTTCAGATATGAGAGATATGAAAGTTCAGATACTTCTATTTTATTAGCTATTTTAATCTTCTACAAAAGGATACACTCTATAATGGAACCTTTGGGACTAAGATCACATGAAGTGGGAGAAGGAATTAACCCCCAAATGACTTATAATACAGGCATACTTCTGAGATACTGCAGTTTCCAGACCACCGTAATGAAGTCAAGACTGCAATAAAGTAAGACACAAACTTGTTTGGTTTTCCACTGCATAAAAAAATCAGTACTTGTACTACACTATTGTCTACTAAGTGTTCCATAAGAAAACAAAATAAAGCCAACTTGCAATGAGTCAGTTGCAACTCATAGTGACTCTGTAAATCAGATTAAAACTATTCCTTAGGATTTCTGAGACTGTAAGCCTTTATTGGGGAAGACAATCACATCTTTACATCATGAAGCAATTGATGGGTTTGAACTACTAATCTAGCAATTAGCAGTCCAATGAATATTCCACAGCACCACCAGGACTATTATGAAAAATTGTGAGAATTATCAGATTACAAAGGGTTTCTAGAAGACAAAAGAAAGTATTATGTTGTAATGTTCAAATATCTGGAGTTATAAAATCAAAAGGTAAGAGCAAACCTTGTTTTTCTCAAACTGAAAGTACTGAAGAAAAAAAA
>NW_006408856.1:1858190-1859317 GCF_000296735.1 Chrysochloris asiatica
CTGGATAATATTCATGTTTGTGCCATTAAGAAGAAGGATGATTCAACAGAATATGAAAACTATAAAAACGCAGTCATGAATATACCTTCAAGTAAAGCTTTGTTGAAGATAATTTAAAAGTGGTTGCATCAGTGCATCAACAGGGAACTGCCAAATATTCAGGTTGGATTCAGGAGAGGATGTGGAATGAGGAATATCATTGCTGATGTCAGGACACACAGTATTCTTTTTTTCATATCATTTCACCCTAAAGGAAAAGAGGACATGTATACAAATGTAAATATTAACAAATAATTGATATGTTTGATTCAGTAAAAAATGTAGTTGTCATTCTAACTCACTCTGACAAGTCAGAATACATAGCCAATCTTTTCTCTGTTATAATAGCTGTGGTCATGTGGAAGACTTTGTTCCAGAAGAGAAGCCTTTTGCCAATTCATACGAAGGTGCAGATAAATTGGAATTGCCTTGATATTCTGGAGATCCATGAAATCTTCAACAATTCTGCAGTGAGTAGTGTGTTTGTTTCTATTCTGTTCTCTTTTTTGTGTCACCTCCAGGGGAAAGTTTCCTGCATTTTAATTCCAATAGTACAGTGAAATTTATGTTTCTTTTTTTCCACTGCAAAACTTTGGAAGGTGGTAACAAATCTCAGTATACACTTCAGTGAACATATGGAAAGTTTTTTTTTCAGAGCAGTTACACAACTTAATATATAGCAATTGTTTCTTGCATTAATTTATATTTTATGACTCCTAAATTTCATTATGTCTCTATCAAGATTATGTGCCTAGGTAAACGAGATGAACAATGTTCATTATTATATTATTTTCTGTAAAGCTGTTGCTAATGCTAAGTGATATCGTCAATTCTGATACATAACAACTCTGTTTAGGTTTGTGATGAGTGACTTGTGGTTTTGAACCACTGACCTTATGATTAACAATCCAGTGCTTATCTTACAGTACCACATCAGGACTCCTTTTGCAAAGCTACAGATACTGATATAAAATTTTACTCATTTTCCAGTTAAGTTTTTCCTCCTCCTCCCCTTCTCCTGTTAAAATTCCCTATGTTTGATGGTGTTAAGTGCTGTGGAGTTGGTTCCAACTCATAACGACTTTGTA
>NW_006408856.1:1859732-1861364 GCF_000296735.1 Chrysochloris asiatica
AGAAAAATCAAGCATTTTAAATGTGGCACTGTAAGATAAGAAATTGACAGTTAACCAAAAGATGAGAGGTTCAAACCCACCTGCTGCTCCTAAGACACCCTACCCTATTCAGGGTCTTTATGAGTTGGAATCGATTCGCTCAAACTAGACAACAACAACATTGCCTTGTTACTATTCTCAGATTCCCTCTCAATCTCTATTACATAATTCTCTGTTGAAAATACTGATCAGTGTACTCAAATTTTTATTTTCAGATGAAAATAAAAAACAACTCTGATTCTCTGTACATATTCACTCCTTTTCACAGTTTGTAGGGAACCAATTTAATGGTCATGGTTTCTTGTCATCTTCCCATGAAAAGTTTAAACTATATTATTCTCCATTCATGTAAACAAGCAAAAAGACTACCCTTTAAATAACATTTGCTGCCAACACAGTGAAATATATTAACACATCAATATGTTGTTTTTGGGTGCCATCGAATTGGTATTAATTCATAGCCACCTTATGCACAAGCGAACTAAGCACCACCTGGTCCTCTGCCAGCCCCACAATCATTGCTGTGTCTGAAAGCATTTCTGCTATCATTGTGTCAATCCATCTTTGATTCATCCTTCATGCATTCCATGTTCTGATGATTAATGCTTACAGAAGTCTCTCCTCATTTTGAGTTGTGCCCCATCAGCAAATGAGGGTTCCAAAAACTTTACTCCATTCCCATCATCAAGGCCAACTCTATTTTGGGGAGGCAGCTCTTTCTCAGTCATATTTTGAGTGCCTACCAATCTGAGGAGCTAGTTTTTCTGGCACAATATTTAACACTATTCTGGTGCTCTTCATCATATTTCAATATTCAGTATTCTGGTGCTGAGAGTGTTCCACTACTGTTGATAAGGTTTTCAGTGACTAGCTATTTGGGAGCAGTGCATCATTCCTTCTTTTTAGTCTGTCTTTGTCTGGAAAGTCAGCCAAAACCTGTCCACCTTGGAGATCCTGCTGATATTTAAAATACCCTTGGCTTTCACAATCACAACAGTACACAAACCACCACAGTATGTGAAACTGACAGATGATTGGTGGCACTTCAACATAGATAACTAAGTATTATGCATATCATTCTGAAAAAATAATTTAGCCTGATATAACCAGTTATAATATCAAGAATATATTTGCATACTACACATAGTAAAAATATCAAAACATAAAATTATTATAAGGAAACTAAGAAGACAGTAAAATAGTAGTTTACTACATATTATAGCATATATCACTGAAAATGAGGGAGTGGAGGAAGGTAGAATCTCCACTTAGTAGTATCCAATCTGTCTGGGAAGGACTGATGAAAGGAGATGTGTATAGGTCTCTTGTGATACAATAGTGAATAATTGCTATCAGGACTGATTGTGAGGCTTCAAATGTAAATATAAACATTTTGTAGCAAAAGGAGGGGAGTGATTGACTTTGCAGTCTAGGAGCAGAGGTCCCTGCGATCAGCAAGGGAGAAGAGCAGAGAGTGGGACCCTACCCAGAGAAGCATTGACATCAGAGATGGAGGCAGAGATGATGATGTGGAGAGATGGAGCAGCTGGGGACTTTAGAACCAGAGAGGGAGAGGGGCTGTGTGCTGATGAC
>NW_006408856.1:1861585-1864169 GCF_000296735.1 Chrysochloris asiatica
TGATACTGTGGCAGCTGAAACTCTCCTTAAAATATTAGCTTATGATAATGCAAATCAAGATTGTCAAGTAACAATTAGACCTTATAGAGAAACTGGTAATATTTTGTTTATATTAAACTGTATAGACAAATTGGAACAGAGACCCATAAAGCATGTTTACTTGCACAAGCAATAGCAAATTGCAGTTGGTGAATTTCAAGGAATTATTTCAATTCATTACCCTCAATCTAAACTTTGGGATTTTTTAAAATGTACACCATATGCAATCTCTAACACTGTCTTGAGTACTCCCATTACAGGAGCAGATACCTATTTTGTGGATGGCTGGGGAAGAGAAAGGGCAGCTTATTGGGGTCCCACAGAAAGGATGATTACCAGTTCCTTCACTTCTGAACAGCAGGCAGAACTTTTTGATCCTCCTTTACTTCAATTAATAGAATGGAAGGAAACAGGACCGACAGTTTTTGTGAATGACAATGTTTTGCTGCCCAAGCCCTGGAATGATAAGGGTCCACATTCCCTCAAGAGGAAGGAAAATAAATTAATTTGGTTCTGGGATTTGACATCTTGCTTATCTGTTTAGGGGAAAGGAAACCATGTATAAAAATAGGATGGGAAGGGTGTAATAATTGGATTAAAGCAAAACTGACGCAAGACATTTGTATTGTTAAGAGGTTTTACTTTTTATGAGAATAAGACAAATGTGACTATGGAACAAAAGAATACTGAGAAAGAATGTAACTGTATGAGTTATAACTGAATTGTTTCTGAAAAATTGAAATGGTCTAAATGCAGAGGGGAGCATGCAAAAGTATTAAAAAATGATACAGTCACGATTATTGATTGGGGACCTCATGCAAAAATTTTAACAAACTGTTCATTGGAAGAAAAAGCTAAAGTTATTTGTGACTGTCAAAGTCTGACTTGTCATTCCTGTAAACTGTACACTTGTTTGAATCATATGTTTTATAACAAAAAATATGTCTATTATATTGTTATAATAATAATAATAATCCTATCACCATTTTCTTTCACCAGACCATCTAGACAAGATAAAAATATTCAATGGGGATTCTATCTTTCCCGGCACACTGAAACTAAACTCCCTCTTAAAAACTAGTAAGCCAGCCACTTTATACCCCCTCCTCCATTTTAGGTAGC
Organism: Chrysochloris asiatica; assembly: GCF_000296735.1. Classification (NCBI taxonomy): domain Eukaryota; kingdom Metazoa; phylum Chordata; class Mammalia; order Afrosoricida; family Chrysochloridae; genus Chrysochloris; species Chrysochloris asiatica. The sequence continues at coordinate 1,862,747 of NW_006408856.1, forward strand.
CAGTGTCTAAGTTGCCCATCCCTATCAGCCCTTTGTACTGAGGGTATAGGCTTGATCCTTGATATGAAGACTCCTTCCCTCTCAGTTCGTATTTTGAGCAACTACATCCATAAGCAAAGGTCAAGTTCATCAAATTGTAGCAATTTATACTTGCTTTCTTTATCAAACTTCTTTATCTTCTTGAAAGTGCCATGGGCTGCCAAAAGAACCAATAGATCCATTTTGGAAGAAGTGCAGCCAGAGTACTCCTAGGAGGCAAGATGGTCAAACTTTGTGTCTCATACTTTGGACATATTGTCAGGAGGGACCAGTCACTGGAGAAGGATATCATGTTTGATAAGGTGGAGAGTCAGAGAAAAAAAGAAAGACCCCAGTGAGATGGATTGGCCAAGTGGCAGCATTGATGAACTCAAGCATGGCAACAGCAGTGAGGTTGGCCCAGGATCGGGCAGTGTTCCGTTCTACTGTGCATAATGTCTCTATGTGTCGGTACCGACTCGATGGCACCTAACAACAACAACAGTCAAGTTCTGATCATCAAGCCATCCAAACTTGGTCAAATGGTACTATTTGCAAGTTTGGGCCTTCTTGTGCACCTCCCCCACTTCATATCAGCTGGATGCTTCACTCTCAGTCTAGCCCCCAGTAACTAAGTCAGTGTTTCATGGGATCAGAAGTTCCCATGTCTCCCCCAAACTTCATACTCACCAGCCCTTCCTCTTCTCTGTTTTATCTCAAGGTCAACGGGAGTCTATGGAGCATGGTTCAATTTGGCTCATGTCTTCATTACTGCATTTCCCTCTTCCACTCACATGTAGATCCACTTGCATGCCAGCAGGCTTACAAATCTGGTTGTGTATTCTTTTTGAATTTTAATCTTGGAAGGAGGTTTGTCCTAAAGGATCTTGATGGCTTGTCCTGATGACCTAATAGGCAGTCTGCTTTTTTTTTCTCCCCTGCTGTTCTTTCTTTCAAGAATTATCTTCTGATCCTGTAGTGTGTCTTTTCAAGAGGGAATGTCCCACCTCAGAAGGTTCTGGATAGGAACTTTTGGAAACTCCTTGTCAAACTGCTGCAGCTGTTTTTGGATTAACTTCAGCAAAATTTTACTTGCATATGATATAAGTGATAGTGTCCAATGATTTTCACATTCCTGTTGGCCCCATACTCTGAGTCTCTTCTGATATCCATTTTGGTTTTTTTCCTTCTTTCTTCTCTTCTTAATGACCTTTTGCTTTCTTCCTGTGTGGTGTTCTTGATGTCATCTCACAACTCTATTGGTCTTCAAATATTAGTGTCAATTAATTAAATCTTTTCTAGATATGTTGTTGTTGTTGTCAGGTGCCATCGAGTCAGAACCGACTCATAGCGACCCAATCACAGCAGAACAAAACAATGTCCGATCCTGGGCCAACCTCACTAC
>NW_006408856.1:1864799-1866930 GCF_000296735.1 Chrysochloris asiatica
GGAGTCTTTCCACCATCTCTCCATAGATGTAATCAGTTTGATTTGTGTGTATTCCATCTGGTGAGGTCTAAGTGTATAGACATCTTTTATGTTGTATAAAAAAAGTATTTGCAATGAAGAAGCTATTTGTTTTACAAAATTTTATCATGCAATCTCCAGCATACTTTTTATCATCAAGGCCCTATTTCCCAAATCCTGATCCATCACCTTTATTTTCAATCTTTGCATTCTAGTCACTAGTAATTTTCAATGCACTAAAATTTTTTACACTGAAAACATTTTCAAATTCATCATTACTGACTTATGTGGTTGGTGTGTAAATATGAATAATAGTTGAATTAACAGTTCCTTCTTATAGGTGTATGGCTATTATCCCATTAGAGATAGCATTTTACTTTAAGATAGATTCAAATGTTCTCTTTAGTGACGAATGCAATGCCATTCCTATTCAATTTTCATTCTGACATATTATACCATGTGATTGTCAGATTCAAAGTTGTCAATACCAGTCTTTTTTAGTTCACTAATGACTGAGTTATCTATGTTTATGTGTTCCATTTCATTTTTGATAAATTCAATTTTCCTAGATACATGCCTCATACATTCATGTTCTGATTACTAATGGATATTTACAGATAATTCTCCTCATTTTGAATTAAATCCTATCAGCAAATGAAAGAACTGAAAGCTTTACTACACTTGAGTCGTCATGGTCCACTCTGCTGCGAAAAGACACCTTTTCCCTAGTCGTATTTTGGTTACCTTCCAACCTGAGTGGCCATTTTCTGGAACTATATCTAACAATAATCTGGTATTCTTTATCATATTTCAACATTAAATATTCTTTATGCTGATAGTGTTTAACTGCTATCCATAAGTATTTCCATGACTACTACATATTCTGAATTAGTCTGATTTTTTGTTCATAGTATGTCTTAGTCTATAAGCTCTGCTGAAACCTGTCTTCCATGAGTTACCCTGCTGTTATTTAAAATACTTCCAGAATCACAGCAACACACAAGACATTACAGAACTACACACTGATAGACTAGAGTGCAAAGTATTTATGTTGACTGTTTATTTTCATGTTAATCAGATAGTAACAAAAAATAGAGAAATTACCTTTGGTATTGGAGCTCTGGTAGTGTAGTGGTTACGAATTGGGCTGCGAACCTTAAGGTCCGCAGTTTGAAACTACCAGTCGCTCTGCGGAAGAAAGATGAGGCTTGGAAACCCTGTATAAGGTCGTTATGGGTCAGAACCAACTCGATAGCACATAACAACAACAACAACATCATAGAAAACTGGCATGGAATTCTTGTTCTATAGCTGATACATTCTGTCATCTTGGCAGAAAACTAACTTATGAATCACAATTTGTTGGAAAAAAATGTAGTTCTAACCATGGAATATAATAATTCAGGAACTTAGAATAGAAATGCAATTTTACCATGCATCCGAAGCTTTTCATCAGACAGTTAAGTCCTTTATTGTGTTTTGAATAACTAGACTACACAAACTGTGTATAAAGAGTAACATGTTTTTTCTCTCTTTTAAGCAAAACGACATTGGCTTTTCATAACACATTAGGAGGATCATTTTTTTCTCTCTCTTAATGATTGCTTGACCTGATCCATAACATTTATGGTCACATTAGAATTTTATCAAACAATTTCTATTTTCATATAATAAGTTGTCCAATACAAATTAAATGCAACTGTATTTTATTTGAGATTTCTGCTCATTATTCAGGTCCTGTCCTACTGCCCAAATATGGTAGTTCAAAATCATCACTGATATTCTTCTGAGGTCAATCTAAACCACTTCACCTCTTCTTATTTTTTCTCTAATACATCTAACATAGTCCCTGGATAGTGCAATATTTTACCTGCATGTGGTGTTAATAGTGTTGTTCAATGATTTCTGCATATAATTGAGTCACCTTTCTTTGGAATGGGCATAAATATGGATTTCTTACAGTTGGTTGGCTTAGTAGCTATCTTCAAAATTCTTGATATATTAAAGTGAGAACTTTCACATTTACTGATGAAGATCAAAGAGCACAGCCTTTGGTATGGATTGCATCTCAATGTAAAGAAAACAAAAATCCTCACCACTGGACCAATAAACA
>NW_006408856.1:1881053-1883444 GCF_000296735.1 Chrysochloris asiatica
TTTTTTTTTAATAATTGTTAAATTATCTTTAGCAAATTTTGCTAGCATGTGATATTAATGATATTGTTAGATGATTCCACCTCTCTTTGGAATGGGCACAAATATGGTTCTCTTCTAATAGGTAAGCTAAGTAGCTGTCTTCCAAATTTCTCATCATAGTTGAATGAGTGTATCCAGAGCTGCATCAGTTTGTTGAATGGATTCAAAGTATATTCTATTAATTCCTGGCCCGTTGCTCTTTGTCAAGCCCTACAGTACACCTTGTAGCGCAGTGGTTACAAATCGGGCTGCTAACCTCAGAGACAGCAGTTTGAAACTACCAGCTGCTCCATGGGAGGCAGATGAGGCTTTCTGTTCCCGTGAAGATTTACAGCCTTGGAAACCCTGTACAGGGTCACTGTGAGTCAGAACCGACTCCATGGCACATAACAACAACAACAACAGTGCACCTTTGACACGTTCCTTCGGTATCAATGGCTCTTGATCCTGTGCTACCTTTTGAAATGGGAGAAATTCCAAAGTGCATTGAAGGAATTGGCAAAGAACAAGGCACCAGGAATTGATGGAATCAGAATTGAAATATTTCAAGAAAGTGAGGTGGCACAGGAGGCACACACTCATCTCGACCAAGAAATTTGGAAGACAACTATCTGGCCAACTCATTGGAAGAGATCCATATTTGTGCCCATTCCAAAGAAAGGTGACCCAACGGAATGCCAAAATCATCGGACAACCTCTTTGATATCTCAAGTGAGTAAAGTTTTGCTAAAGGTAATGTAGTGTTTTGTTCTGTTGTACATAGGTTTGCTATGTGTTAGTAGGACTTGATGGCACTGAACAACAATCAACAAGTTCTATATTTACATAAGTAAGACTTAAGTGAAATTCTAAAGGAATTAACATGACTGTAAGGAGCAACATTTCCATTTAAATAAACAAATCTCTGATGGAGGAAGTATAGCCAGAGTGCTACCTAGAAGCCAGGATGGCCAGACTTTGCCTCTCATATTTCATTATACAGTCAGTATATACCAGACCCTGCAGAAGGGCTTTATATTAGTAGAGTAATTGTTGTTGTTGTTAAATACTGTGAAGTCAGTTCCGACTCATAGTGACACTGCACAGGGTTTCCGAGGTTGCAGATATTTACAGGAGCTGAAAACCCCGTCTTTCTCCCATGGAATGGCTGGTAGATTTCAATTGTCAACCTTGAGGTTAGCAGTCTGATTCCTAACCACTATGCTACCAGCACTCCTTTGGTAGATAGAAGGCCAGCTAAAAAGAAAAAAAAAAAAAAAAAACCCTACAGGAAAGATTGCCACAGTGACAGCAGCAACAGCCTCAAGAGTAGAATCAATTGTGCACTTAGTGTCGGACCTGGCATTGTTACATTCTGTTGTGTATAGTGTTGCTGTACAGATTCTATGACACCCAACAACAGCAATAATTGAAAGTTCCAGGTAATCACATAGTGTTCTTGATAAGTCAGTTATACTCAGAACACGGCTTCATATTTTAAATAAACAAAACAAAAAATTCTTTACAAATTTAATATCTTTCCTTTTCCATTTTAGTTAAATACCATATCAACTATCTGAAATTCCTTATTACCTCACCATAGCTCCATTTTGCTTTAATACTTTGAAAGTGTATTACCAGTCCCTCAAAAGCAAATGTGGAAGAGGTGGGCTTGATGGCTACTAGGGTAGAAGTGCAATAAGGTTTGCTGTCAGAAATACCAGAGAATACCAGGCAAAGCAGATTCAGGGCAGAGCCCCAAATCTCAGAACCATGTCACTAGAAATATTATAAAAGTTTGAAGATATATAGCGAGTGGAACTTGAAGTGGAAGTAAGAAATCACATACTTTTGAAAGTTCCAGGTTCGGTGGCCCAGAGCTGACAACTTAGGAGAGATCAAATGGCAAGACCAAGTGGGGGAGCAGACACATCATGGAAAAACACCGTGGGAACCCCAGAGCAAAGGTGCACAATATACTGTCACTTTTACTCTATTGTGATTTTCTTTTTTTCTGGTCTCTGTTCATTGCCCACCCCCACCCCCACTGTTTGTGTACCTCCATTCTGGTGACAAGAGGGGGTACCTGAGTGAGGGGACACCCCCCCAACCATCAACACTGGTGGGTTCTTCTACCACACATGAGTATAGATACTCTCCGCACAAGAGCTGGCTCTGAACTGTTTTTGTTTGTTTGTTTGTTTGTTTGTTTGTTTTAATGTGGAAAAAGCCAGAACAAGGGGTTTGGAGAGGGAAAGAGAGTTTAAAAACAAAACAGACCGAAAATTAAATTCAATCCTGAGATATAGCATAAAAACCAACAGAGGCATCTTGAAATCTATCAGACAGCTTTGAAGGCAAGAAGCTGAAAGA
>NW_006408856.1:1884896-1885687 GCF_000296735.1 Chrysochloris asiatica
GAGAGCTCTGAATGAAAACAAACAATAACAGACAACAAACAGAGATTGACATATGTGGCAGTACCTCCCAGAATGAAAGCGACAGAAGGAAGATTCAAGAGCAAAAGAAGACTACAAGAACAAATTTAGAGAACATGGGAGGTCAGTTAATGATCAAAACAATTGCAATGTAAAAGAAGGTAAACACATAGGAACAGAGATCCAGATGGTGAGATTGTCAGGTAGATTACAGGATAAAATATACTGCACTAAATGGAGGGGAAAGTTAATGGATTATAAGGTAACATCAAAGAAAATTAACACTACACAACATACCAAGAAAATGAAAATCCAATAAGAACATGGAAAATTAAAACTATGAGGAAACTCACAAGAAAGAACACAAAAAGCATAAACTCAGCAAAGGAAGAAACACAGAACAAAGAAAACAACAACACCACAAAAATTAAAACAAAATGGCAACAATTAATCCACACCTATTGATAATTGTTGTCAGGTGCCATCGAGTCGGAACTGACTCATAGCGACCACATGCATAGCAGAACGAATCAATGTGCGATCCTGGGCCAACCTCACTACCGCTGACACAACTGACGCCATCAATGACTCCACCTGGCTGATCCATCTCATTGGGGGTCTTCCTCTTTTTCTCTGACCCTCCATCTTACCCAGCATGACATCCTTCTCCAGCAACTGTCCCACTAAATGAAAATGGATTAAATACACAAGTTAAGAGATGGAGCGTGATAGAATGGATAAGAAAATAAAATCCGTCAATATGCTATCTGCAA
>NW_006408856.1:1888153-1889294 GCF_000296735.1 Chrysochloris asiatica
GTCAATACTGCCCAAAGCAATTTTCTCATATATGCAATCCCAATACAGATTCTGGCAACATTCTTCAAAGAGATGGAAAAACAATTACAAATTTTATATGGAAAATAAAGAGACCTGAGATAAGCAAAGCACTGCTTAAGAAGAAGATTGAGGTTGGAAACGTCTCACTCGCAGCTACAAAATTTATTACACGGCTACAGTAGTCAAAACAGTTTGGTACAGGTACAATGAAAGATACATTGATCAGTGGAATACAACAGAGAATCCAGAAATAAATCCATCCACATACAGCCAACTGATTTTTGACAAAGTACCTAAATTATAACATGGGGAGGTGATAGTCTCTTCAACAGACGGTGCTGGCAGAACTGGAAAGCAATATGCAAAAGATTGAAGCAAGACCTTCACATCATGCCATATACAAAAACCAACTCAAAATGGATTAAAGACCTAAATGTGAATCCCAGAATTATTAAGGCAATAAATGAAAAAATAGGAACAAATGTGTGGCCACTAATTCAGGGAATACACAGACAACCAAGCATTTTGAAAATGACACAAACAAAAGTAGCCAAATAGATGATTGGTACATATTAAAAATTAAAAACTTATGTGCATCAAAAGACTTCACCAGAAGAGTAAAAAAAAGGAACCCACAGAACGGTAAAAAAAAATATTTTACAATGACACATCAGACAAGGGACTCATTTCTAAAAGATATAGGAAACTATAACATGTCTATAGTAAAAAGACAAATTACTCAGTTAAAAAATTGGCACAGGACATGAACAGACACTCCACCAATGAGGAGATCCAGGCAGCCAACAAACATATGAAGAAATGTTCATGATCACTAGCCATTAGAGAGATGCAATTCAAAACAACAATGAGATATGATCTAACTCCAGCAATAACAGCAAAGATCAAAAAAGTAGAGGACAATAAATGCTGGCGGGGATGTGGAGAGATGGGGACACTCCTGCATTGCTGATAGAATTGCAAAATGGCCCAACCTCTCTGGAAAGCTATATGCACTTCCTCAGAAGGCTGGAAATAGAAATAGCTTTTGAACCAGCAACTCTTTTACTTGGTATTTACCCACAAGAAATACTAGCCATAACACGAGTACATATATGCACAC
>NW_006408856.1:1890624-1892333 GCF_000296735.1 Chrysochloris asiatica
CTGATAAGAAGAGAGGGCATATGCATAAGAACACCCACACTTGCAGATAATACCCACTTGACCTGGCTTCAATTACTGGATGATCAGATCTCAACTAGAAGATAAAAGAAGAGGAAAACAAGAGTAATCTGATACAATTTGATGAACTTGACCTACACCTATGAATGCAATAGCTCAAAAAAGAAAACAAATCTTTACAGCGAGGATCATTCCCACACCCTCCATATACAGCATAGTCAGGAATAGCAACTTGGACATTGGCTACCCAAAATTGAAGAGAGGGGACTGCAAAGGTAAGAAGTGACTGGATTACAAACTTTCAAGAGGGAGCCTATATCCAGAGGGAATGGAGGAAGGTAGAATCTCGAATCTGTCTGGCCAGGGCTGATGAAAGGAGATGAATATAGGTCTCTTTTTACACAATAATGAATAATTGTCATGAGGACTGATTGTGAGGCTTGCAACTGTAAAGGTAGATGTTTTGCAGCAAAAGGAGGGGAGTGATTGACTTTGCAGTCTAGCAGCTGATGTCACTGGGACCATCAAGGGAGAAGAGCTGAGAGAAGGACCCTACCCAGAGAAGCACTGACAACAGAGATGGAGGCAGAGACCATGACGTGGAGAGACAGAGCATGATATGCACCTAGGACTCTATTCAGTAATTCTAGAAGGAGTATTATATTTTGGACTGCTTTTACTACTTTCACCTGCAGCTGGATTTTTCCAAAGAGAATTGACCCTTAAAATACCAATTGCCAAGAAGTTGGTTTTGAAATAACTCTGGGTTTTTAAAAATAAAAGTCTGATCAACCAGAGCTAGTCTGCTGCTTGTTTACACGTAGCCAATGTACCTCTGTACTGTACATGCAACCACAGCAGAATCTTAAATTTGGTGGACTTAAGTCTCTTCCTTTTGTCCCTAGGGACTAGTGTGGTCTTCCTAAAAACAAATCACATTTCCTTACGGAGGAGTAGAAAGACTTAAAGGGTAATAAGATTCCTCTGGCTTCAGTTTATTTAAAGGTTGATCAGAACTTCATCTGGTTGTTTATAAATTCTGCTATCCCAGCAACCTGCTCTTCAGTTACTTTTAGGGTCCTCTGGATAGGTGTCCAGCAAGGTTTCTTCAGCTTTCTTTTTCTCCTTTCACACAGCTCACACCACCTTCTGTTTAGCCAATTCTGCTTCACCTAAGTCCACTGCTCTGAGTTGTTAGTTGTGTGTAGGCACTGCTAAAGGATTTGGCCACCACAATCCTTGCTTTCATATCTGCAGCAAAGGATTCAGTGTCTGGCATTACCATGGTAGGACAGGACAGGTACACCTTCCCTGCACACAACATGCGGAAGAATCTGCTTGAACTGGTCCTTCTTTTTGTCACTCACTCTTCCTCCCCATTTTTCACTCCTACTGCCCACAGAGACTAAGCAAAAGAAAGGGCCAAGGGCAATGCCAAGTCCTGACCAGAACTCCTGCTTATGGAGGGAGAGGCAATGGCAGTGCCTATGGCTAGATTTCCTAATTCATACTTCTTACTCTAGTGCATCACTCACTCTCCCAAAGCTGCTTCCTCCTCTACCTTTATTTTTATAAACCTACCTGAGGACTCACTCATCTCTGTCAAGAAATTGGAAGACAACTATCTAGCCGACTGATTGGAAGAGATCCATATATGTGCCCATTCCAAAGAGAGGTGACCCAACAGAATG
>NW_006408856.1:1893676-1896393 GCF_000296735.1 Chrysochloris asiatica
CTGTCTCACTTCTGTTTCTAACGGTAGCTCCTCGTGCATTTATCTTGTACTTTCATAGCTGTCTGGGTTTCAGTAGTCAGCAGAACTTTCCAGAGGAGTGTATATTGTTCCAGCTGCCAACCCTAATACCTTAGCCTCTTCTCTATACTTATAAAATCACTTGCTTTCCTAAGACATTTCTGTGTCTTTTTGCATTTTCCCAGACATCCCCATACTCAACAAGAGCTCACAGCCATTGTCTGGGATTCTTCTTGAAAGCACTTTCAGGGTACCTCTGTATTCATTCAGTGGTCATCCTAGTTCTCCCTCCATGGAGGCTACTGTCCTCCTGGTTTCAATCTGGTAGATGAGCCAAAACTCCCTTCATGGACATCCCAGCTAAGGGAATTATCCCTAACAGATTCTACTCCCTTATCAGCCATACCTTTGCTATGCTGCTGGCTTGCCAATTAGTCTGGGCATGAATTAGTAACTAGATACATGCTGAATTTGTTATGAAACAAAGAATGATGCTGGTAACTTTATAATTGTAACATGTTGTTGTTGTTATGTGCCATGGAGTCAGTTCCAACTCATAGGGAACCTGTACAGGGTTTCCAAGGCTGTAAATCTTAACAGGAGCAGAGAACTTCATCTTTCTCCCATGGAACAGCTGGTAGTTTTGAACTGCTGACCTTGAGGTTCGCAGCCAAATTCATAACCACCAGAGCGCCTTAATGGTAACATAGAAGTTTATTAAAGACATATTTACCAGATGGAATCTTGGTTGGCTTAACGGTTCACTCAAGTCTCCACATGCCCAAAATAGAGACAGAAGTTGTTATGGTTTTGTGGAAAAAGTAGGATGGTGCCAACGCTGTAGATCTCCAACATCACACAAGCAAGTGTTGCATAAGAGTGACTTAGCAAACATAATTAAGCAGCTAACTTGTTACTGCAAGTAAGGGTGTAGCCATATTTGGCCTCACAAAAGCCTATTTTACATGTAGACACCATGTAAATGAATATTGTGACTATGTTCCAATAACAGTTTACAAAAGCAGGCATAGGCCTAATAACTTCTGATTTAGAATAAAATATTCTACTGACTTTAATTGTTGTTGCTGTTAAGTAACATCAAGTCGGATCTACCTCAAAGCCCTATATGGACTTTCCAACCCTGTATGGGCTTTCCAAGAAGTTACTGATGAATTTGAGTTGCCAACATTGTGGTTCAAAACAACAATGTGGTCCAGTGCTTTATCCTGCACTGCCTCACCAGAACTACATTAAATGATCTACTTTTATAATGACATACAGGTTTGGTCTGCACCTATATCTTCTCTGTAACTATGTTATTTTTAGGTTCTATCAAGTCAGTTCCAACTCATAGTGACCCTGTGCACAAAATAACAAAACACTGCCTGGTTCTTTGAATGCATAAGGAAGTGTTTCAAGTTTTCCTCACTTCCAGCACACAAGGCTGTGACATTTACAATTACAATAAGTTAATAAATCTCCCTCCAGTCCTAATGCTATGTTCGTCAGTATATAGATTGAATAAGTATGGTGAAAGGATACAACCATGATACACAACCTTGGTGACTTTAAACCATTCAGTAGAATATCCCACAATTCTTTTTGGAACAACCACCTCTTGTACAGGTTCCTCATGAGGACAATTAACTGTACTGGAATTCCCATTCTTTGCAATGTTATCTATTCACACAATCGAATGAATGTGTTTCCATAATAAAGAACAAGCAAACTGGTTTATGGTATTCAGCAAAGATCCTTATGATTCAATGATGACTTCGTTGGTTCCATGTCCACTTCTGAATCTGGCTTGAATTTCTGACAGCTCTCTGTTAATGTACTGATAAACTTTTAAACTATATTCAGCAAAATTTTATTTGCAAATAATATTAATGATATTCTCTGATGATTTTTTTTTTTTTTTTTTTTTTTAATTTCATTGGGTCATCTTCTTTGGAATGGGAACAAATACAGAACTCGACTATTTGGTTGGTCAGGTATCAAAATCTTTTGATTTTTTACAGTTTTCAATTTGTGTTTCTATAACAGTAAGTTTTTTCTTTGTATCTATGCACAATGGAACATCAGAAAGTTTGTTGCAAAGTCCATTATTTTTATTTTGCCTCCATGAAATTTCTGAAGCATTTTTGTTTGTGCTTAGAAGTCAGGAGAATGCAAATTTTTTATATTTATATGTTGCCACAGCACTTAACTTTTGCAGTCATTTGAATTTTCAGCACCTTGTCCTCCATCTGCATTTCATTCTATATAATGCTGGCAAGTATATTGAAACTACCATGGGCTGCCAAAAGAACAAACAGATCTGTGCTATAAGAAGTACAGCCAGAGTACTCCTTGGAGACCAGGATAGCCAGAATTTATCTCTTATGCTTTGGATATATTGTCAGGAGAGACCAGTCACTGGAGAAGAATATCATGTTTGGTAAGGTGGAGGGTAAGAGAAAAAGAGGAAGACCCCAGTGAGATGTACTGGCAAAGTGGCAGCATCAGTGGGCTCAAACATGACAATAATTGTAAGGTTGGCCCAGGACCAGGCAGTGTTTTCTTCTGTTGTGCATAGGGTCGCTATGAGTCGGTACTGACTCGATGGCACCTAAAACAAAAACAACTTAAATACTTATGATTTAACTGCATGCCAGGGATTTTATTGTCACATTTCCTCAAGCAATGAGACTGTACTT
>NW_006408856.1:1898614-1899079 GCF_000296735.1 Chrysochloris asiatica
TTGAGCCCATTGTTGCTGCCACTTTGCTTATCCATCTTGCTGGGGGCCTTCCTTTTTTTCTCTGACCCTCCAACTTACCAAACATGGTATCCTTCTCCAGCGACTGGTCCCTCCTCACAATATGCATGAAGTATGAGAAACAAGAGGCAGCATTGATGGACTCAAGTGTGGCTACAGTAGTAAGGTTGGCCCAGGATCAGGCAATATTTCATTCTGCTCTGCCTAAGGTCATTATGAGTTGGTATCCACTTGATGGCACCTAACAACAACAACAAATGAGAGACAAAGTTTGTCTTGGAGCCATCCTGTCCTCCAAGAAGTACTCTGGCTGCACTTTTTCTGACACATTTCTGTTTGTTCTTTTGGCAGCCAATGGAACTTTCAATATTCTCCAACACCGTAATTCGAAAGCATCAATTCTTCTATGGTCTTCCTTATTCATGTATTTGTACCCATGCCAAAGAG
>NW_006408856.1:1902496-1908366 GCF_000296735.1 Chrysochloris asiatica
ATTAAAGAGGAAAGATGTCACTATTAGGACTAAGATGGACTTGAATAAAGTCATGGTATTTACCATCATTTCATATGCATGTAATAGCTGAACAATGAATAAAGAGTACTAGATAAGAATTTCAAGAATCAATGCATTTGAACCATGATATTGGTGAAGTATATTAAAAGTACTACAAGAAGAACAAACAAAACTGTCTTGGAAGAAATTCAGTGAGGATGCTCCTTAGAAGTGAGGAATACTTTGGACATGTTATGAGGATGGATCAGAAAGGACATCATATTTGGTGAAGCTGAAGATAAGTAAAAGAGAGGAAGACACCCAACAGAATGTATTTAATACAGTGGCTGCAACAAAAAGCTTAAACACAGCAATTGTGAGGGTGGTGCAGGACAAGGCATTGTTTCCTTATATTGTATATTGATTCTCTGAGTCAGAACCACCTGATAACACCTAACAAACAACACCAGTAGGAATATGTAAAGGCTAATTATTCACTTCTCTATTGTATGACTTAATATCAGGATTCCTAATTCTAGTTTTCTCTTCGTCTGTTTGTTGTTGTTGTTATTTTGTTATTTTTGTTTTTGATATTTCTGGTAAATATGAAAATAACCAAATGGCAAGGGGAACAAGTTACTACAAATTTGGCATTACAGTCTCTATTAAGTTCACTAAAAATGAGAAAAGGGAGAACCTTAGATTTAAGAGAAACTTCTATCTCCAATTATAAATAATGTGTTTGTTGTAGGAAGAATAAGCACAGAAGATTTTATAAATAGATTGTTTGCTGCTCTTTCTTCATGTGTTTAAATATTTGAAATCACAGTAATATTTCACAAGAAAAGTAAGATGATAAGTAAGAGTATTATTCTGAAAACAGTAGCATATGGGAATTAATTTTATAGTTTTATAGAACATCATTTTTTGATTTGCCTTACTCATAATAACATATATTTTTGCTTCATTAATTAATTTGGGGTAAAGTCATAATTCTATCACCGACTACTAAAGCTGTTGTTGTAGCTGTTAAGTGCCATTTAGTCAGTTCCAACATACAGCAATGTTGTATAGGGTTTCTGAGGAGCAGCTGGTGTATTTAAATTGTGGGCTTTGTGGTTCAACCTGGCCTTATGATTCAGTGCTTATCCTAGAGTGTCACAGCATGTCTCCATTACTAAAGTTGCTACCACCCACTTCCTAATGTTTTAGAAGTACTTTTATCACTATGTATCTGTTATTTATGTATATCTATTCAATGAGTCTCATTTTGGGGATGCAAACAGACCTTGCATTTTATGAATGACCATCAGTCAACATACAGCATTTTCTCCAGAAAGATATACAACACAGTTAAACAGAATGAAGTATTTCCCTTTAGATAGGTTTTAGAGGGAGTCCTTGTGTGACTCTGTGGGTTAATGTGCTGGACTGCAAGATAGGCAGTTCAAGCTCATAGGCCAATCTGTGGAAGCCCTATACGGGGTTGTTATGAGCCAAAACTGACTCCACAGCACTTAACAACAACAACCACCAAATTCAGAAACTATATAAAATAATCATGTAATATATCCACAACCTTTGACAAGAAGTTTTTCTGTTTTATATATATTTTAATTTCAAGAAAAAGATTTAGGAAAGTGTAATGTTGTATCATGGTTATTGAAACAGAAAACAAAATAAGCACAAAATAATTCAGCTTTTAGTTTATCTAGGAAAAAAAAATTAAACTACAATGTAAGCCATATTTGGTATTTCCTTACAGCTTTCCTGTAAAAACTGGAAAGACTAGTTGTTGTTGTTGTTGTTGTTGTTGTTGTTATGAGCCATGGAGTCAGTTCTGACTCATAGAAACCCTGTACAGTATTTCCAAGGCTGTAAATCTTTACGGGAGCACAAAGCCTCATCTTTCTCCCGTGGAAAAGCTGGTAGTTTAGAACTGCTTACCTTGTGGTTCGCAGCCAGTTTCGTAACCACTAAGCAACCAGAACTCGTAGTAAAAACTCCTACAAAAGCCTAGTAGGACCAGAATTTGCTAAGATAGATCAATTTATGTACTAATGCATCCTAATTATTATCATCTCTCAGATTCAATAAGAGTAAAAATTTACATCTCATAAGCTTCTCTGGTATCAAATATATATACATCTATATATAATTTCCACAAAAACTTAATTCTGAGATGGTAAAATTTCCCTAAAATATGCAAAAAATTAATTTTTAAAAAATTTGATATGTTTGTATATTTAAGAGAATAGTTTTACAATTGTATTTAGTGAGAAATGATAATAATATTGATATGAATATTTTATTAATCTAGTAAATAAGGACTTCTGGCAGGACCATGGACTAGGCAACTAGGCTACACAGACCCTCTGCTACGAATGTATGAAAGACCAAATTAAACTGACAGAAGATTTTCAGGGGAAACGAAACAGAAAATGATTGAACACTGACTAAGAGTACTGGTGTGGTGCTGAGGGAAAAGCACTAGACTGCTAACCACAAGGTTGGTGGTTTAAACCTACCAACTGCTTCTCAGAAACCCTATACATAGTCACTATGAGTCATAACAGACTCAACAGCACTTAACAATAACAACAAAGAACAGTAGCTGAACATGGTCAGTGAGAGGCAGACTTGTAAACTGTCAGCTGTCCTGACTCAGCAAGGCCTCTTGGACTTCCGGGATCAACATTAGATTGAGACAGCAATTCATTGATACAGACACAGTCTCACTGGTGACAAGTAAAGTGTGATTGTCCCTTGTTCCCCACATCTACCTGGTGACCAGCGGTATAGCCAGCCCCTGCTCTGCTAGAGATTAGAGCCATGTCTCTGTGAGTTAGGTGTCTGGTGTACCACCCTCAGAGCTGGATGTGAGTGAACACAGTCTCTTCAGACCAGAAGAATATATAGTACCAGTGCCTGGTCAGGACTGGAAGAGCACCAACTTCCATAACAATCTTCCTAACTCTAGCTGCCACTTGGACCTAAAAGTGTTCCTTCTGAGTACAAAGACCCTGACCTCAACTACCATTAGAGCTTTCATGAACTACTTCCACTTTAGGTATCTTGATCATAGGCAACACCTAGACCTACAGGAACACTATCTAAAGATGGACAAGCCACGCTCTCATCCCTCCCACTCCCACCTTGTGAGTTCCTTGATTGGCAAAGAGTATCACCCCATACTTTTGTTGTTAAATGCCGTGGAGTCAGTTCAGATTCATAATGACTGATATGAGCGCCCTGAAAACACTTAACAACTACAACAAAGACAAGGGACAAGACAGA
Organism: Chrysochloris asiatica; assembly: GCF_000296735.1. NCBI lineage: Eukaryota > Metazoa > Chordata > Mammalia > Afrosoricida > Chrysochloridae > Chrysochloris > Chrysochloris asiatica. Next base: position 1,905,794 of record NW_006408856.1, read on the forward strand.
AAAACAGCAAAGAAAGTTTCTAGAAGGATTCAGGTTGATTCTGAAGGAATAAGCAGGATTTATGTAAAGGAAGAAGAAAAGAGATTTTTAAGTAGAATACCTTGAGGAGGAACGCACCCTCTGCTTTGGGAACAATTCCAAGCTATGTTAAAGAAATTCTTCATGCCTCTCTTGAGTTAATTATGAGTTGAATACTATTAGTTCTGTCTGTTTAAATACTGAATTATTCCTGAGTTATATCTTTTAATCTAATATACAACATAACAAAGACTATAGTCCATGAGTTCTGTGTTACACAGTGTTGAATTATTAATTCAGCAAAGAAATGGAGAAACTAGCATGGTAAGGGAGTGACTGGGGTCAGAAGCAATGCAGTAGATGGAAATCACAGATACAATGACCTCTATTTCCTGGTGTGGCACTTTAGGATAAGCGCTCAACTGAAAGATAGATTTGAACTGCAAGGTCAGGGGTTTTCAGCCTGGTTTTTGGTTTCCAGCTGCTCCTTAGAAACCCTATACAGGGTCTCTATTGGTTGGAACCAACACAATGGAAATTAACACCAATAGCCTCCTGGTGTGGAGTCGCTGTAGGATAAGAACTGGACTGTTAACCACAATCACCACTCATCTGTCAATTTGACATAATGTGGTGGCTTGTGAGTTGCTGTTATGTGTAAGTTATGTCACCAATATTTTAAATGTCAGCAATTCAGAGGTGATTTGATGGTACCTCCCGGTGTGGTACTGTGGGTTAATGCGCTAGTTTGAATTACAAAGTCGGTTTGAACTGCAAGATTGGTGGTTCAAACTCACCAGCTACTTCTTAGAAACCCTACATAGGCTCACTATGGGTCTGAACTGACTCAACGACACTTAACAACAACAACAGTTCCTGGTATGGTGCTGTAGGCTTAGCACTGGATTGCGAACCACAAGGTCAGCTGTTCAAACATACTAACTGCATTTCAGCAATCCTATAAAGAGTGCCTATGAGTCAGTGTTGCTTGACACTGGTTAACAACAACAACAGCTAGCCACAAACTCATAGGTTCAAGCCCCTGGTGAACAGGTTTCAGATGAGCTTCCAGACTAAGACAGATTAAGAATAAGAAGAAATAGAGTAGTTCTGAATGTTAAACCACTGAAAGCCTAAGAAATAGTGGTCAAACACTGTAAGATAATACCAGAATATTAAATATTGAAACTTGATGAATAGCAAAAAAAAATTGTCATATATAGTGAAGGAGGTTGGAAGGCATGCAAGACTGGGAAAGTGATGCCTCCTCAAAGTAGAGTTGATCGTGAAAACATGAATGAAGTAAAGATTCTGGGACTTCATTTGCTAATGGGGCACAACTCCAAATGAGAAGAAACAGAAACATACATTAATAGTCAGAACATGGAATGTATGAAGTATTAATCTAAGAAAATTGAAAACTGTCAATAATTAAATGGAAAGCTGTCATGAAGATCATTATCCTGGACATTAGTGAGCTGAAATGTACTGGTTTGGGGCATTTTGAATATGACAGTCAAATAGTTTACTCTACTGGGAATGAAAAATTGAAGAAGAATGGTGTCACATTCACCATCAAAAAGAACATTTCAAGATCTATCTTGAAGAATAATGCTGTCATTGACAGGATAATATCCATATACCTACAAGAAAGACCAGTGAATATCACTATTATTCAAAGTTATATGCAAAACATTGAATACAGTAATTATGAAAGTGAAGGATTCTACCAACTTCGTCAGCCTGAAATTGATTAAACATTCAATCAAACTGTATTGATACTTACCGGTATGCTTATTAGTAAGGAATGCAATGGTTGGAAGCAAAGAGGAAGGAATATGGCCTAAGCAATAGAAATGATACTACAGATTATATGATAGAATTTTGCAAAACCAATGACTTATTCATTGCAAATATCTTTCTTTAACACCAGATGAACTACCCAAGAATCAAATTAAGTGTGTTTATGGGAAGAGAACGTGGAAAAGCTTCATATCATCTATACCAAAAAGAAATGGTCAGTGTTCACACATTTAAAGTAGTAGCACATGGTCAAGAGCTAATGGTACTTAAGAAAGATGTCCAAGATGTACTAAAGGCTTTGACAAAGAGCAAGGCTCAGGGAATTGATAAAATACAATTTGAAATGTTTCAACAAACAGATGCAGCACTAGAATCAATCACTCATCTTTGCCAATAAATTTGGAAGACAGCTACCTGGCTAACTAGCTGTAATAAATCCATATTTGTACCTGTTTCAAAGAGAGGTGACCCAATGGAATACGGAAATAATCAGACAATGTCACTCATAAAACATGTAGATAAGAGTTTGCTACTGATGATTCATAAATAAAAATCCTCACCAATGGAACAGAAAATAATATCATGATAAGTGGAGAAAAGATTGAGGTTGTTAAAGACCCTATGTAGGGTCTTTGGGTAACAACCGACTCAATGGAACTTAACAACAACAATAGTGTCACTATGATTTGGATCTGAATTGATGGCAATTGGTAGCTGTAAAGTTATCTAGAAAGACTCCATATTTTTCTTTG
>NW_006408856.1:1908887-1910734 GCF_000296735.1 Chrysochloris asiatica
TTCATTAACTGACAACAATCTTTGTATGAAGGAAATATAGAGTGAAGACAAATCTGGTCTGTATGTTTTTAAGTTCATAAACAAAAGAACTAAAGAAAATAGGCTAAACAAGTGAACATTTAAATAAATAAGAAAAAATAACAAGAAACAAAGCATAGCACCTTGTGGTTTTACTAGCTTATTTGCAATTAGAGCTGAAGGTCTTTCTGCCTCATTTAACTGAGGAATTATAATAAAAGAGTTTGACATTTAAAATGTTCCAGTATTTCCCCTGCACTGCCCACAATTCTGGCTTATGATATAAGTAAAGTGAACCAAGGAAATCAAATCTGTTTTTCCTTGATTTGATTTTACTCACAATAACTCTATAGTACAAAATAAAACTGTCCTATAAATTTTCTGAGAAATAAAAAGGCGTACTGCATTATGCAAATCTTCTGCACAAGACATCTTTAAAATGTTCAAGAGCAAAGATGTGAGTTGAGGAATAAGGTGTGTCTGACGCAAACCATGGTGTTTCAATACTCTCAAATGCATGTGAAATTTGGACAATGAATAAGGAAGGCCATAGAAGAATTGATACATTTGAGTTACGATGTTGAGGAGAATATTGAAAGTACTGTGGACTTCAAGGAGAAAAAACAAATCTGTGTTGGAAGAAATTCAGTCAGAATGCTCTCTGAATGACCAGAGTTTGTTTTTCATACTTCAGACATATTATCAGGAGGGATTACCATGCTTGATAAAGTACAGGATCAACGAAAAAGAGAAAGACCTCTGCCCCTCCGCTCAACCCCCACTCCCACACACAAGATGGATTTGCACAAAGTCAGCAGCAATGGGCTCAAGGGAAGCAAAGATCATGAGATAGGTGCAGGACAGAGCTATGCTTTGTTCTGTTGTGAATAAGGTCACTCACTATGAATCAGTAAGGATTTATAGCACCTGACAACAACAGCAACAACCTTTAAGGAAGATGACTGCCACATCTTTCTCCCAAAAAGGTCTGGTGGGTTCTAAACACCATCTTTTGGGCTGGTGGCTGACTGCTTAACTACTGCACCACCAGAGCTCCTTATGACTAAACTAATATGTAAGAAAACAAAAGTATAGTCCTGTAATGTATTCTTATGCCCTTTATAACCTTCAGGAACTGTGTGTAAGAGTCTGAAAAGAATATTAAGTAGGAAAAGAATGCTGTGATAGCATAGATTAATCCAATAATAAACTTATATGCTAAGACTCTATAAGTACAATTTAATAATTTAGTAAATGTTTCAATTTCTATTCTTATAGACCTTTCCAAATATAAATTGCAATTCAGTTATTTCTCTGGCAAGCCTAAAGTAAAATGCATATGCAATTCAATGTTAATTTCTTATTCTAAAAGACTTTGCAATAGACCAATTCACTTATCTTTCTTTTCTTTGGCATCTATTTCAATTGAATAAATACAATACCTTTCTTCTCTGTTTTGATTGAATAAGTGAGTAGAGTATGTCTTTGTAATTCTTAGATTCATCAGTAAAGTAACATTCTTAGAGTAGACAAAAGAGATTAAATGGATTCATTTCTAAATTAGCAGGTACATATTCAGGAACTTTTTAAAAATGAGGTTAGGGAATTGATTAGTTACAGAATAGTTATTCTTAAAGCAGTCTAAGTGTTATAACTAATTGTTTAAATGTATATTTGTAAATAGATTTAGAATGTGAAGCTTGCTAGACCTAAACCTACTCTATGATTAAAAAAAAAAAAAAATGTAATTTAGTAACTTTTAAATTAGTTGCCATATAGTTGATTTAGATTTAGAAAAATTCCATGTATAATAGAACAAAACACTTCCC
>NW_006408856.1:1932679-1940920 GCF_000296735.1 Chrysochloris asiatica
CAGCATAGGGATTTTAAAATAAGTTGAAGAAATGAGGAGGTACAAGAGTGGAACAAAAAGTTTCAAATGTCAGCTCTAGAAGACAAAGTCAAATATTATAACGAAATGTCCAAAGGTATGGAGTCAGAAAACCAATAGGTTTTCAACACATGCTCAGCATTTCTTAAGTTGTCAGAACTGAAGAAAAAATTCAAGCCTCAACTTTCATTATTGAAGGATTCTCTGGACTATTGTGAATAATGCTACAATAAACATGGGTTTGCAAATATCTATGCTTGTGTTATGGCTCTTAAGATAAATATCAAGTGTAGTAATTGCTGGATAGTAAGGTATTTTAATTAAGAACTATTAAAGAAAATACCATTCTGTTTCATGGATCAAGTAACTTGGGAAAATACCAATTTTGAAGATTGTCAAGTAGTTGCAAACAAAGAATAAATATTATCAACAGCAAATTTTGAGAATTGTGTGTTGTGTCTGTATGGGGTGAGTAGAGTGGTGATAGGGAAAATAAGCTAACAAAAATCAAAATGGAAACCCTAAAGAACAATTAAAATAGAAAATATGATTTTCTTATCTATGCTTTGTAACATCTTTTGACCTTAAGTCTGAATATAACTGTATTTATTTGCAGCTTCAATATGAATATTTCATTGTAATGGTATAAGGTGTCTATATAGGCATATTCCTAATGATTTATATTACTGTAAGTTTTGCTTTTAACAGACCTATAAAGAATTTTCTTAATGAAGTTCTTCTAGGTTTCATGACCTGAAGAGAGGTACAGTGTCATGTATACACACACACACACATATATACAGCACACAAATTTTTAATTACATTGAATTTATCATTACCTGCTGAATTTTTATCTGAATCAAGAACAATGTAATTGGTAGTTTTCAACAAATCTCCCTTTAAACATTTTTGAAAAGTTAAAAAAATATAAAAGGCATAAAAGAAAAATGTCCGAACCCAATATGAGAACTTAATTGTAGCTGAAAGAACTGTAGTGGTCTTTTTAATGCATTCAAAGCAAGTAAATTGAACCACTTTAAGTGGTGTTGTAAGGCAAAAGCCCATAAGATTTTAAAATACTATTTTATTTATTTTGTTTTGTAATTTACTTCAGAGACTAGTAAGGTTATGCATATAGGTTATATTATGATGCTGGGTATATTAAAACAGTTTTCTTATGATTTCAATAATAAAAATATTTAGTATTTACTAGCACTTGGGAGATTTTAGGTAGTTCATGTTTAAACAATTAGTTATTTTTTTATATATGAAAATCAATCAGAGATCCAATGAGACTTGTCTTTCTTAATAATTCAAATGATGACCTTTTTCTTGATAATCGATAATTGAAGACACAGTATGTTTATAGTAAGTCAAAATTAAAGCTATATTTTAGTTGGATTAGTTTTTCTAGGTTATTTATTACATAAAATTATAATATATCAAAGACAATGCTGTATGTTTTCCTGATTTAATGTAGAGTATTTTATGAATCAGAGAAAAAGCACATACTTTATCAAGTTTTTATAAACATGCAGCTTACAGCAATTTATTTCAGAGAAATTAATATAAAATGAAGTCTAAATTTTATGAAAATATTCTATCTTTGAATGTTATGATTCATATCCGCTTTGTAATTATTTAGACATAAACAGCCATCCTGAGTGTATCGCATTTTCAGAATCACAGCCTGTATTTATCTGGAGTATTAATGAAATATAAAAATGAATAAAAAGTATTAAATACTTAGGTTTAATGCACACGGAATAAATTATTTTTATATAAATTATTGACAAAATTTCCCACTTGTGTTTACAAGTTCTGTCTAAAAAGAAATGTTTCTCAGTAGAAATAAGCAGAAACTGCATTTAAATCCTGGTTTCTCATACCATTCTATAATTAAAACACACAAAACACAAGAAGCTCCTTAGGATAAATATGACTCTAAAACTTAGTCAGAGAGCATTCAAGTTGATCCTGGGGTATTTTGTAGAATCAGAAATTAAGACAGAAGTAAAACAAGAAAAACAATTGAATCAAACTTAGACTGATGAAAATCTGTGTCAAGTAAATGTGTTTCCAGGGGCCAAAGCTAGAACAATTTTAGCAAACATAGATTGAAATAAATAAAGAAAGAAAAAGATAAAACAGGAAATATTTAATTATATACCAAACTTTAAGCTACATACCTCGTGACTCATACTTGTAAAAATAAATTATTGTATACATAAAATTTGAGATATAATTGACAAATAATCCATCCATGGTGGAAGAATTCAAAACAATTTATGTAGATACTCCTCATCCACATCAAGTGTATGAAGCATAAATAAATATCCATTCCTTATCATAGAGATGCACATAGTATAACCAACAGGTCAGAGGTTCATACTCACCAGCTACTCCTTGGAATCCACATACAGGATAAGCTGTGAGTTGGAACTGACTCAATGGCACTTATCATCAACATCATCACATAGAAGGGGAGGAAGAGAATATCTTTACGGTGGCGTAACATGGCAAGTTTTATCTCAGTCAAGTGATCAAGGAACAATATCATTGTTACCTGAGAAAGTCAGACAACCAACTGATGTAGCCAGTATCAGAGAAGGGGTGAGAATCAACATGTATCTTTTTGACAGATCTGAAGGGCAATGAGAATCCTTCTCTGAAAGACTGCCTTGCCTTCCCTCTCTAGGTATCAATCTATCTGCATTGTTAACATTCTTTTCTCAGAATTTTATGGCTCTCTCATCCTGGGATACAATTGGTGTCCCATTGAGTTAAGGTTCCATACATCCTGGAATGTGATTGCCCCTAGCAGTGCTAACAGCTTTTTCTGAAACCTCTGTCTTAAAGTTACATTCTTTTAAGGGATGAGCTATCATGGCCCTCTGGTATTCCTCCAGGCTTGTCTTTTTATCCTAGGTTTAAATCAACAATACAACACTAAATCCTTAGCATAATGTTCCTGGAGCTCAGGGGAAAGGTTAACCAGGGCAGTGATTATTGGGAACAATGATTAAAAGGGTTTGAACAGAGAGAGGGGAAAAAAAAAAAACTTATTAAAATCTCTTCTCTCATCAATACAGATAAGCTATTTGGTATCATGTACTCTTGACATGGTATAATGAGACTGATACTTGGTCTCTGTGGTTGTCCTCCCCAAAACTGTTCATTCCAGTCTAATCATGAGAAAAATACCAGACATACTCAAAATTCTCATGGTCATTAAAAACAGGAAGTCGGAGAATTTGTCAGAATCAAGAGAAGCTTAAAGAAATGTGACAGCTAAATAAAACACATTGTCCTGGATAAGATTATGGAACAGAAAAAGTTCATTACAGAATGTTCAGGAAACATGAATAAGGTGTGAACTTTAATTAAACATCATTTATTTATAATGGTTCATTGGAGCTCTGGTAGAGTAGTGGTTATGAATCGGGCTGCGAACCGCAAGGTCAGCAGTTCAAAACTACCAGCTGTTCTGTGGGAGAAAAATGAAGCTTTCTGCTCCCATAAAGATTTACAGCCTTGGAAACCCTGTACAGGATTGCTATGAGTCGGAACCGTTTCCACTGCACATAAACACCACCACATATTGGTTCATCAGTTTTGACAACTGCACTTTTATTTACTTTAGTGGCATTGTTGGATAAACATTGGACTCCTAGCCTCAAGGTTGACTGTTCAAATCCACCAGCTGCTCCTTGGAAACCTTACAAAGTGTAGCTGTGAGTTGAAACCAACTGGATGGCACTTAACCACAACAACAGCAACACAGGTATAAATGACAGAAAGATTTAAAATATAAGGTGTAAGCAACAGGGGGGACTACTTGTGGAATATATGCAATATGTTCCAAGCTTTCTTGTCAATTCAAAAATTCTCCAAAATGAAAATTTTCTTAGGAATAAAAAAAAAGAAAGAGAGAGAGAGAAAGATAATTAGGCAAGCAATGCAGACCCACTCTTAAATAAGAAAGGACCCAATCCTAACACCACCATTAAAAACTAAACCTGCTGACAACCTCTGCAATGGTTTATATGCTGAATGAAGTAAAAAACTTCATCAGTAGCATAGAAAAGAGAAAGTCTTATACTTAAAATTACTATTGTATTAGATATCAATGCTACTGCCAGGTCATGGCAAAATATAAACTTAAACATCTGAATATGTGTCAAGAAAAAGCATGGTCATCATCCATCAGAACCTGTTCACTTCCATAAGAAATCTAAAAGAAAACAAACTCATGATTATGTCCTTTCATATCTCCAGGAAGATTGTAACTCAGATAAGATGCCAGGTTCACCATAACTGGAAAACTCAGCTGATGGCAAAACTGTTGTTGTTGTTATGTGCAGTGGAGTCGATTCCGACTCATAGCGACTCTACACGGGGTTTCCGAGGCTGTAAATCGTTAAGGGAGCAGACGGCCTCATATTTCTCCCACAGAACCGCTGGTAGTTTCGAACTGTTGACCTTGCGGCTCACAGCCCGATTCGTAATGGAAAAACTAGCATATGAAAAACCAATTGTATAAAGAAGAGAAAATATTGCTCAAGCTAAAATAACATGGTAGATGTAATAATACTAGTTCGGTTCATGCAGCCTGGGTTGTTTGGCGTTTACCATGATTCAGATTTCAATACCTTCTTCATGAAGTTAAATGGGAGAATTAATACTTTGGGTCAGATAGCATTGACAACGCATAAATCCATCTGCACTATAATTTGAATTGAGTTATACAATTTGAGTAAAAGTACAGATGGTTTTATGAATTAACTCATCTCAACTTTTACTATTAACCTTTATTAATAATCAACCTTTGTTGTTGTTGTTAGAGTTACAAAAGTAAGTTCTAAGAAATTGTTCAAAGCAGACAATAAACACACAAAATACACTTTTACTTACTTTATTGTTGTTGTTTTTAGGTGCCATAGAGTTGGCACCAGCTCATAGTGACCATATGCACAACATAAGGAAGGAAACACTGCAGATGGTACTTGAAATATTCTTCTCCAACAGGATAATTCAAATACACCCATTCTTCTAAAGTCTTTTTTATTCATTGCCCAACTTTCTCATGCATATGAGGTGATTGAAATTTCTATGGCTTCAGTTAGGCACAAATTAGTCCTCAAACTGACATCTTTGCTCTTAAATGCTTTAGAGAGTCATTATGCAACAGATTTTCCAAATACAATATGTCCTTTGATTTACTGACACCTACTTCCCTTGAGTATTGATTGTGGATCCAACTAAAATGATGTCTTGGAAACTTCAATGTTTTCTCTGCTTATCATGGTGTTAATTCATTAGTCCATTTGTGACAATGTTTTTCGTTGTATTGAAATGCAATCCATACTGAAAGCAATATTTTTGATGTTCATAAATATTTTAAGTCCTCTTTGATTCCAGCAAACAAGGTTTTGCCACATGCATATCGCATATACTTAACATATTTATTAGGAAGTTGTTTTTGTTGTTAAGTGCTCTTGAGTTGGTTCTGACTCATAGTGATCTTGTTTCTGAGGAGCTACTGGTGGGTTAGAACCTCCAACCTTATGGTTAGTAATCCAGTGCTTATCTTACAATACAACACCAGGACTGTTAAGCAGTGGGGAGTAAGAAATGTTTGTTTAACAGCATTGGAATTATAGGACTACTTGTTTTTATTATTTTTATGTATAGCTTTTGTTTCTTGTTTTTATGAGTTCCTTTTGAGTCTCTCTTCTGTGAAGTGAAATAATACAAGTGAATTGAACCTATATACATATGCATACAAATAATTGTTCCATAGGTATGTTAGAATTCTCATCTTTTCTCCTAGAATGCTAAGTCCTGGTACATATGCCTTGTATAGTCCCAGGGATTTGGATATGACGAAAGTAATGCTCATAATTATTTTGTATTATATGACACAGTTCACCTTAAATCCTTGATATTGACAAAGTGAACTTGACGTAATTACATAAAGTCTTTAAAAACAGAGTTTTCTCTCTCTGGTTACAGAAGTCAGAGAGATTTGAAGTATGAGAGAGAAGTTCTCTGTTGCAGAGATGAAGGGGTCATGTGGCAACAAACTGTGAGTGGGGACTTCTAGTAACAAATAGTTGTTTCTAGCCAATGGTGGATATATGCCGTGGAATTGGTTCCGACTCATAATGACCCTGTACTGGGTTTCCTAGGCTGTAAATCTTTATGGGAGCAGAAAGCCTCATCTTTCTCCCGTGGAACAGCTGGTAGTTTTGAACTGCTGATCTTGACGTTTGCAGCCCAATTCATAGCCACCACACTACAGAGTTTTTTCTCTAGCCAATAGATAGCTATAACAAACAAACAAACAAAAACCCCAGGAAACTCCTACAATCACAAGGAAAATAATTCTGCAAATTGTCTGAATAGTTTTGGAATATAACCCTCCCTGATTAATTTTGAGATAAAGGTATAGATGAAGAGGAAAAGGTAAAAAATTAACCTCCCCTTCCCAGAAAACATTAACTCCCAGGACACAAGCTGGAATGTTAATTAGGTTACTGAGCAGGACCAATCCTCCACTCCCAGAAGACAATCTGGAATGTTAACTAGGATATAAAGCTGTACTTTGTTGTTGTTATTGTTAACTACCATGGAGTCCATTCTGACTCATAGTGACCCTGCCTAGGATTTCCAAGGCTGTAAATATTTATTGGAGTAGAAAGCCTCATCTTTCTTCCGCAGAACAGCTGGTAGTTTCGAACTGCTGACCTTGAAGTTGAGAGCCTTCCCTCCTGTCCTCAAACAGGTCCAAAGCCTAGCCTCTCCCCTCCTGAACCCCTATATAAACCTGTACCAACCTACACTCGGGCCTGAGAATCTGGAGAAGTTAGTTCCTCTGAGTCAGCCCACTTAAAAAACCTGAAATTTTGCTTCACCTTTCTGAGTGGCCTTGGTTTCTTTGGTGAGAGATGTAGAGTTGCTGTAACATTCTTGGACCCAGAGCTGCTGTAACACTCTAGGATTTAGAGCTGCTGTAACATTGTCACTCAAAGCTTTGATTTCAGCTTGAGAATCCCTGAAGAGAAGATCCAGATTTAATGTTTGTTATTCACCCTACAGAAGCTCTGAAATAATAAATCTACTTTATTCTAACCTGCTAAATGTGCAGTAATTTCCAATGTAGCAATGGAAAACTCACACAACACATTTAAGGCAGTTCTTGAAACATATGTGTGAATTTCAAAATTTTACAATGTTCTTTAAGAAACACATATGAAGGGTATTCAAACATTTCATGTAAACTTTTAATTGTCTTTTAATGAAGTCACCTTGAATAGATCTTCTCTGACATAAATAATGGCTCCTTAACAATCAAACTAGATTGTCTTGTTAGCATGTACACTTAAAATCCATCTGTTAAATAGGTACAAGTCACAATTTCCAAGTGATACATTTTGATTGTTCCCATAAAAAATGTCTAAAGTTTGAATCAGAGAAATGACACATTTACAGGTTACTTAAGACTAAGTTTGCTTCCAAAGAAGATTAGAGATGAATCATCTTTAAACTCTTCAATTAAAATGAGATTAATACAATTTTTAAATGATAAAATAATAAATAAATAGGAGAAAGTGAAGAAAGGCAAAAGAAAATGGCCTCCCAATATTATTAGCAGGGACATCGTTGGTGTGAGAAAGGGAACAAATGAACACAGAATGAGACCTGTAACACTGAATTAATTTGGAAACAATGTTTATGCTATACATGTATAGAAATTCATACATGTACAAAGCATTTTGGCACTCTCTTGTTATATTTATTTTTTTTTTCACTGTTACATAGTTGGTACAAAAAGTTGTCATGACATGTCGATTTTATAAAGAAGAGCTACTTTCTAAACCTAGATTTGCTTTTCCTAAGAAAAGATTAATACAAAAAATATTTTCCTCTAGAAGACATTTAGAAATAATAGTTGGTGTTGTTGTCAGGTGCCATCAAGTTGGAACCGACTCATAGAGACTCCATGCACAGCAGAATGAAACAATGTCCGATCCTGGGACAACCTCACTACCGCTGCCACACTTGAGTCCATCAATGATGCCACCTGGTCAATCCATCTAGTTAGGGCTCTTCCTCTTTTTCTCTGACCCTCCATATTACCCAACACGACATCCTTCTCCAGCGACTGTTCCCTCCTGACAATATGTCCAAAGTATGAGAGACGAAGCTTAGCCATCCTGG
>NW_006408856.1:1942390-1957357 GCF_000296735.1 Chrysochloris asiatica
ACACCCTATTCTATAATTTAGTTATTATAAAGTACTGGCACATGCTGATGACCACATTGTTACATGCATATGCTGATGACCACAAGTGTTTAATAATTATATGTTCATACCTTCTAAGTAATCTTTTTCACTAAGGATACTTTAAACTTTACTGCAAAGTTTCAATAAAATTTGCTTTTTTATGTTTACATTATTTTGCTTCATCAATATTTTATAGACAATGCCAAGACTATGTATTTAAGCATGTAATGAAACTTAAATCAATAAGCACACTAATTTTAACACATGCGACTTGATGTTAGAGAAAAATATACTATGAATTAATTTCCAACCTTTAGATGAAAAGACTCATTTGATAAAGAAGAAATTCATATTCTGAGACACCATAATATATAAAAGCTCAATAATAAAAACCTTGATCACTTATGTTTTCATAGCTTTTAATGTCAGGAAACAACAGCTTAGAGTCAAAAGGCAACTTTTAACAAAGTGTTTAACAGTAAAAAACACTTATTAAACTACTTCTTGACTACAACAGGTGCTGAAGAGACACAATAACAGAAATTGAAAGGACTAAAGAAATACTAAGAATGGAATATAATATTTCTTGCCATACACTACATCTTTTCCTTCTCCTTTATCAGCCTACAGTGATTTCTTGATTGTAATTAACTAAATACCCTCAAATGTCCCTAATCTTTGAAAAAAAATCAATTAAAAATATGACTCACTAGTTGGTGGGCAGTTAATACTAGAAATGAGTTACAAAAACTGCAACTTTTCTAACTTCTGATCATATTACTGGACAACTAGAAAAATATTAGATAGCATATTTCTGCATTAACTGACACTCGTCTTACACCTTTTACTCCTAATTCAAAGGAGATGGAAGTTTCTATTTCATACTAAATGTTCTGGAATAAGGAAAAATTATGTGTGAAAAATAAATAGAAGACAGAGATGTTGTTGTTAAGTGCTTTCAAGTCTCTTCTGACTCATACTGACCATGTATATTGTTACTGAGGAGCAGCTGGTGAATTTGAACTTCCGACATTGTAGATAGCAGTCTGCAGCTTATCCTACAATGCCATACCAGGACTCTATATGCAAGAATAAGCAAGAGTAGTGTGTGTAAAATAAATACAAGATAAAGACAGACACTGAAAAGGATGATGTTTGCTGTATTTTTGTTGGTTCCTACTCATACTGACCCTATGCACAACAGAATACAATAGCACTGCCTGAATTTGAGCCATTTTCACAATTGTTCTTGTTAGGTTAGAGCTCATTGTCGTTGCCATTGTGGTGATCAATATCACTGAAGAACTTTCTGTTTTATTTTTTGCTGACCCTCCACTTGACCAAGCATTATGTCCTCCTCTGGAGTCTGGCTTGAAATTCTGGCTGCTTTCTATCAATCCACAGCTGCAATCATTTTTTAATTTGACAGAATTTTACTTACATGTGACACTGATGTCACTGTTTGATAATTCATGCATTCCATTGGTTCACCTGTCTTTGACATGGTCTCAAATATGGATCTCTTATAGTCGTTGGGCATGTAACTCTCGTCCAATAATGTTAGCATAGAATAATGAGTGCCTCTTGCACTGTATCAGTGTGTTGAAAATTTCAGTTGGTATTCTGACAATTCATGAAGGCTTCTTTTTGACCAATGCCCTCAGTGCAATGTACACTTCTTCCTTCAATAACATTGATTCTTAATCATATATTACCTCATGTAATGGTTGAACACCGAAAACATCTTTTTGTCAATGACACTCTATGTAATCCTTCCACATTCATTTGATGTTGCCTTTATCATTCAATAATTTACCCAAAGAATTCTTCAATATTGCAACCTGAAGCTTGAATTTTCCTTCAGTTATTTTAGGTTAGAAATGCTGCACATGTTCTCCTGTGTTGTTCTGTTTTGTTTTTAACTCCAGGTCTTTGCACAAGTTTTTTAAATGCTTTACTTTGCCTCTACAACAGCCTTATGAAACATTTTTTTCAACTGTTTTACTTCATTTTTTCTTCCAGTTGCTTCAAGTAATAATGCATATTTGTCTTTTCTTTTTTCTCTGTCATTTTAATGACTTGTTTTTTCTTCAAGGATGGTCTTTCTGATGTCATACCTCCACTTTTCTGGTCTTCAGACAATAGCATCTAATGCAACAAATCTGTTATTGAAATGTACTCAAGATCTTATTTTGTCTCCCATGGACTTGTTTTAATTTTCTTCAGTTTCAGCATGAAACATGATATGAACAATTGAATGTCTATTCCATAGTTTGTCCTTGACATTATTTTGGCTTCTGTTATTGAACTTCTCCATATAATTACTGATGTCAGACTAATGTTGGCTGAAAGCAGAGCATGCTAGAAAGGCCTTTACCTATTTTTTATTGACTTTGTAAAAGTTTTTGACTATGTTTATCATGACAGCTATGGATAACATTGCAAATAATAGGTATTCCAGAAAACTTATTGTGCTCAGAAGGAAGCACTACATAGACAAAGTGGCAGTCATTTGAACAGGACAGGGAACACAATGGTTTAAGATAAAATAAGATGTGATTCAGGGTTGTATTCTTTCACATACTTATTCAATATCTGCTCTGAGCAAATAATCCAAGAAACTGAATTATATGAAGAAAAACAAGAGGATTGTTGTTGTTTTTAGGTGCCATTGAGAAGGTTCCTACCCATCGTGACCATACATACAACAGAACGAAATACTACCCACCTCTCCACCATCCTTACAATTGCTGCCACGTCCGAGCCTTCTGCCTCTGCCATCATGTTAACCATCTCACTGGGGGCCTCCTCTCCTTCACTGACATTCCACTTTACCGAACATGATGTCCTTCTCCAGGGATTGGTCCCTCCTGATAATATGTCAGAAGTATGAGACGCGAAGTCTTGCCATCTGGGCTTCTAATGAGAATTCTGTTGGTACTTATTCTGATACAGATTTCTTTTCGCAGCCCATGGTACCTCTGATATTCTTCTCAAACACAATAACTCAAATGCATCAATTCTTCTGTCGTCTTCCTTATTCATTATCCAACGTTCCCATGCATATTGGTGTTGGTGGTGGTTATGTCCGGTGGAGTCAGTTCTGACTCATAGGATCTCTGAGGCTATATATCTTTATGGGAGCAGAAAGCATCATCTTTCTCTCATGGAACTGCTTGCTGGTAGTTTTGAATTGCTGACTGTGAGATTAGCAATCCAACTCATAATCACTACACTATTTTTAGGTTTAGGCTATTGAAAATGCCATGACTTGTATCAGGTGCACCTTAGTCCTCAAAGTGACATCTTTACTCTTCAGCACTTTAAAGAGTTCTTGTGCAGCAGTTTGTCCTAATACAATGTGTCACTTGATATCTTGATTGCTGCTTCCAGGACTCTTGATTTTGGATCCAAGCAAAATGAAATCTATGACAACTTCAAACTTTTCTCCATTTATCTTGATGTTGTTTATTGGGACAGTGGTGAAAATTTTTGTTTACATTACATTGAGGTTCACTCATACTGAATGCTCTGGTCTTTGATCTTCATCAGTAAGTGTTTTAAGTACTCTTCACTTTCATTAAGCAAGGTTGTATCATCTGCATATTACAGATTATTAATGACTCTTCCTACAATTCTGATGTATGGTTTTTCTTCATATAGTCCACTTCTCAGAGGTTTTGCTCAACCTACAGATTGAATAAGTATGGTGGAAGAATACACTTCTGGGGCACATATTCTTGATTAATCATTTAGTGTCCTTTTATTCTGTTCTATGACTGACTCTTTGTCTATGTCCAATTCCTCATGAGCACAATTAAGTGTTCCAGAATACTCATTCTCTGAAATGTTGTCCACAGCTCATCATGGTCCACATGCTAGAAAGCCTTTGTATAATTAATAAAGTACAGGTAAACATCTTTATGGCAGTCTCAGCTTTCAGTTAAGAGCCACTGACATCATCAGCACCATTGGCTCTTCATCATATACTACCTCTTGAAATGGTTCAACATAGATCATTTCTTTTTATTTTAGTGTCTTTTTTTTTTTTATTTCTTTCACCTTCTTTGATGTGTTCTGCATCATTCAGTATTTTGCCAAAAGAATCCTTCAGTATTGCAAGTAGAAAACTCAGTTTTTTCCTCAGTTCTTTCAGCTTGAGAAATGCTAAGTATGTTCTTCATTTTTGGTGATCTAATGCCTGTTTTAGGTACACTTCATTACAATATTTGACTTTATCATATCAAGCTGCCTTTTGAAATTTTCTATTAAACTCTTTTAATTCCTCATTTCTTCCATTTACTTTATGAACGCTATGCTGGAAAGCAGGCTTCAGTCTCTTTTGACATCTGTTTTGGCCTTTTCCTTCATTCTTGCCTTTTTAATGGTCTTTTCCTTTATTCTTGTGTAATTTCTTGATGTCATTCCACAATTCTTCTGATTTATGGTTATTAGTATCTAATGCTTCAAATCTGTTCTTCAAATGCTTCCTAAGTTCATGTGTGATATGCTCAAGGTCATATTTTGGCTGTCTTAATTTTCTTCAACTTCAGCCTGGACTTGCATATGAGCTATTGATTGTCTATTCCACAACCTGCCCTTGGCCTTGTTTTGGCTAATGATATGAAGCTTTCCCACTTATATTTGCACAGATGTTGTCAATTTGATTTCTGTGCATTCCATTTGGTTAAGCCCATGTTTATAGTCATGTTTCATGTTGTTCAAAAAATATTTGCAATGAAGAGGTCTATCATGCAATCTCCAGCATCATTTCTGTCACCAAGGCCACATTTACCAACTACTGATCCTTCCTCTTTGCTTCTGACTTTCGCATTTCAATCACTAGTAACTATCGATACATCTTAATTGCATTTTGACCCTCTTCAAACTGGAGAAGTTGGTAGAATTACTCAGTTTCATCATCAGAGTATATTTAAGGGCTAAAATTATAAAAGGTGTGTACCAAGGTTGTATTCTTTCACCATACTTATGGAATCTGTATACTGAGGAACCAATCCTAACAGTTGAATTATATGAATTATGGTATCATATCTGAGGAAGACTCAATATCAACCTGCAAAATGCAAATGATATATCCCAGCTTTCTGAAACTGAAAAGGACTTAAAATCATTACTGATGAATATCAAAGACCACAGTCTTCAGCACTGGTTTGAACTCAATGTTCATATAGGGTCACTATGAGTTGAAATTGATTCAATCACACCTAATAACAACAATATTGTTTTTTCCTGTATGTGTTCTTAATTTGATTCCTGTGTATTCCATCTGGTGATGTCCCATGTATTGTCAAAATCTGTGTTACTTAAAGAAGATATTTGCAATAAAAAAATAATTGAGCTTGTAAAATTTGATCATCCAGTCACCAGCATTATTTCTAACAATAAGTCAAAATTGTCCAATTACTGATTTTTGTCTTTTTGATTTCTTTTCAACTTTCTCCTCCCAATCATCAATAATTTTCAGTGTATCTTATTTATATGTTTTATCAATTTCAGAATGATGAGTTTCATTTAATTCTTCAATTTCCTCAAAATTTAGTGATTGATAAGTAAATATGAGTAATAGTCATATTATCTGATTTTCCTTGTTGATATATGTATGTTAGCCAATCTTTGACCCTCATTGTATCATCAAGATACATCTTGAAATGCTCTATTTGATAATGAATACAATACCATTCCTCTTCAATCTGTAGTTTACAAGCATAGTAAACCATGTCATTATCTGATTCAGTAGGGCTAATGTGAGTCAATTTCAGCTCAATAACTCCTAGAATATTGATATCTGTGTAATTCATTAAGTTTTTATGACTTCTAATATCTTAGATTCATAATTTGTACATTTCATGTTCTGATTACTATTGGATGTTTGCAGCTGTTTCTTCACACTTTCAGTTGTGCCCCTTCCACAAATGGAGGTCCAGAAAGCTTTGCTCTATCCATACCATTAAAGTCAACTCTAATTTAAGGAGGCAGCTCTTCTTTACCCATATTTTGAATGTCTTCTAACTTGGGGGACTGCTCTTTAAGTCCTATTACAAACAATATTTTGTGGCTATTCATAAAATTCTCATTTTGACTAATTGATCAGAAATTGTCTTCCTTCTTTATTTTTAGTCTGCTTTAATTTGGAAGCTCTGCTGAAATTTTTTTACAGTGGGCAATCGTAATGGTATTTCAAATACTGGGGCACAGCTTTCTGTAATACAGTAATGTGCAAACCACCACAGTAAAACAAACTGACAGATGTGTGATGGTTGCAAGACTTGGATACATATAAATATGAATAAATTCTGGATGTGCTACAAATGCAGTGATAAGAATCAATGTTATTGAAAAGAGTGTTATTGTTAAGTGCTGTTGAATTGGTTCTAATGTAAAGAGGGTGGTGTTGTGTGCTGTGGAGTCGGTTCCAACTCATAGCAACACTGTATATGGTTTCTGAGGCTGTAAATATTTACAGCAACAGAAAGCCTCATTTTTCTCCCATGGAACAGCTGGAAGTTTTCAACTGCCAACCTTGATGTTAACAGCCCACTTGGAAATTGCGCTTAGCTTGCAGTAAGGTAAGACTCCTAGATATTTCCTGCCGGTGTTGCATACAGATTGTTAATGATTTTATAAAGAGATTCAGGCAATTTGCAATGTTGGATTAACTTTGTTAATGTCTCCCCAACCCCACCAAGAGCTGTGTACGTTTTGGAAGAAATGTATTCCACTATTACCCATTGTGTTTTTCACTTTCTGTTATTTATACTTGTATATAAAAGGAGTTCTGGTGTGGCACTATGGGTTACTGCACCAGACTGCAAAGCCATTTGAACTGTAAGGTTGGTGGTTCAAGCTGACCAGCTGTTCCTCGGAAACCCTATACAGTGTCGCTATGGGTCTGAATTGACTCTACGATGCACAGGAAAGGTAAAACATTAACTGCCTTCTCCTCCAAGGAGACAAGCTAGAATGTTAATCAGGTTACTGAGTAGGACCAACCCTCCTTACCCAGAAGACAAGCTAGAATGCTAATCAGGTTACCAAGCAGGATCAATCTTCTGGTTTCCCTCCTATCTTCAAACAGGTCTGCAACCTAGCCCCTCCCAGGTTGTGACTCCATGTAAGCCTGTACTGACCTACACTCGAGGCTCAGAATCTGGAGAAATTAGCTCCTCTGAGCCAGCTGGCTTAAGAAACCTGAAATTTTGCTTCACCTCTCTGGGTGGCCTCAGTTTCTTCGACCAGGGATCTGGAGCTGCTGTAACATTCTCAGACCTGGAGTTGCTATGACACCCTTAGACCCAAAGCTGCTGAAACACTCTCAGGTCTAGAGCCACTGTAACACTCCTGGATCTAGAGCTGTTGTGACACTATCGGACCTAGACCTGCTGAAGCACTCTAGGATTTAAAGCTGCTGTAGCAACGACACTTAACAACAACAACAACAACAACATAAAGTAAATTATACCTGACCTAAGCCATGGTATTTTCAATAACCTTATATGCATGTGAAAGCGGGATAGTGAATAAGGAAGACTGTAGAATAATTGATGAATTTGAGTTTTATGATGTTGGAGGAGAATATTGAAAGTGCATGGGTTCCCAAAAGAACAAACAGATCCATGTTAGCAAAGTGCAGCCAGAGTGCTCCTTGGAGGCCAAGATGGCCAAACTTCGTCTCTCATACTTCGGACATATTGTCAGGAGGGACCACTCACTGGATTTGGTAAGGTGGACGGTCAGAGAAAAAGCGGAAGACCCTCAGTGAGATGAATTGGCAAAGTTACAGCATCAATGGGCTTAAGCGTAGCAACAATAGTGAGGTTGGCCCAGGATCGGGCAGTGTTTCGTTCTGTTGTTCATAGGGTCTTTGTGAGTTGGTACCGACTCGATTGCACATAACAATAACAACAGCAACAACAAATAAATATAATTTAAGTATAAGCCCTATTTGACAGATAGCTAGAGTTCAAGTGTTTCTGTACTACAACTGTAAGAAACAGATTTCTACCAACAATGATATGAGCTTGAAAGTGGACCCAAAATTTCAGAAAGGAACCCAGTCTGACTGACATATTAATTTTATTATTTTAAACAATTGGTTTAGAACTCAATTTCATACGCCTGTACTTTGACTTGTAGAACTGTTAGTTAATACATTTGTGTTTTTTATGCCAAAGAATTTACTGTAATTTGTTATATTGCAATATAAAATTGGGAACTTGGCTCTGTAGGTTAAATACTGGTCTGAGAACCACCAGATGCTCTGTGGGAGAAAGATGAGATTTTTCTACTGCCACAAAGATTTAAAGCCTCAGGAAATTTATGCATGGTCACTACAAATTGAAATCAATTTGCTGCTGTTGTTAGATGCTAAAGAGTCCAATTTTCTCATGCATATTGGGTTATTGAAAATATCATGGATGGTGTCAGGCACACCTCAGTCCTCAAACTGATATCTTTGCTCTTCAACTTTTTTAAAAGGTCTTGTGCAGCATATTTGACAAATGTAACAAGTCGTTTGATTTCTTGACTACTGCTTTCATGAGTGGTGATGGTTGTTACAAGGAAAATGCAGTGTTAGAAATTTCAGTTTTTTCTCCTTTTATATGGATGTTATTTATTGGTCCTGTGGTGAGCGTTTTTTATTTTATTTACATTAAGGTGCAACCCATATCGCAGGCTGTGTTTTTTGATCTTCATCATTACATACTTTAAGCTCTCTTGACATTCAGCAAGCAAGGTTGTATTATCTGTTTGGGGTGCGTTCCTTCCTGCCTGAAGATGCCTGGGCTGGCAGAGACGGTGTGACAGGGGAAGGGAAGAAAGAAAAGGAGGTTTTTCTACAAGTTGCTCTGTGGCTTTAGAGCTGTATCAGCCTGGCTGTGGCCCTACCCTCTGATCTCTGCCCAGGGTATGGGTCACAGGGAGCTTCCTGGTTAATTCCAAAATCGCCATTTATTCCTGCCAAAGTCAAGTTTCTCCACCGGTGGGAGCCGAAAACTGATGCACGTCACTTAAAATCAGTTACAAAGCTCTGGAACTGTTTCGGAAAAGCCCCGTAATTGTTTTTCCACACCTCTGCCTAGAAGCAGTTACTGCCGATCTCCAATTCTTCTGCCCCAAAACCGAAGTTCCTATTCTAGTTTTGTTTTTAAGTACTTTGGGAAAGTTCCTGGGTAGTACAAATGGTTTGATCTGAAATACATAGGGTGGCCTTGATTCAGAGTCAATGCCACTGTAATGGGTTTTGGTTTGGTTTAGCACTTTGATATAAATGTATAGTGTTATAACGACTACCTAAAAATGTGGATATGGCTTCTTAATTGCTAACTGAGGGAAAAAAGAAAAAAAAGGGAAAATTTTGAGTTTCATGATACAAAACTCTAGACTCTATTGAGTACTCAGAACAAAATAAAGAAGACAGTAGAGAAAGCTGTCATTGTCCTAGACAACACCTGAGCTCTGTGTCTAATGTGCAATTGCAAATAATAGATGTTCTGTGCTTTCCGAGTGTTGCCATTGTTGCTATTAGTTACTGTTGAGTTGGTTCTGACTCATAGCAACCCTAGTTACAATGAAACAAAAGACTGTTTGGTCCTCACCATCCTCACAGCCACTGCTATTTGATGTCCATTGTAGTAGCCATTGTCACAATCTATTTTACTGAAGATCTTCTTTTCTGCTGACTTTTCTTGTACTTCACCAAGCATGATGTCCTTCTTTAGGGAATCATCCTGTCTGGTAATATATCCAAAATGAGACAATCTGGCCATCTTGTTCCCAAAGAGCATCTGGTTGCAATTCTTTCAAGACACTTTTGTTTATTCTTCTGGCAGTTCATGATATAATTAATATTTTTTGCCAATACTATAATTTAAAGACATCAATTATTCTTTATTCTTCCATATTAATTTTGCAGCTTTTGTTTGCATATGAGGTAGTTGAAAACACTATTGCTTGAATCAGATGTACATTAGTCCTCAAAGTGAAATGATTGCTTATTAACACTTTTTAGAGGTCTTTTGCAGGATCTTTGCCAAATGTAATGCATTATTTGATTTCTTGAGCACTGCTTCCATTACAAATGATTGAAGATACAAGAGGAATTAAATCCTTAACCACTTCAATCTTTTCTCTGCTTATCATGATGATGCTTTTTTGGTCTAGTTGTGAGGAATTTTGTTGTTTGCATGTTGACGTGAGGTTCACAGTGAAGTCTGTAGTTACTGACTTTCATCAATAAATTCTTGAAGTTTTCTTTACTTTCAGCAAGCAAAGTTGTGCCATCTGCAAATTGAATGTAATTAATGGTTCTTGTTCCAATCCTGATGATGGATACTACTTTGATATTTTTGTTGCTGTTGTTAAGTGCCATTGAGGCAGTTTCAACTAATGAAGACCTATTTATGGTTTCTAAGAAGTGGCCAGTGAACTGGAACCAATGATCTCTTTTATATTAGCTTCTCATATAATATGCTCAGCATACATATTGACTATATATAGTGAAAGGTTACAACCTTGATCCACACCTTTCCTAATTTTAGATCATGTGGTATTCCTTTGTTCTGTTTGAACAAATGTCTCTTTGTCTGTGTACAGGTTCAACATATAGAAAATTAATATAATTAAAATTCTCATTCTTCACAATGTTACCTACAATTTATTATAATTCACACAGTCAAATTTCTTTCAACAATCACCAAACCACAAGTAAACATATTTCTCTCATTCTTTGCTTTCAGTCAAGGTCCATCTGACAATATCAATGATATCTTTTGTTCCATATCTTCTTCTGAATGTAGCTTGAATGTCTGTCACTTTCCTATAGATGTATTACTACAACTTTTTTTGAATTACTTTTAGCAAATTTTACTTGCAAGTGATAATAATTATATTACCCAACAATTTTCATATTTGTTGGATTACCATTCTCAAAATCTCAGGCACACTACAAAAGCAAATCCCAAAGGGAAATTTCCAACAATAAATGCATTCATTAAAACAAAGAATGACCTTAACTCAAAAACTCAAAAACTTAAACTGAAAACTTGAAAAATTAAAAAAAAAAAAAGAAGCCTAAAGCCACATCAAAAAGGAAATATAAAAGATTAGGGTAGAAATTAAGGAAATGTAAAATAGAAAAATAATAGAATCATTAAAACCAGAAGTTAGTTCTTTGAATAGCCAAACCACCAACACAACTGACATAATAAAAAATAAAAGCAGGCAAATAACCAAATTAAGAAATAAATTTGAAGATATTGCAGAAACTCTAAATGAGATAAACAGAATTATAACAGATTATTATGAAAAATAATACTCTAACAGATTTTGAAAACTTGAAATGGACAAATTTCTAGAATCACAGTATCTAGTGAAACACAAAAAGAGTTAGAAAATCTAAATTAACCCATTACAAAATAAGAGATTGAAGATGTCATTCAAAAATACAAAATGAGAACGGCATAGGAAATTATGTTTATGCTGCAGAACATTCAGAGAATAGTTGATACTAATTCTACTAAACTCTTTAAAAACATAGAAGAGGAAGAAACACTGTCAACTCTTTCTACAAATTAACATCACAAATGAAGTAAATTACAGACCAATATCCATCATGAGTATGTTGTTGTTGTTCTTATGTGCCATCAAGTCGGTTCCGACCCATAGCGACCCTGTATAGGGTTTCCGAGGGTGTAAATCTTTACGGGAGTAGAAAGCCTCATCTTTCTCCCGCGGAGCACCTGGTAGTTTCGAACCGCTGACCTTAAGGTTCGCAGCCCGATTCGTAACCACTACGCTACATCATAAGTATAGATAGAGACATTTTCAAAAACATTGTAGTGGATGGAGTTCAGTAACATATTCAAAAAATTAAACACCAGTTTCAACTGGGACTTTTATCGGAATTATAAGTATGGTTCAAAATTTGAAAATAAATTATTGTAACTCACTACATAAATAAAACAAATAAAAAAGAACCATATGGTCATATCAATTGTTAAAGAAAAGGGAAATTATAAAATTCACACCCTTTCTGATAAAAACCTTCAGTAAAATAGGAATAAAAGTGACATTTCCCAACATGACCAATAACATGGGAACCCATCCAAAATATATATATAAAGGAGAAATACTGTTTTTCTTTAATAGTGGAAACAAGCTAAGGATGCTTACTATCAACTATTTCATTCAACACTGTACTGAAAGTTCTGGCCAGAGAGATAAAAATGAAGGAGAAATAAATGTCATCAAAATTAGTAAGAAAAAGTAAAACTATATTATTTGAGGATGACATACATGAAAGACTCTAAAGATCCCACAAGAAAACTACTGGGTCTAGTGGATGAAAGCAAAAATTGATCTTGCAGGGTACAGGATCAATTCAGAATATTAAGTTGGGTTGTTTTTCACTAAAAAGAGACATTCAGAAAATGAAATTTAAAAAAAAATCAATTTACAATAACGTCCCAAATGATTATCTACAAAAGTAAGTCCAAAATTATCCACACTCTGGCTATAAAATTTATTTGAATGAACTTTTAGAAAAGACAAATGCATCATTTTTTGACATAATATGCTTGATTTTCAATATATTTTGTCCATTTGTCAACAAACTTTCATATTTCCTTATTGAAAACTGTTTTAAGCTGAACAGAAAGCTAATAATATACTGCTATATTTGTTTCTTAATCAGAGATGAATCTTTGTCCTGGAAGGGCTGCTTTTAGGACACCAAACAGATGAAAGTCCTATGGAGAAAGTTCAGGACTATAGAAAGGATGTTTTAACACCACAAAATGAAGTTTTTGCAGAATGTAAACAGTATAGATAGAAGTGTGTGGACATGAATTGTCATTAAAGATCACAACACCCTTGAATAGCAGTCTTGTGCATTTAATCTGAAGTTTAGACTTCAATACATCTCACTGTATAATGAATTCTGTTGATTGTTGAACCTTTTTCATGAAAGTATTCCAATATTGGCCCTTGGTAATCCCAAAAAGCTGTAAGCATCAATTTTCCAGCTGATGGCTGAATTTTAATTTTTTTCTTGGTTGACGATTGAGGATATCCCCATTCCATACTCTGATGTTTATTATCATGCTCGCACCAATAACAATTTTTTAAAGAAATTCTTATCTTCTTTCAAATATTGGTCCACAATTTCTTTGCAGATGTCCAAATGCTTCTGTTTATGTTTGTTTGTAAGTTGTTTCAGTACCCATCTTGCACAAATGTTTCAAAATCCAAGTCTGTCATGGATTATTTCAAGACAAAGCCATTGCTGATTTACAAGCAATTTACCACATAATCCATTGTCACTCGTCTATTTGACAGAATCATTTCACATGCAAACCCAATGTTTTCATCATCAATGTATCTGAGAATGATTTTTTACTCACCCTAGTATTATTTACATAACCAGGAACATAAAATAAATATTCAATGAAACCTATAAAACACTACTACAAGTGACTACAAGGAAATGTTATTTTCATTGGAAGACTTGACATAGTTAAAATGCTGATTCATCTGAAAGTGGTCTACAAGAACCATGCAATCCTAATACAAATCTTAACAAAATTCTGTTACTGAACTGGAATGAGTAGTAACAAGCCTTATATAGAAAGAAAATAAGCCACATGTATCTAAAAAAATTGTTGTTGTTAGGTGTCCTTCTGTTGGTACAGACTCATAGTGACACTATGCACAACGCACAACAGAACAAAGCACTGTCTGGTCCTGTATCACTCTCACAATCATTGCTACATTTGAGTCCATTGCTGCATCCCCTCTGCCCATCAGTCTTTTTAGGGTCTTCCTCTTTTACTCTGACCCTCCATTTTAACAAGCATAATATCCTTCTCAGGGATTGATCCTTCCTGATATGTCGAAAGTTAAGAGAGATGAAATCTAGACATACTAGCTTCTATGTAGCATTCTGGTTATATTTCTTCCAATACAAATTTGTTCATTCTTCTGGAAGTCCATGGTACTTTTCACATTTTCTTCCAACACTATACCTCAAATGAATCAATACATTAACTGTCTTCCTTATTCATTGTCCAAGTATCACATGCTTGTGAAGCTATTGTAAATATCATGGTTTGGGTCAAGTGCTCCTTAGTGCTCAGACTGAAATATTTACTTATGAACAATTTAAAGAAGTCTTGTGCAGCAGATTTACCTAATGTAACATGATGTTTGTTGTTTTGACTGTGATTCCACAAGTGTTGATTGTTGATGCGAGCAAAATGAAGTCCTTAACAACTTCAATCCTTTCTACCCTTATCTTGATATTATTCATTGGTCCATTGGTGAGGATTTCTGTTTTATTTATTTTGAGATGCAACCAATCCTAAGTCTGTAGTCTTTTACACTCATTAGTAAGTATTATAAGTCCTTTTCCTTTTCAATAAACAAATTGCATCATCTCTATATTAAAGGTTGTTAATAAATCTTCCTGCATTCCTGATGCCACTTTCTTCATATAATCCACCTTCATGGATCATTTGCTCTGCATACAAATTAAATAAATATGGTGAAAGAATACAACCCTAGTGCACACCTTTGCTAATTTTAAACCATTCAGTGTTCTCTTTTTCTGTTTGAACAACCACCTTTTTGTCTATATACAGGATCCTCATGTGCACAATTAACTGTTCCTGAATACTCATTCTCTGAAAAGTTGTCCATAGCTTGTCATGATGCACATAATTGAAAACTTTTGTGTAGTCAGTAAAGCACAGATAAACATCTTTCTGGAATTATCTCATTTCAGCCAAGATCCATCTGACATAAGTAATGATATCCCTCTTTCCACTTACCCATCTAAATCTAGACTAAAGCTCTAGCATCTCCCTGCTGATATACCTCTACCATCATTTAAAAAAAAAAAATTATATTTACTAAAATTTTACTTGCATG
>NW_006408856.1:1958767-1959757 GCF_000296735.1 Chrysochloris asiatica
AAAGCAAAAAGTCATTGAGAAGACAAGAAAGAAGAAAAAGTTCAAAATGCGAGAAGAGACATTGAAACTTGCTCTCCAGCATAGAGATGCTAAAGCAAATGGAAGAAATGAGGAGGTACTAGAGTTGAACCAAAAATTTCAAAGATCAGCTCAATCAGATAATGTGAAATATTACAAAAAGTGTGCAAAGATTTGGAATCAGAAAATCAAAAAATAAGAACATGCTCAGCATTTTTCAAGTTGAGGCAACTGAAGAAAAAAAAAAAAATCAACCTTAGACTTTCACTCTTGAAGGATTCTCTGGGAAAATAATAGAATGATGCAGAAAGCATCAAAAGAAAATGGAAGGAATACACAGAGTCACTGCACAAAAAGGAAATTCTTGATGTTCAAATGTTTCAAGAGGTGGCATAAGATCAAGATCCAATGATATTGAAGGAGGAAGTCCAGCATGAATTGAAGGAATTGGCAAAGAACAAGGCACCAGGAATTGGTGGAATAAAAATTAAAACCTTTCAAGAAAGTGAGGTGGCACTTGAGGCACTCACTCATCTATGCCAAGAAATTTGGAAGACAACTATCTAGTCGACTGATTGGAAGAGATACTTAGTTGTGCCCATTCCAAAGAGAGGTGACCCAACAGAATAGGAAATCATCGGACAATATCTTTGATATCCCAGGTGAGTAAATTTTTACTAGAGGTGATACAGAAATGGCTGCAAGCATACATTGTCAGAGAACTTACAGAGATTCAACCTGGATTTAGAAGAGGTTGTGGTACAAGGGATATCATTGCTGATGTCCAATTAATCTTGGCTGAAAGCAGAGAATATCAGAAACATGTTTAACTGTGCTTTATTGACTACGTAATGGCTTTCAATTGTATGGCTCATGACAAGCTATGGACAACATTGAAAAGCATGAGTATTTCTGAACACTTAATTGTGCTCATGAGGAATCTGTACAAATTGTTTGAAAAGAACATGGAAA
>NW_006408856.1:1960287-1961445 GCF_000296735.1 Chrysochloris asiatica
AAAAGAACCAACAGATCTGTGTTGGAAGAAGTGCATCCAGAGTGCTCCTTGGAGGCCAGGATGGCCAAATTTTGTTTTTCATACTTTGGAGATATTGTCAGGAGGGACTATTCACTTGAGAAGAATATAATGTTTAGTAATGTGAAGGGTCAGAGAAAAAAAGGAAGACCTTTAATGTGATGGACTGGCAAAATGGCAGCATCAATGGGCTTAAATGTGGCATCAATTGTGAGGTTGGCTCATTACTGGGCAATATTTCATTCTATTGTACATAGTCAGTACTGACTCGATGGCACCTATCAATAACAACAGGTTAAGGTCATATTTTGATCCTTTTGGGCTTGTTTTAATTTTCTTCATTTTAAACCTGAAATCGCATGTCAACAATTAATTGTTTATTTCACTGTCTGTCCCTGGCCTTTCTTTGATTGATAATATGGAGCTTTCCACCATCTCTTTCCACAGATACAATCAAATTGATTTCTGTATCTTCCATATGGTGAGGTCCATGTATTTCGTTTTCTTCTATGTTGTTTTTAAAAGATATTTACAATCTTTCAAAATTCTATCAAGTGATTGACAGCATAATTTCTATTACCAAGACCCTATTTTCAAATTATTTATCCTTCCTCTTTGTTTTCAACCTTTGCATTTCAATCACCACTAATTACCAATGCATATTGGTTGCATGTATTAAATTTCAGACACAAGAAGCTAGGAGAATTCTTCAATTTCATCATCACTGACTTCAGTTGTTGATTCATACATTTGAATAATAGTTGTATTAACTGGTCTTTCTTATAGGTATATGAATAGTTTCCTATTACATACAGCATTGTACTTCAAGATAGGTCTTGAAATGTTATCTTTAACGACTATTGTCACACCATTTCTCTTCAATTTGTCATTCTCAACATAACAAACATGTGATTGTCAAATTCAAAATGGTCAATACCAGTTCACTAATATCTAAGATATCAATGTTTATGAGTTCCCTTTATTTTTTACTTTTAAGTTTTTATTGTCAACTGAGTGACAGTTTACATATGAGAACATTGACTTTACACCATTGTTTCATTTCAATAATTAAAATGAGAAGCTGAGTTCTTTGAAGAAAAACGTGGCATCAGGATTGGAGGAAGACTCATTAACAACCTG
>NW_006408856.1:1961821-1964037 GCF_000296735.1 Chrysochloris asiatica
TGGTGTTGGAGGAGAGTACTGAAAGTGCCATGGACTGCCAAAAGGACCAATAGATCTGTTTTGGAAGAAGTGCAGCCAGAGTGCTCCTTGGAGGCCAAGGTGGTTAAACTTCGTCTCTCATACTTAGGACATATTGTTAGGAGGGAACAGTCGCTGGAGAAGGATATCATGCTTGGTAAGATGGCGGGTCAGAGAAAAAGAGGAAAACCCTCAACAAGATGGATCGGCCAGGTGACATCATAGATGGACTCAAGTGTGGCAGCGGTGGTGAGGTTGGCCCAGGATCGGACATTGTTTCGTTCTGCTGTGTATGGGGTCACTATGAGTTGGTTCCGACTCAATGGCACCTGACAACAACAACATTCATCGTGAGTGCTGAGCAAATAATTTGAGAAACTGGACTATCTGAAGAACACATATAAACAAAAAATAGTACAAAATAACAAAATTTAGTGATTTCCTATTCGCCTTAGGTTTTTAAAGTGTGTGTGTGTGTGTGTGTGAAACAGATAATCTGATGACCACTTCTACATAATGCAAAGTAGAAATCTCTGTAAAATAAATTTGCAACTCTTTTTCTGTATCAATTTGTCAGAATGATTTTTTTTTTAATGAATGGTTTTCATAGACAAGAATAATAATGGTATATAATATAAGAAAAGAGAAAGATTGAAATAAAAAATTAGAAAGTACACAAAACATATGAGGAATAACATAAAATGGTTAATGAAGCTGAACTAATTAAAGATTTTGTAGTGATTAAGACATTATGTGTTACTAAAACTATAAAGGGATACATAATAAAAATAATGATTGAACTCTGCTCAATATTATAAAGAGCTTTTGTCTGCAAATTTGTTCACAGACTTAATTTGAATCTATGTAAAACTCACCAGAATATGGGTGTGTATGTATGTGAATTAATGTGTTGATTTTTAAATATATTTGAAAATCAATAACCACACATACGAAAAAATGTAAATAAGAGAAAAAATTGAAGGGCTTACATTAAAACCATGCATCAAAAATTATTATATAGAAATTGAACCAAATTTCATGACACTGGCAAAAAAACTGACACTTAAATCTATGCATAAGAATACATAGTTAATTTGCTGATCCATGGAGGGGATTGTAATCATGGCAATGAAATTATATATGATAGGATGAATGTAAAGCTAATCTTCTCCCATTTAAAGTATCACATAATTCACAATAAAACATTAAAAAATAAAAAGAATATATAGTTAAGAAAATCTCCACATTTTTAAGGTTACTTGTACTTAGGCACAAGCAAAGTAATACCTCTGTGAGATACAGTCCATATGACTAAAATGAAGGGGAAAAAAAAGCATAAATAACAACAATGGCAAGTAAAGGTAAGTAGTTGAAACAACTGGAACTCTAATTCCTAATTGGTGGGAAAATCACTTGGAAACTTATTTGGAATGATTTACTAAAGCAGAATTTAGGGTCTGTATTCTCAGCAATTCCACTACTTCATGTATATTGTTGTTAAATGCCATTGATTCATAGCACTTCTGTATAGGATTTCTGAAGAGAACATGGTGTGTTTGAATAAATAGTCAACCTTGAGGTTCATATACCAATGTTGATCCTACAGTGCCACACTTAGCAGAAATGTTTGCCAAATGGTTAATAAAATGGTTAATGAAGGTATGTTCATAGCAAAAACTTGTGCATATATTCATCATACACAACACTTGTTAGAAGTGCATAATATATCCCAAAGCTGGAAACTGCCAAAATGTATGTCCATCAAAAGTGAAAGGAATAAAGGTATTTCAGGGTATTCATGCAATAGAACAGTACACATTAAAGAAAAAAGGAATTACTGGCACATGTAGCTACATGGGAAACATTGAAAGAAAAATGATTTATAGGAAGAAAACCACATAAAAAAATGTTGTAAACTATATGATTCTATTTGGGGAGTGTGGTAGCTCTGGAAAATAAACACTGGATTGTGAACCAAAAGATAGGTGGTTCAGGCCAACAAGTCACCCTCAAGTAGAAAGACAATATTGTCTGCTCCAGCAAATACTACAGCCTTGGAAACCTATGTGTAGGGTTGCTATGCATTGCAACCCACTCGAATGCACACTATAACAACAAAAACAACATGATTCTGTATATATGAAGTTCATAATGAAAAAAAATTATGGAGAGTGATTGGAGATAGACCATCACTCATC
>NW_006408856.1:1964437-1971267 GCF_000296735.1 Chrysochloris asiatica
GAATCTAGAAAAACTGGAAATTGTAAAAAATGAAATGGAACATATAACCATCAATATAGTAGGCATTTGTGAGTTGATATGGACTGGTAATGGCCATTTTGAATCTGACAGCCACATGGTTTATTATGTTGGGAATGACAAATTAAAGAGTAATGATGTTGCATTCATCATTAAAAAGAACATATCAGGACGCTAACACAAAGCTGTCTGTGATAGGAAAATATCAATGTGCTGACAGGGCAGAACAGTAAATACCAATATTATTCAAATTTACCCACAATCCATTGAAATAGGTGAGGATGAAATAGAAGAATTCTACCAAATTCTTCAATCTGAAATTGATTAAACATGTAATCAAGATATATTGATTATTACTGGTGATTAGAATGCAAAGGCTGGGAAAAAAAGAGGAAGGATCAATAATTGGAAATATGGCCTTTGTGATAGAAATGATGCTGGGGATTGCATAATAGAATCCCACAAAACCAATGATATGTTTGTTTCAAATACTTTCTTTAAACACTGTAAGAGATGATTATACACATGGGCCTCATTAGATGGAATACACAGAAATCCAATTGACTACATCTCTGGAGAGAAGCAGTGGAAAATCCAAAATGATCACACTAAAGAAGGCCTGGGACAGATTGTGGAAGAAACCATCAATTGCTCATATGCAAATTCAGACCAAAGCTGAAGAAAATAAAACCAAGACCATGAGAGGAAAAATATGACCTTGAATATATGCCGCCTGAGTTTAAAGATCATCAGAAGAACAGATTTTAAACATTAAACACTAAAGACAGTACAGCAGAAGAGTTGTGGGATGACATCAAGAAATTCATACAAGAAGAGAGCAAAAAGTCATTAAGTAGACACAAAAGAAGAAAAAAATCAAAATGGATGTCAGAAGAGACACTGAAAACTTGCTCTCTAGCGTAGAAATACTAAAGCAGATGGAAGAAATAATGATGCACAAAAGCTGAACAGAAATTTTCAAAGGACAGCTCGAGAAGACAAAGTCAAATATTACAATGAAATGTGCAATGATCTGGAGTCAGAAAACCAAAAAGAAAGAACATGCTCAGCATGCCTCAAGCTGGGGGAACTAAAGAAAAAATTCAAGCCTCGACTTTTATTATTGAAGGATTCTCTGGACAAATTATTGAATGATGCAGAGAGCATCAAAAGAAGATGGAAGGAATATACAAAATCACTGGAACAAAAGGAAATGATGGATGCTCAATAATTTCAAGAAGTAGCATATGATCAAGAGACAATGGTACTGAAGAAATAAGTCCAAGGTGCACTGAAGGAATTAGCAAAGAACAAGACACCGGGAATTGATGGAATAAAAACACCAGGAATTGATGAAGTCTTTTAAGAAAGTGAGGTGGCACTGGAGGCACTAACTCATGTATGCCAAGAAATTTGGAAGACAACTCCCTGGCCAAATGATTGGAAGAGATCTGTATTTGTGCCCATTCCCAAGAGAGGTGATCCAATACAATGCAGAAATCATCAGACAATATCTTTGGTATTCCATGTGAGTAAAGTTTTACTAGAGGTAATACAGAAATGGCTGCAAACATGCATTGACAGAGAACTTCCAGAGGCTCAAGCTGGATTCAGAAGAGGCCATGGAACATGGGATGTCATTACTGATGTGCAGTGGACCTTGGCTGAAAGCAGAGTATAACAGAAAGATATTTACTTGTGCTTTATTGACTATGCAAAGGCTTTAAGTTGTGTTGATCATGACAAGCTATGGACAATATTGCAAAATATGAGTATTCCGGGGCACTTAATTGTGCTCATGAGGAATCTGTACATGGACCAAGAGGTAGTTATTCGTACAGAAAACGGGAACACTGAATGATATAAAATTAAGAAAGGTCTGTGACAAGATTGTATTCTTTCACCATACTTATTCAACCTGTATGCTGAACAGATAATCTGAGAACCTGAGTTCTTTGAAGATAACATGGCATCAGGATTGAAGGAAGACTCATTAACGACCTGCAATATGCAGATGATACAACTTTGCTTGCTGAAAGTGAAGAGGACTTAAAATACTTAATGATGAAGTTCAAAGACCACAGACTTTGGTATGGATTGCAGCTTAATGTAAAGAAAACAAAAATCCTCACCACTGGACCAATAAACAATATTCTTATCAATGAAGAAAAGATTGATCAAAGAAGGACTTCATTCTTCTTGGATCAACTATCAACACTCATGGAAGCAGCAGTCAAGAAATCAAACGACGTATTGCATTAGGCAAATCTGCTGTACAAGAACTTTTTAAAGTGTTGAAGAGTAAAGATGTCAGCTTGAGGACTAAGGTACACCTGACCCAAGCCATGGTATTTTCAGTAACATCATATGCATACGAATGCACATGGACAGTGTATAAGGAAGAGCATTGAAGAATTGATGCATTTGAGTTATGGTGTTGAAGAAGAATATTGAAAGTACCATGGGCTGCCAAAAGAACCAACAGATCTGTGTTGGAAGAAGTGAAGAAAGAGTGTTCCTTGGAGGCCACGGTGGCCAATCTTTGTCTCTCATACTTCGGACATATTGTCAGGACATATCATGTTTGTTAAGGCGATGGCCAACATTAATGGACTCAAGTGAGGCAACAATTGTGAGGTTGGCCCAGGACCGGGCTATGCTTCATTTTGCTATACATAGGTTTGCTGTGAGTTGGTACTGATCCGATGGCACCTAACAGCAACAACTATTGAAATAGAAGTCATGGTTTGTCCTGAAAGCTTGCACATTTGGTTACATATATTGTTTAACAAAAATACGTACTATATAGAATTAAAAAGACTTAAGTTAGTAAGAAATAGTGAATAAAATTATAATTCTTACTTTGTATAATTGCAGTAAACAAATCACTCATTAGAAAAATGTACTAATATAAATGTACATTTTAATACCATTTTTCTACATCTTGATGATTTTTTTCATCCAGGTGATAGTCAACTCGAAAATCTGTGATCAGACATGAAGAGCCCTTTTTTCTCTAGATCACTGATTTAAATGTTCCTGTTGCACTAATAAAAAAAAAAAAATCATTAATTTCTGATAGCTTCTTAGTGTTTCAGGTAAAATGAGATGATGACCTTAGCTGACACCATAAAGTCTTGTCCATAATTTAAATTACAAGAAAATTTCCAGCCTATCTCCTGAAGAGATCAAAGATTAAAAGGGCATTGAGATAGAACTCACTTGTCTCTAAACTTAGCCTTCTATACCTAATGCATTTTATAAGAATGTTGCTAAATGCTGCTAGAAACCTGATGCCTGTTCTAATAATTATTTCCTTTATATCAAACTTTGGAGTCCTAGTGTAGGTGACACAATAAGATAAACAATGAACTGTTACTCTGAGATCATATATAGGGTCACTATGAATCAGAATCAACTCAACACCACTTAACAACAACCACATATTTATCCTACATTTTTGTAGTTTGAACAGAAAATAATCTTTTAATCTGCTCAGTACTCATTTCATTAATTTAAAACAATGTGCAAGAAGAGAAATACATATTCTTTCACATGTCATTGCATATCAAATCCTTGATTGCTATCAACATATATGTTATCCTTTATGTCTCCATATATAGGAACTTCCATTACACTTGATATTTCTGTTAAGTGTTGTCTAGTCAGTTTTGTCTCAGTGACCAATTACAGGCTTTCCAAGGAGCAGCTGGTAAGTTTGAATTGCTGACCTTGTGGTTCACTCAAACCTTGCAGCCCAGTGCTTTATCCTACAGTGCCGTACTAGGATTCCAAGATTTTTCTATTCTCAGCATTCCTTCCCAGGGAAGGAAAATAATTTATTCAGTTGGTCAATATGGTTAATTAGTTTGAAGTTCACATTTTATGATCTGGCGTCCAACAGAGAATATAAAAGTTAGATATAGTTTTTCAAATTGTGAAGAATTTTGCACCATATCTCTAACATTTTTTGCAACACTTGGGGGTGGGGATATTCAACTAGAGTACAAATTAACAAGATTTTTGGCTGTTTGTAGCTATAGTCTCCAAATGAGTGAAAATGATACTTCAATCCCAATCTTCCTAATTTTTATTTAGCTGGGTTGACTATAGATATTCTTTTGGGAGCCATAAATACAAAATGTTGTAGAAAATCATAACTTTGTAATGTCACAATTCTCTAAACTGAAAAAAGAACTGGGGGAAATCTGATTTGCTTTAATATAACTCATCTAATGAATTAGCGCTATTAGAGTCCAAAAAGAAGAACTTAGATTTCCTAATTGAAATTTCCAATTGAAACGTAACATGCTACTTGATAATTCTCTATCTAATGGAGGCAAATTAATGTGTCTTCCATATATGAATACTCGTAATGTCAGACAAAATTTCTCATTTGGTGATGGCGAAGACATTGAGTATTAATCATGCTATACACCTGAAGTTAGTTCTATATATCTTGAAAACTAACTTTTCTTTTGTATGCACTGAAGGTGAAGCTGGCTAATATGAATTATTAGAATCAGAAAAACTATTTTACTATTTTATAGATGCCAAATTGAGTAAACAGTTGAATTAGAGGATACATGTTATTTGTGCTAATATTTGCCATCAAGTTGATTCCAAGGAATGGCAACCCCTGTGGGCAAAATAGGACTGCTCCACAAGCTTTTTAATGCTTTGACCTTTGGAAGCAGATCACTAGATTTGTCTTCAAAGGTACCCTTGTTGTCATTAAGTGCCATCAAGTCGGTTATGACCCATAGCAACCTTGAATAGGGTTTCTGAGAAGTGGATGGTGAATTTGAACCACTGAACCTGTGGTTCAAATCAACCTTGTTGTTGAGCCCTTATCCTACGGTACAACACCAGAACTCCCAAAGGTACTATGTTGTTGTTGTTAAGTGTCGTTGAGTCGATTCTGACCCATAGCGACCCTGTATAGGGTTTCTAAGGAGCAGCTGGTGAACTTGAACCACCAACCTTGCAGTTCAAACAGGTTTGCAGTCTGGCACATTAACCCACAGCACCACATGGCATAAAAAACAAATACAGCCTGAATTATCCTTAGAAACCAGGATGATTTCTTTGTTCTTCATGAAGTCCATGGTATTTTAAATATTCTTCTCCAATACCAAAATTCAAATGAATCAGTTCTACATTTCCCTCACTTACTGTCCTACTTTCATATGCATATTGTTGTTGTTAAATGTCATCAATTCAGTTCCAACTCATAGTGACCTTGTATAGGGTTTCTAAGGAGCAGCTGGTGGGTTTTAACTATTGACCTTGCAGTTTGTAGTACAGTGCTGATCCTACAATGCCACATCAGGATATTAAGTTATTGTGAATACCATGCCTCCTCAAAGTACTGTTGACCTTGACAACATCAATGAAGTAAAGTTTTCACGACCTTTATTTACTGCTCAGGCACAACTTTACATGAGGAGAAATAGCTGCAACTATTCATTATTAATCAGAACATGAAATATATGAAGTATGAATCTCGAAATATTGTAAGTTGTAAAAATTTAAATGGAATGCATAAGCATTGATATCCTAGGCATTAGTAAGTTGAAATAAATTAGTACTGGGCATTTTGGATTAAACAATCTAATTGTTTACTATGCTAGGAATGACAAATTGAAAAGGAATGGTGTCATATTTATCATCACAAAGCACATATCTTGAAGTATAATCCTGTCTGTGTTTAGCTAATATTCATGTTGTTGTTCTTGTTGTTAGGTGCCATTGAGTCAGTACCTACCCACAGTGACCTTATACACAGCAGAAAGAAACACTGCCCGATCCTGGGCCAACCTCACCACTAATAGGAGCAGTTGACACCACTATTATTGTATTTTGCAGACCAGCAAATATTTTAAATATTCTTAACATTTAGAAAACCAGTGATGATAAAATTGAGAAATTCCACCAACTTTTTCGGTTTGAAATTGATCAAAAATGCTATCAAGATTGTACTGATTATCACTGGCATTGTAATGTCAAGGTTGGAAACAAAGAGAAATGATCAGTAGTTGGAAAATATGGCCTTGGTAATGGAAACTTATGAGTCATAACCTACTCAATCATGATACAATTTTGCAAGACCAATGATTTTTTCATTGCGAATACATGTTTTTAAACAAAATAAAAGATGACTATACACATTGACCTCACTTGGTGGAAAACACAGAAATCAAATTGACTACATCTATGGACAAAGATATTGTCAGGAGGGACCAGTCTCTGGAGAAGGATATCACGTTGGATAAGGTCAAGGGTCAGAGAATAAGAGGAAGACCCCCAAGGAGATAGATTGGCCAAATGGCAACATCGATGGACTCAAGTGTGGCAACAGTAGTGAGGCTGGCCTATGATCAGGTAATGTTTCATTCTGCCGTGTATAATGCCACTATGGATCAGTACCGACTTGATGGCAACTAACAACAACAACAACAAATGGACAGAGATGGTGGAGAACCTCCATATCATCAACCAAAACAAGACCAGGCATAACTGTAGAGAATTCCATTAATTTCTCATATGGAAGTTCAGACTGAAGCTGTAGAAATTTAAAAATAGCTCATGAGAGATCCAGTATGACCTTTAATAGATCCCATCTGAATTTATAGATCATCTCAAGAACATATTTTTTACAGGGACTGAGTCATGATTGGAATGGGGGGAGGGGGGCGTATCATGCTAGGAT
This sequence comes from Chrysochloris asiatica, assembly GCF_000296735.1. Lineage (NCBI taxonomy): Eukaryota > Metazoa > Chordata > Mammalia > Afrosoricida > Chrysochloridae > Chrysochloris > Chrysochloris asiatica. The sequence continues at coordinate 1,971,168 of NW_006408856.1, forward strand.
GCTGGAATGTTTCTTTATTACGTGACTAACCAAGGGGCTAGAGTTTTAGTCTGTGTTACAGGTCAAAAGCTCTCCAGTATGGATTCCAGCCTGACTAATT
>NW_006408856.1:1973370-1974396 GCF_000296735.1 Chrysochloris asiatica
GCCTAGAAATTTGGAAAAGAGCTACCTGGCCAATTGATTAGAAGAGATCCAAATTTGTGCCCATTCAAAAGAGAGGTGACACAACAGGAATTGGGAATAATTGGAAAACATCATTAATATCACATGCAACTAATATTTTGCTAAAGATTAAACATTGCCAAAACAGTATATTAATAAGAAACTTCCAGAGGTTAATCCAGATTCAGACAGGATGTGGAATGTGGGATATTATTGCTGACATCAGATCCATCTTGGCTGAAAGTATTGAACAAGAGAAAGATGTTTACCTCTGTTTATTGACTATGAAAACCGTTTCACTCTGTGTATCATGACAAGCTGTAGACAACATTGCAGAGAAAGGGTAGTCCAGAATCCTTAATTGTGCTCATGACAAATCTGCAAATAGTTCATTTACACAGAACAAAGGGACACGGAATGGTTTAAAATCAGGAACGTTGTGCACCAGGGTTGTATTCTTTCATTGTATTTATTCAATCTGTATACTGAGCACATAATCTGAGAAAATGGATTATATGAAGAAGAATGTGTCATCAGGGTTGGAAGATGACTGATTAGCAACCAACAATATGCAGAAGATACAACCCTGATTGATAAATATTAAGAGAACTTTGAATACTTACTGATGAAGATCAAAGACTGTGGCCTTTGTATGTTTTATTGTTGTCAGGTGCCATCAGTCAGAACCAACTCATAGCGACACCATGCACAGCAGAACGAAACAATGTCCGATCCTGGGCCGACCTCACTATTGCTGATACATTGACGCCATCAATGCTGCCACCTGGCCAATCCATCTCATTGGGGGTCTTCCTCTTTTTTTCCAACCCTCCATTTTACCAAGCATGATATCCTTCTCCAGTGACTGGTCCCTCCTGACAATATGTCATAAGTATGAGAGACAAAGTTTAGCCATCCTGGCCTCAAAGGAGCACTCTGGCTGCACTTCTTCCAAAACAGATCTATTGGTTCTTTTGGCAGCCCGTGGCATTTTTAGTATTCTCCTCC
>NW_006408856.1:1975536-1976848 GCF_000296735.1 Chrysochloris asiatica
AAACCAAGAAGGTCAGACTTATACTCTCATACTTCAGACATATATATTATCAGTAGGGACCAGTCCCTATAGAAGGAAATAATGCTTGGTTAAGTAGCAGATCAGTGAAAATGAGGAAGACCATCAATGAGATGGATTAATACTGTGGCAGCATCAATGTTCTCAAGTGTAGTAACAATTAAGAGGTTGACACAGACTCAGGCAATGATTCATTCTGTTGTGTATAAAGTCTCTGTGCACCTAAGATCAACAATTCAAATGATACATTGGAGGCAGAGTATGGTGATGGACAGTAGTCACTCTAGTAGCTATTCAATCTGGAACACTTTGTCAAGCTCTGAATCTAACTAACTATGAATTATGGGAAAATAATCTCCTTCCTTATCTGAAAAGTTACAAAAGAACTTGATCTCCAATGAGTTTGTATCCTATTCATGCTTTCCCAAGCACTTGATCTTGCATCCATTTTGGAAGATAATTTTCCATTGACTCTATTAACATTCTACTTTTTTGATGAGAGAAGCAACAAGAGGTGGCAAAAATAGCATATGTGTTGGCACCACACCTATTTATGTTTGATCCCCAACTTTGTTTTTTCTAACTGTGGATACTTGCCAATATTCTTTAACTTTGCCAAATTTTGGTTCACACAATGCTGGCGTCAGCATACGCAGACCCTGGGTTTATCAGTGGCCCTGTGACATGGATGAAAATCCAATTCCGAGGCCCTCCTCAGGATAGCGAGCCATGGACCCTGAGGACCAAAGGAAGTGACCTCCTGACATCCCAGGTTCATTGTTTTTTGCAAACTCATTAGTTGTCTACCTCTGTATAATTTTCTTTGGTACTAATATTGTTCATTCTATGCTTCTTACTCCAGTAATTACAGCTTCTGAGAAAAAGTTTCTTTTACAATGCCTCTCTTAATGCCTCCACTGTGTTGGCAGTGCGTGGAGTCCTGGGAACAAATCTTTCTGAGGAACAAGCAATAGCCACCTGGGAAGGAAGTCAGAACTGCTCCTTATTTGATTATTCAGTTATGTTTGATATCCATGAACAATAATGGGTTTGAAACCCCTTTTTAGAGCCGAGGAAGTAAAAGTTTCCTCAGATAATTCAGAAAGGCCAGGAACAGGTATATTGGGAATATGAGAAAAGGTTTTTAGAGAAAAACTACCCAAGGTTTGTAAATAAAGTGGAATGGTAAATTATGGGAATGTTGGATTAGAGGATAATAGTGGCAGCCCCATTAAACCACCTCTGAATATAATCAGTTTAACCCAGATGCTCTCCTTCCTCCTGAAAGTATATA
>NW_006408856.1:1978024-1983480 GCF_000296735.1 Chrysochloris asiatica
AACACTTTAAAAAGGTTTTGTGCAGCAAATTTGCCTAATGAAATACATCATCTGAATTCTTGACTGCTACTTCCATGAGTGTTGATAGTTGATTCAAGAAGAATCAAGTTGATCCTTGACAACTTCAATCTTTTCTCTGTTGATAAGAATGTTGTTTATTGGTCCAGTGTTGAGGATTTTTTTTTCTCTTTACATTGAGATGCAATCCATACCAAAGGCTGTGGTCTTTGATTTTCATCAGTAAATATTTTAATTCCTCTTCACTTTCCACAAGCAAGGTTGTATCATCTGCATATTGCAGATTGTTAATGAGTGTCTCTCCAATCCTGATGCCACATTTCTCTTCATATAACCCAGTTTATCAGATTATTTACTCAGCATGCAGGTCAAATAAGTATGGTGAAAGAATACAAGTCTTTCACATACCTTTGTTAATTTTAAACCATTCAGTGTTCCTATGTTCTTTTCAAACAACTATCTCTTGGCCTATATACAGTTTCCTCATGAGCACAATTAAGAGTTCAGGAGTGCTCATACTTCGCATTGTTGTCCATAGTTTGTCATGATCCACACAATCAAAAGCCTTTGCATAGTCAATAAAGCACAGGTAAACACCTTTAGGGTATTCTCTGCTTTCAGCCAAGATCCAATGGACATCAGCAATGATATCCCTCTTTCCATGTCCTCTTCTGAATACGGCTTGAACCTCTGGAAGTTCTGTGTCAATGCATGCTTGCAGCTGTTTCTGTATCACCTTTAGTAAAACTTTACTCACATGACATATCAATGATATCATACTTTAGATATATTATCAGGAGGGGCCAGATGCTGGAGAAAGAGATCTTGGCTGGTAAAGTGGAGGGTTAGAGAAAACAAAGAAGATTCTCAATGAGATAGATCAGCACAGTGGCAGCAGTAATGTGTTAAGGCATGGCAATGATTGCAAAGTTGGTCCAGGACTGGGCAGTATTTCTTTCTGTTGTGCATAAGGTCACTCTGAGTTGATAGCCATTTAATGGCATCTAATAACAACAACAACAACAACAATAACAACAACATGGCACATAACCACCACCACCATTAACAACAACAGTGTTCTTGTTATAACTGTTCCATATATTTGAATTATAAGGAGTCAAACCAAAATAGTTGAAATCCAACTCAAAGAAGGAAATAAAATTAATTAGTTCATGTAGCAGGAAATTTCAAGAGCTCGATTTTACTTCAGGCAGGGCAGAACTCAGACACCAAAACAAAACAGTACTATGTATTCCTTTTGGATTAACATTTAAGCTTTCTTCTTCATTATCTTAATTCAAAGAAAGTTTTCCCCATGTGTTAACAAAGATGGTAAAAGTAGCACTTTCATTGTTGTTTAGAATATTCTAATAGATTCTGACTCATTATGGCTCTATATAAGGTTTTCCAGGCTATAAATCTTTAGGAGCAAAAAGCCTCACCTTTTATCAGCAGAACTTCAGGTAGAATGAACTGTTGGCCTTGTTAATATAGTCCAGTAGTTATCCGACTACACCAATAGGAACACATAATATATGTAAAATGAATCTTTAAAAATAGTGTCTAAACTCTTACAACTAATTTTAAAAATTCTCAAAGAAATTTATTCTTATTGGCTGTGCTAACATCTCAGACTTTGTTAGCAGTCCTTCCAAATGAAAACAGAATTATTACAGGAAGTAAAACTCTTCCCCATAACCAGAAAAAGAAAGCACTGAAATTAAGAAGATTTATAAAATTCCTCATGGGCAAAGCTTTGGTCACTTGATAGCTTCCTGATTCAAATTATGAAAAGAACCCTCAATACTATAAATAAATTTAGGTCTCCCACTTAGTTAAAATATATTTTTCAAGTGTCCATCATGTGCTAAGGACATCCTTAAGCAGCAGAAATCATTTGTGTTTTTCCAGTAACCAAAAGTTTGACAGTTTGAACTCACCCATTGGAGTTATGGAAGAAAATATTGGTATGGAAATTAGCATTGGTATAAATTGCAGTAAAAAATTCTTCTGTCATTTTAATATGTTCTGTAATACATATATGGGGTCACCATTAGTTAGAATTAACTAATGGTAAAAAAGTTGATTTTGGTTTTATTACATTCCAGGCACTGTTCAAAACGCTGAGGATAAATACTGACAAAATTAATAAAACTGCTATCTTGGTGGAGCTCACACTTGATAGCTTAATATAGCTTTGTCTTCCATTATGTTTTTCCATGAAAATTACATGTCAGCCCATTGGTATTATATTCTATATTTATCCTCTAAATGTTTATTGCTCTTCTTTTTCTTTATTGATACACAGGGGCTTCAAAAAGTTCATAGAAAATGTTCACTGTCTTTTAATTCATGAACTTTATAAGCTTTTAAGAAAATTTTCCAGGAACTATATAAACTTCCTCATATTATGCTTTCCACTCTGAGACTTTGCCTTTCTCTTCTTACATTGTCTTCTAAAGTGTATATTATTTAATTTTTAGACTATGACACCAACATCTAAATCCCTTAGCTTATAGCAAGAAACTTTTAGTTTTTTTTATTTCTCATGAGTTTGGCAGAGTATGTTTCCATTGATCTTCATTTTTGATTGCAGGTTGTGGTCAGGACTACCCTACTTGTCTTGTTCTGAGATCAGCAATTACTTGGACATGGCTTCACATGGAAATGGAGAAGCCCAAAAGATCAAACATAATCATAGCATTTTATAAAATGTCCACTAACGTCACATTGGCCAAAACTAACAACATCGTCAAATCCTACATCAGTAGACAGGAAGAAACACCACCTAACCTAGAGCAAATTCCTTTTAAGGCATATATTAAAGCGTATGCATGCACAATTCATGAGATAGAAGGAAGTGAACCACAAGAAGAAATAATCAAGTCTCCTAGGAAACCTGGATTCCTGATGTGGTGCTATAGAATAAACACTAATTGGACTGCTAATTGAAAGGTAAGCAGCTCAAACCAACCAGCCACTCTTTGGAAACACTTTACAAGTTTGCTATGAGTCAAACTAATTCAACAGAACTTAACAACAACAACTATGAAACCCAATATATTCTTCAAGACATAGCTTAAAATACAAACTTTTATGAAAGCATTTCCTGTTCTTCCCTCAGAATTTTTCTTCTGCCTCCATTTCATTAAGAACTTGATCAGTGTTCAATCACTTTGCTGTTCCCAAGGAGAAGCTGATGGGTTTGAACCACTGACCTTGCAATTTGCAGTTCAGTGCTTATCATATATATAGCACCATACCAGGACTGTCAACTATAGCATAGTAGAAATTAAAACTTCATGATCAAGAGTTAACTTGTAGCACACTCTCATGGAAGTCACAAACTTCAACATTGGTAGCTAGATATCCTTGAACAAGAATCATATGCTATGCATCACGGTTGGAGTCCTGGTGTGGCGCTGGGGGTTAATGCGCCAGACTGCAAAGCCGTTTGAACTGCAAGGTTGGTGGTTCAATCTCACCAACTGCTCCTTGGAAACCCTATAGAGGGTCGCTATGGGTCGGAACCGATTCTACGGCACTTCACAACAAAACAACATGCATCATGGTTACGAATCGGGCTGCGAATTGCAAGGTCAGCAGTTCGAAACTACCAGCTGTTCCGCTGGAGAAAGATGAGGCTTTCTGCTTCCGAAGATTGACAGCCTCGGAAACCCTGTTCAGGGTCACTATGGGTCGGAACCGACTCCACGGCATATAACAACAACAATGCAATCGAAACAGCTGAGTGTTTTGGCCACTCCAACAACAGAGCTCCTTAACTATAGCATTGTTGTTGCTGTTAAATGCTGTCAAGTCGGTTCCAACTCATAGTGACCCTGTAGGATTTCCAAAGAGTGGAACAGTTAGGGGGTTTGAACTACTTTTGGTTAGCTCAATGAATTTTTGTGTGCATGTGTTTGTAAGTTGAAGATGACATATCATATGTCAATTAAAAGAAGTTATGGTAAAACTATTTTGAAGGTACAAAGAATAGTTTTCATTTGTATTTGTTACAACTTGCACCACTCTTTGCCCTAAGAATACATAGATATTGGTTGTTTGTTTAAGCGCTGTCTGGTCGATTTTGATTCACAGCGACCATGTACAGGTTTCTGAGACTGTAACTCCTTAGGAGAGCATAAAGCCTCATCTTTATCCTGAGGAACATGTGGTGAAGTTTAATTGCTGACCTTGTAGTTAGCAGCGCAACGTGTTATCCACTACACTACCAGGGCTTCTTATACATAGACATTTGTGGTTGTTGTTAAGTACCATCGAGTCAGCGACACTGTATAGGGTTTCCGAGGAATGGCTGATGAGCATGAAACACTGCCCTCGCGATTTAAACCGACTTTGCAGTCCAATGCATTAACCCACAGTGCCACACCAGAACTCCTATACATAGATATAGATATAGGTATTGAGAATAAAAAGGTTACCTGAAGCAAGGTTTTGGACTTAAATTCTAGTTCTGATCTGGAACGAAATGACATATTTCAATGGAAACACTCTACTGTGACCTCCCAGAAAACAGTTTGCTGTTGTTGTTGCTGTCTTGTGTTGTATATAGATACTTAATCTTCTTTATTACCATAATTAAAGAGTAAGTAAAAACACTGAAAATTTGAAGCGTTAATAGAAATTAGAGCCACAAAGTTGCATTGATAAATTGTTTTTAAGTGATTCCACATTGATAAATATATTTTTTAAATTAACAATACATTCTAAATAATGCTTTAGAACATTTATGTCATTCAACTTTGAAGATTCTTTTGAAATGAGTAAAATATTATTGATCTTATTCAAGGTATTTGTTCAAAATTTTATTAAATTTATCATATCAATTTTTCATAAATTCTAATTATTTTAATTGACACTGGTATAAATTCATTGTCTTTTATGAATAAGCAGAAATCTTACTTAGTCAGTTTTTAAGTAACAGAAGTGATTATGAGATTTTGTTCAAGATACAGAACTTGTTTTCTAAATTTTCCCTTTATGAATCCTTTCTGAAAACTTCTAAATTCAGTATGCTAAATGGTTTTTCTTTGTTCTTTCATTTAAATTCTAGCCAGAAAGTCTGGTCAGTAAGCTTGCTATAACTGCAATTTTAGATGTAAAATATTAATGCAACTGAAAAGGAAACACATATTGTTTATTAATAAACCTACATGTGTAGGCAACATTTGCATAAAGTGATTTAGAATCGAGAACTGTCATCTAATTGGTATTCTTAATGAACAATAAAAAATGTGCACAAGTCGAAAGAGGAGTGTGTGCAGAGTGCTGGGTAACTGCAAAGTTATGGAAAAATAGATCTGGAACCCTGAAGTCCCTCAACAAATAAAGCAAATTCAAATGTTTTCATGGAATTGCATATACAATCTGTAGGTACCAACCATAAGTGAGTGAATTTTTTTTTTTTTTTTTTT
>NW_006408856.1:1985300-1989491 GCF_000296735.1 Chrysochloris asiatica
GGATTGGCAAAATAGCAGCATCAATGGGCTCAAGCATGGCAACAATTGTGAGGTTGGCCCAGGACTGGGCAGTGTTTCATTTTGTTGTGCATAATGTCTCTATGAGTCGGCACTGACTGGATGGCACCTAACAACAACAACAATTAGCAATAAGGCTACACATCTGCATGCCCATGAGATATGCCACCATTATTTCTTCTATACTTATATCACTATTATCTATGATTCCTAGTAAATATAATCTTAGGACACAATGACTAGCTATTAAATTCTGGAGGTTTGAGCGATTCCTTGTTTACCAAGAAACTAAAAATGGGTTTCCAAATGCAAAATAAAATGCTGAATAGGATGTACATGAAGAATGTACAATAGCCAAAGATTAAATACCTAAAATCTAGTATGTCAAACTGTTCAGTCTTTGGGTGGCAGAAAGAGTATGAAGAAATTAATAGCATATCATAATCTGACAAAGATAGGTCATTGAGAAGCAACAGTCCAAATGGCTCAGTTTGTTGTGCAGATATTATAAACAAAGAGGCTTAACCTGACTTGTGTTGCAAAACTATACTGTATCCACTGAAACAGTTGTTTTTGTTAAATGACATTGTCAGTTGTGACGCATAGCGACCCTTGACAGGGTTTCCAAGCAATGGCTGATGAGCTTAAACCACAGATTTTGTGATTCAAACTGATCTTGCAGTCTATTAACCCACAGTGCCATCAGTTGTTGTTGTTAAGTACCATCGAGTCATTTCAGACCTATAGTGACCCTCTATAGGGTGTCCAAGGAGCGACTGGTGGGCTTGAAAGACTGACCTTGTGCTTCAAATTGACTTTGCTGTCCAGTTCATTAACCCACAGTGCTTCACCAAACTGACAGAAGAACAAATGTGAAATATACCAAAGTAGAATGCACTATGTGAGGTGCACTTAGTGATCATCTCATTTCCAAACTTATGTTGGATACCACCCTCCTCTTTGGAAATGAAAGATAGAAAGTGTTCTTATAATATACTATGTTGTTTCTAAATCAAATGTCAATATACTTGACTAGTTTCATTGATATGACAGAATACAGAGAATTTACACTCTTATTTTGAACTTTGATCTTAAATGACTTCATATTTAAAAATACAAACCAAACCACACTAAGTACATGGAGCAAGATTCCATTAAGTGTTTTCATTTTCAGATACAGGTATTTTGTTTTGTTTTGTTTTCCTCCAGTTGATACTAGAAGAAATGCAGTCATGTCATATAAATAAAGCTATTAGCTATTTCTTTTTATTTCAATGGTTGGGACATTTCAAAGACAATTTATGTGAATTAGCAAATGTTCTGAATCTAAGTAACCCTGCAGAGAGATTGGGTTATTATCAAATCTGTTTTCTCTTTTCTATTTACTGTGCCATTTTCATGTGCACTTTCGGTAGGAGAAAACTTTATACCAATTAAATTGTCAATTTTAGAGATATTATAAAATTGTAAGTGAAAATGAAAGTCAATATATTTAATCATACCCCTGACAATTATGATTTTAAATTGGTAGAAATACATTGGGGATATGGGAGTGGGAAGTTGAGAAACTTAATACATTAAAGTTATAGCAAGCATTCAAGCTGAAAGCGTCATTGTCCCAAAAAATACACAAATAACTATGTTTATGTGCTTTGGGCCAAATCACATTTCATAACCAATCTATCTTCCTCATTTTATTCTTTCTGCCCATTTCCCCTGTTTTTCTTCTATTCTTTCTTCTTTCCTTCTCTTCTTTTTCTTTACTTCAAGTTAAAGAAACTTTTTAATCTAACTATTGTCCATTTTGAGAGTGCCTGGTGATGTGAATATTTAAGTACTTTCTTGCTAGGTGAAAGATTGGTGATTTGAATTCACTCAAATGTGACTTGGAAGGGTCTGGTGATCTAGGTCTGCAAAATCAATATTTAAAAACTCTATGTAGCTGGAGGGGATTACAATCATTGTGATGAAACAAGGTATATGATTTGTTGAATGTTAAACTGATGATCTGCCCTGTAAACTTCCATTCAGTTCACAATAAAAACTTTTTTAAAAAGCAACACACAAAAACAACAGCTCTATGTAGCTCTGTTCTACTCTGACACACAGGAGATTGCCTTCAGATTTTTATCAGCAAATATCTTTTATCTTATACTCTTATTTAGATTTGACATTAATTCTGAAAACAAACTAGCATATATTTAGGATGTATTCTGTGGTGAGGGAAGGAATGTATTTAGACTACCACAGGGACGTAATATGTTCCTTTGGACTCTATTTAGAAATTTTAAACACCATGGTAATAGCTAAAGAAAACTTACAAAGCTGTTAATTTTACAGATTGCCTCATATTTGTTTTTGATATTTACTGTGACAACCAGATTACCTGTTATTTTAGTTCGTTTGTTTTAACCACTATAAAATTAATGTGGTAGTGGTTGGTGGTTATATGTCATGGAGTTGGTTCTGACTCATAGCAACCCTGTATAGGGTTTCTGAGGCTATAGATCTTTACAGGAGCAGAAAGCCTCATCTTCCTCCCATGGAACTGCTGGTAGTTTTAAACTTCTGGTTGAGAGATTAGCAGCCTGACTCATAACCGCTACTCTATCAGCGGTCCTTATAAAATTAATATAACTTCAATTAATATATTTGACCACTTGCTCCATTGTTCCACGTGCTTGCTTTTATTTGTCAACTGTTCTGCAACTAGTTGACTGATTCCTGCATGTTCATAAAATTTATATCATGCACCACTTCCTCTGTGAAGTTTTCTCCATGTAATATCACACCTCCTCCATCCCAAAGTAATCTGTGTTACTAGGTGTTCAGAGTTGCATGACTGTAAATCATTTCAGTTTGAGGCTGTGCCACTTTGGTACCTAGTTTCACGGAGGTACGTCACCATATCTACAGACTGCACAAAGGATGCACATTCTTCTATTCTCTAACTATAACCACAGTATACCATTTGTTAAAGGCTAAGAATACATCAACATATAATGATCAATAAAACAAATATGACAACAAATGTGAAATTTGGACAATGAGTAGGGAAGACTGTGGAAGAATAGATGATTTTGAGTTATAGTGATGGAGAAGAATATTGAAAGTGCCATGGCCTGCCAGAGAATAGTCAAATCTGTTTTGGAAAAAGTACAACCAGAATGCTTCTTAGAAGTCAAGATGGCCAGACTTAGTATTTTGTACTTTGGACATATATCAGGAGGCAACAGTCCCTGGAGAAGGACATTATGCTTGTAAAAAAGAGGAAGGCTCTTAATGCAATGGGCTGGCATATTGAAATGGGCTCTAGCATAAGAGTAATTGTAAGGATAGTACAGGACTTGGGTTTGTTCTGTTGTGCATAGGGTCACTATGAATTTGAACTGACTTGATGGCACCTCCCAATAATAACAACAATATGACAACACCACAATATCCCAGAGACAACAGAAAATTTTAGCTAACATGAAGAGACATGAGAGAATGGCTCAAACAAATGCTGAAATGTAGAGGCAAAAAACATTTCTGAAGAAAAAATGTAATTGAACTAACCAGAAGACAAAAAAAAAAAAAAAAAAAGCTGAAAAGAATGATATATACATACTTTCAAAGGATTGAAAGAACTATCAAGGAAAACAAGAAGTACACAAAAAATCTTTAAAACAATTCAGGAAAACACTAGAAGAACAAACAGACAAAATAAATGGGAGTAGATTTGAACAGGAGCTGGTGACACCTTATCACCAGGAGAATGTGGGGGAAAAAAGAAATTATATTTTATCTGTCACCTGTGTGAATCTGCTCTGCCAGGCTCCTTTCTATTGCCAAAGTTCAAGAATGTTACATCACATCCAGCTAACTGTTCACAAGTTGTCTTCCTGTGTGCCTGTTCAGCTTCTGGTCCCACTATACAAGCAATACATTTCTCAAATCTTTCTTCTGAAGTTCAGGGTCCCAGAGTTGTGAGCTGCATTATTTCATTTGGTCACTCTTTATGTTTGTTCTAGAGGTCCATGTAGTGAGTTTGTCTAATCTGTTACCTTGCCAGAATTCCCTCTATTATCTTTTATTTTATTATCAGCTAATAGGATATAGATGTTTATGCATTCCATATCATTTTTTAAAGTTTTTATTATGAATTGAATGATAGTTTACATAGGAGAATAT
>NW_006408856.1:1990506-1991731 GCF_000296735.1 Chrysochloris asiatica
CTGTCTGTTGCATGAATTCTGTGTGGTGTTGCCATGTCTGGTTGTTTTCTGTTCTTGTTGGTTTTCAGTTCAAAGAACTCCCTTTAGGATGTTTTGAAGTGTTGGGTTGACTTTGACAAAGTCTCTTCTGTTTACCTGGAAAGTTTTGATTGCACCATCATATTTGATTGACAGCTTTGATGGCTAGATGATTCTTGGTTGGCAGGGTTTTTTTGTTTTGTTTTGTTTTCTTTTCTTTTAGGGTTTTATATATGTCTCCCAATTGCCTACTTGCTTGCATGATTTCTGCTGAGAGGTCAGAGATCAATCTGATTTGCTTGTGTTTGTAAGTAACCCTTCTCTTTCCTTAGCTGCTTTTAGAATTCTCTTCTTCTCTTTGATTTTGGAGAGCTTGATTATGTTATGTCTTGGTGATTTCTTTTGGGCTTTTCCTTCCTGGGGTTTGTTCAGCTTCTTGAATACTTATCTTCTCATCCTTTAAGATGTTAGGGAAATTTTCTTTCAGTATCTCCTCAACTATTTCCTCTGTGGACTTCTGTGATTCTTCCTGTTCCAGAATGCCAGTAATTCTTAAATCATTCTTCTTCATGTTATCTAACATGAATCTTAGACTCTCTTCAGATTTTTTTTATCCTTTTTTTCTGTTTGTTGATTTATCTTAGCAGTATTGAGAGATTTGTCTTCAGCTCACTGGTTCTGACTTACATCTCTTCCATTCTACTCCTTTGCTCTTTCAGTATATTGTCCATTACTGATATTTTTATTATTTTTCTACTAGCCTTCTTTTTTCAGGTTTTGAATTGTTTCCAATTCTGTATCTATCTTATTTGATTGCTCCTGTAGCACTTTGCTGACTTCTCCCTAATTTTCCTCCACCCCTCTGTGGAGCATTTGAATTTGTCTCCATCTCGTTCTTTTGAATTCCTTTTCTGGCAGAACCAAAGCCTGCTCTTCTTTTAATAGGAAGTCTGCTTCCAGCTCATTCATCTCAGTCATTCTTTTTTGTTTGTTTGTTTCTAGACGTTAGCTGAGATATTTTGTTGTTTTAACATTTTCAATAGTTAGATATGTTTTCAATGATTAAATGAATGTATGTTGATGTATTGTTAAGCTTATTGAATATCTCCTGATGGATCTGATCTGGAAATAGGCTTCCCTTTTCACGTCTCTTATTATTCAACTACAGGCAATCTTAGCATGTGTTGGTTGTCTATGTAGTGTGTAG
>NW_006408856.1:1992046-1993523 GCF_000296735.1 Chrysochloris asiatica
TAGGCTCCCACTCTATTCACTACCATGAAGGTACACAGATAGATATTGAGAAATGAATGGAAGAAAGATTTTTCACAATTTTTATCTCTGAAGGTCAGTTAGGTATCTGTGTATGCACAGCGTATTTCTCAAAATGACAGTGTTCTTGTATATAGCAACTGGTGTTGTCTCTTGCCTTTTATGTTGGGGTTTTAAAAGGTTCAAATAAGGTTTGACTGTATCGCCAGACCCGCTATCTCTTGTTAGGTAAGGCAGGGAAAAGGTTGTTTCCCAAATAGGAGAGTCAACTTTCGGGCTGAATCCCAGAGTCAGTTCTTACTAATTGCAACCCTGTATAGGGTTTCCAAGAAGTGGCTGTTGAGTTTGAGCCAAAAACCTTATAGTTGAAACCAACCTTGCAATCCATAACATTAATCCACAGCACCACACCAGGACTCCTAAAAACAAGGGTATATTTTATTTTTCTATTATATAATAAAAAGGTTAGGTGTCAGTATCTCAGAGCAGACACATCAGCTCAAACATGTCTGCCATAAGATTTCTGAGTAGCTGCAGTTTTTCCACTCCCACCAGACCAGCCCATTCTGGAACAGGGAAATAGTCCCTGAGAGCAAGAATTTTAGAGAAATCATGTAAGATTCAGGCTTGAAACTCATTGTCCACTAATTGCATCATGCAGAATTTCCAAGGAGATGAAAATGTTTCCTTCCACATTATGTTCCAGATAAAAAAATTACTTACAACTGTTAATTATAAGGACAAGTCAAATTTCTCTCTAGTATACACACACACGTGTCCATACACACACACACACATACACACACACACACACTCAAAAGAAAATATGTGAAAAAAGAAAATCATAAACAAGTATCCATGAAAGAGATATGAGAAAAAACTAGAAATAACCTAGATGAAAAGAAGTGGTATAGTGACAGCTGAACTACCAACCTTGTGTTCAAACTGACCTTGAGGTCCAGTGTTTATCCTACAGAAGCACACCATGATAGTTTATTAGCAGGATTAAAATTAATCAGCATAATTCAGAAGATTATATAATGGTACTTTGTAGTTAATTATTGAAGGAAAAAATTGAATGATGTATAAAATATTTCAAGATACTTTATTTTTGAAAGAAAACTTAAACATCTGATTATTTTTGAAAGAAAACTTAAACATCTGATTAAAAAGGAAAGAAAAAAAAAAACCCACAAACTCCATTAAAACTGTATGGTGAACAACAAACAAGAAAATTCAAATCCAGGTATAAAGCAAGTTAAACATTATTTGTTTTATAAAATTTAAGAAATGTAACAAAATACATTTTATGAAACACAAAAATAAACATGCACTGTTTGCAGAAATGAGTAAGGTAGTGATATCAATAAATTCTTAGAATGCATCTGTAACTGTATATTATATTTAAATATTTTTGCAAGACATATTTGCTACTTGTTTATTTGGCTACTTTTTTTCC
>NW_006408856.1:1994513-1996384 GCF_000296735.1 Chrysochloris asiatica
GAGGGTCTGCTGGGTTTAAATCATTGATCTTGAGATTAGCAGTCCATGTTTATCCTGCAGCAGCACACCAGGACCCTCATCCCCACCCCAATGAAACTAAGATAAGTATATTACTAAGAGAATTTGTCTGCAATCATCATTAGATCAGATATATATACAAATATGTTTTATTTGGAATAAACCAATGCATGAATGAGCTGAAACCCTAATAGCAATACTTTTTTACTTCTCATATATATCTTTATACATATATACAGCAGATATATGAAGCTTAACTATGGCACTGTAGAATAAGAATTGTAATGGTAACCACAAGGTTAGTGGCCCAAACCCACCAAGTTCTTCCCAGAAAACTTATATAGGAGTGCTATGAATTATGAATTAGAAATGACTCAATGATACTTAAAAATAACATATTCATATATACACATTTATGTATAACTATATCTCAATGACACTTAACAACAACAACAACAAACACCTACATCTAAATATATTTATGTCAATTATGTGAACACAGTGGGGCCCTTGCATGGTGCAAACATTTAAAATCCTTGGCTGATAACTGAAAAGTTAGAAATTTAAGTCCACCTAATACTGTATCAGAAACAAGGCTTACCTATCTAATTAATAAAATGTGTTAATGAAAATCTTAGGTTGCATGATTATATTCTAATGCAAATAGGGTCATCATGAATCAGAACATATTAAACAGCAATTGAATTTATATAGGAATGCACTTTCATTGGTGCATAAGTGATCACCAGTCAATGCATAATAATAATATAGGGTAGAACTGCACCATATGTTTTCTAGGACTACAAATGTTTTCGATGATCTCCTACCAAGCATGATGTCTTTTTCAGAGGCTGAACCCTCCTGATAACATGTCCAAAGTACATAAGACAGAGACTCACATCCTTGCTTCTAAGGAGCACTCTACCTGTATTTCTTCCGAGACAGACTTGTTTTAGAATCTGGCAGTCCATGAAGCTTTTGATACTCTTTGCAGTCTTGTGTAGCAGATTTGCCCAGGAAATGTAATCTTTGATTTCTTGACTGCTGCATTCATGACTGTTGATTGTCTAACCAAGGAAAATGAAATAGTTGGCAACTTCAATGTTTTCTTTGTTTATCATGACTTCATTTATTGGTCCATTTGTAATGATTTTGTTTTCTTCAAGTGTAACCCATCATGTATGATATAGTCTTTGATCTTCATGAACAAGTGCTTTGGATCCTCTTCACTTTCAACAAGCAAGGTTATTTCATGTTCATATAGCAGATTTTTAGTGAGATGCCCTCTAATCCTGATGCCATGTTCTTATTTGCTTAGTCCAGCTTCTTGGATAATTTACTCAGCATACAGATTGAGCAAGCATGGTGAAAAGACACAATCTGTGCACCCATCTCTTTGTTCTTTTTCAACAACTTCATGGACTACATGAACACAACTAAGTGTTTCAGAATTCCCATTTTTTGCAATGTTGTCTATAATATGTTCTGATCAACAAATTCTAATCAATAGAACAAAAGTAAACATTTTTCTGGTACTCTCTGCTTTTACTCAAAATACATCTGACATCAGCAGTTATATCCCTGATTCAAAGTCTTCACTGAGTCTGGCTTGAATTTTTGGCAGATCACTGCTGTGCTCTTGCAACCATTTCTAAAAATTTCTACAAAATTTTACTTGTCTCTGTCTGGTATTAATAATACTGTTTAATAATTTCCGTACATTGATGGTCAACTTTCATTGGAAAGGACACAAATGTGGATCTCTTCCACTTGATTAGCTAGGTAGTATTTTTCAAATTTCTTGGCATAGACTAGTGAGTGCTTCCAGTGGTGCACCGGTTTTTTGAAATACA
>NW_006408856.1:1996844-1997826 GCF_000296735.1 Chrysochloris asiatica
AAATCTCTTCTTGTGATAGTCTCTAAATTCATGTGAGATATACTTAGTGTCCTGGTGTGGATATGTAGAATCAGCAACGGACTGCAATCCACAAGGTTGGCAGTTCAAACATACCAGCAGCTCCTCAGAAGCCCTTTACATGATCTCTATGAATCTGGACCAACTTGATGGCACTTAACAACAGCAAAATACTCAACATCATATTTTTTCTCATATAGACTTGTTTGAAATTTCTTCAGCTTTAACGTGAGCTTATTTATTAGCAATTGATAGCCTCTTCCATAATTGGTTCTTGACTTTGTTTTAGCTGAAGATACTGTGCTTCTCAAAAATGTATTCTCACAGATTTAGTCAGTTTGATTCCTGTTTATTCTGTTTGGCAAGGTTCAAGTGTGGTGGCCATTTATATTGCTGAAAAAGAGGGAACTGCAGTGAATAAGTCATTGGTTTTTCAAGTTCTTATCATGTGATTCCCAGCATCTTTTCTATCATCAATCCACATTTCCAAAGTGCTTGTTTCTACTTTTTGTTTCCAATTTTGATATTGTGACCACTAGTAATTATCAGTGCTTATATTTTGCTTGTTTGATTAGTTTCAGACTGAAAATTCATATTTCATATATCTACATACTGATTATTATCGTGTATATTTGAAGCTGTTTTTTTTTAATTTTGAATTTTGCTCCTCAGCAAATAAAGTTCCCAAAAGTTTTGTCCCAGCCATGTCATTAAGGTCAATTATATGTAGAGGATTCAGCATTTTCTTAACTGTATTTCAAGCATCTTCTTATCAGTTTTACTCCAAAAGTATATTAGACTATGTTCCAATACTATTGATAAGGTTTTCTTGGGCTAATATTTCAGAAGTGGAATACCTACTCCTTCATAGCATGTTTTTGGTATGGAGGCTGTCCACCATGGATGACCTCACTTGTATTTGAAACACCAGTGAAATAGCTTCGAGCATCACAACATGAAACAA
>NW_006408856.1:2000781-2001372 GCF_000296735.1 Chrysochloris asiatica
AAGATTGAAACAAGACTTTATACAGAAACCAAATCAGCATGGATTAAAGGCCTAAATATGAATTCCAGAATTATAAAAGCCATCAATGAAAAACAGGGACAAATGTGAGGGCTCAAATTAGGGTATACACAGACTACCAAACATTCATAAAACTAAACAAAAAAAAAGTAGACAAATGATGAGAATGAGGAGAGACTGTGACCATCCTACATTGTTGGTGGGATTGCAAAATGGTCCAACTACACTGGAAAGCAATATGGCGCTTCCTCAAAAAGTTGGGAATAGAAATACCTTATGATCCAGCAATTCCTCTACTTATTATTTACCAACAAGAAATATGAGCCATACATGAGTAGATACATGCACATCAATGTTCATAGCAGTACTATTTATAGTACCAAAAATATTGAGACAGTCTGTGTGCCCATCAATTGAAGAATGGATAAGCTAACTGTGGTACATACATACAATGGAATATTATGCTACCTTGAAGAATAATAAGGATGCTGTAAGCCACCACATAACGTGAACCTTGAGGACATTATGCTGAGTGAAATTAGTCAGTCACAAAGGAGAAATACTGCATAGGAA
>NW_006408856.1:2002262-2007623 GCF_000296735.1 Chrysochloris asiatica
TGGGTTAATGCGCCAGACTGCAAAGCCATTTGAACTGCAAGGTCTGCTGTTCAAGCTCATCAGCTGCTCGTTGGAAACCCTATACAGGGTGGCTATGGGTCAGAATCGACTCGACAGCACTTAACAATAAATATATGTATATATATATGATGGTGGTGGTGGTGGTTATGTGCTGTGGAGTCGGTTCTTACTTGTAGCAACCGTGTACAGGGTTTCTGAGGTTGTAAATCTTTATGGAAGTGGAAAGTCTCATCTTTCTCCCACGGAATAGCTGGTAGTTTCTAACTGCCAAACTTGAGGTTTGCAGCCCTATTTGTAACCACGACACTACCAGAGCTCCTATACCCTTTGGTTGTTTGATGATGTATGGAGAGGATTGTAATCATTGCATTTCATTGCCTCCGTTTCTGGCATCACTGCTTCTCTGTGTAGGGACCCACACACTCTGCTCTTCTCACTTGATGATTCCAGAGACCTCCGCTACTTCACTGCAAAATCAACCACTCCCCTCCTTCTGTTACAAAACATCTCCCTTTACATTTCTGACCCTCACAGTCAGTCCAGATAGCAATTATTCAAAATTGTACAAGAGTCTTATCCCTATCTCCTTTCATCATCCCCATCCCAACAGATTTGAAACCACTCAGTGGAGATTCAACCTTCCCTCTCTTCTTCTGGAACTAGCGTCCCGCTTGAAAGTTTGTAAACCAGTCACTTATTGCCTTTGTAGCCCCCCACCCCCACCCCCTATTTTGGGTAGCCAATGTCTAAGTTGCCCATCCCTGTCAACCCTGTGCACCGAAGGGGTGGGAATGACCCTGGCTGTAAAGATTTGTTCCATCTTTTGAGCTACTACATCCGTTAGTATAGGTTAAGTTCATCAAATTGTATCAGATTACTCTTTTTTCCTTCTTTCTTCTTCTGATCATCCAGCCGTTGAAGCCAGGTCAAGTGGGTACTATCTGCAAGTATGGGTATTCTTGTGCATCTCCTCTAATTCATATCAGTTGGACGCTTCACTCTCTTTAGTCCATTGTGGCCATGACAGTTTCTTTGGGCCCAGTTGTCCCCAGATCTTGCCATACTGCTGGCCAACCAAGTTTCAACCAAGGTTCACAGGAGTCTATTAAACATGGTTAAGCTTAGCTCACAACTTCATTGCTCTTTTTCCCCAACTTCCCCTTATTGGTGACCAATGTGGTCACCAGCCAGACCACATGCATGCTTTGAGTATACCCCTGAGTCTAAGTCTTAGAAGGGGGATTGCTCTGAGGGGAACTGACCACTAGCCTTGATGGCTCCTAGGCAAACAATTGATTTGTTCTTATAGTAGTCAATCATGATACTTTTCTAAGATGGCGGATCCGGTAGATGTGCAGTGAGGAGCTCCATCACCAGCAACACAGAATACCAGACCAAGCAGGCTCAGGGGATGGTCCTAGAACTCTGAACCACATATAAAGGAATATTTACAAGAGTGGACGACTTACAGCTAGGGGAATCTGTAGTGGAATCAAGATATCCATTGCTTGTTTTTTTATGTACACAAAAACACTCAGGAATATATAATCATTTAAACAATCCAAGGGCACATTCTGCAAGCTTGCCTCCTGGTCACCAGCATACAACCTTCCTCTTTCCATGAGTCTAGAGTCCTCAGCTGCTCTATCTCTCCATATCATCATCTTTGCCTCCATCTCTAGTGTCAATGCTTATCTGCATAGGGTACCACATTCTGCTCATGGTCTTCTCCCTTGATGGTCATAGGGTCCTCTGTTTCTGGAATGTCAGATTAACTACTCCTCCCTTCACATTACAAAACTTCTATCTTTACAGTTGTGACAATCACAATTCATCATAATAACAATGACTCACTATTGAATCATAAGAATCTTATCCCCATCTCCTTTCACCACACCCATCCATACAAGAGAA
Source organism: Chrysochloris asiatica (assembly GCF_000296735.1). Taxonomy (NCBI): domain Eukaryota; kingdom Metazoa; phylum Chordata; class Mammalia; order Afrosoricida; family Chrysochloridae; genus Chrysochloris; species Chrysochloris asiatica. Next base: position 2,004,198 of record NW_006408856.1, read on the forward strand.
AAACGATTCATTGGGCATTCTGCCTTCCCTAGAAAACTGTGAAACTAAAATCTCCCTTAAAAACTTGTAAGCTAATCAGTTCATGCCTTTATAGCTCCCACATTTTAAGTAATCAGTGTCTAAGTTTCCCGTTCCTAGCAACCCTGTGTACAGTGGGGATAGGATTTATCTTTGATGTGAAAACTCCTTTCCTCTCAGTTGGTATTTTGAGCTGCTACATCCATAAATATTGGTCAAGTTCATCAAATTGTAACAATGCACACTTGTTTCCTTTATCATTTTTTTTTTTTATCTTGCTCTAGTCAAGTTCTGATCATCAAGCCATCACGCTAGTTCAAAATGCAACTGTGAGCATTCTTGTGTGTCTTCCCTCACTTCATATCAGCTAGTTGTTTCACTCTTAATTTTAGCCCTCCGTAACTATATCCTTTTCCATACGCTCAGGAGCTCCCAGGTCTCACCATACTTTGGAGCAACAAGCCCTTCCTCTTTTCTCATATTCAGCTTGATGGGAGTCTATGGAACGTGGTCGAACTTAGCCCATAACTTCATCGCTGCCTTTTTCCCACTTCCATTCACCAGTAGTACAATGTGGTCTTCAGCAAGTTTATAAACCTGCTTGTGTGTTCCCTTTGAGTTTCAGTCTTGGAGGGGGGTTTGTCCTGAAGGAACTTGATTGCTTGTCTTGATGGTGCCCTAAAGAACAACCTACTTGTTCTTGTATTAGCCAATTGGACTGTCATTTTTATTTTTTTGAAATTTTTTTCTGCTGGTTCTTTCTTTCAAGAAGTATTTTATGTTTCTCTAGCTGCTCCAGGCTTGTCTGCTTGCCCTTTCCAGTGGGAATGTCCCATTTCTGAAGGTCTGGATGAGGCTTGAGATTCCACCTAAGGTCCTGTACACTACAAAGGGTCTGCAATAATCCTATTTTACTGAGCAAGTTCTAGAATCCCTTTTAGGTGTTCTGATGGTTAATAGGCTGAAGATGGTCTTAAAAGCTTTCTGTAATCATGTTTCCCTATATTCCTTTCTAATCCACTCAAGTGTCTATTTTACAATAATTGGCAAGGGAAACCAATATTCATAAGACAGTCAAGTATCTTAACATCATTTCCTCTCTTTCACGCATTCAGACTATGCCTCAATCTGTATCACAGAGCCCTGTTGTTCTAAGGTTGAGTATACATCACTATTTACCTCTGTCCCATTTAGCCTATGCACAGCTTGAATTTTTTATAAAAACTTAATATATGTATGCATATATTTTTCCAATCAAGATAGAAAACATTTCTATAACACAAGAAAGTTTCATGGTTTCTCTTTCATAGTAATCACTTTGCCCAGTAAGAGGAAGGACTTTACTGATTTTATCTAATAGATTACTTTTGCTCATACAAGTACTTCATAAAAAATAATATAATATGGCCCCTCAGGCCCACATAATTTTATTCAGCATATATATTTTTTTAAGTTTTATCCATGTTTTTGCATGTTTAAGTAATATTTTCCTTTTTGCACCACAATGTATATATCTATTTTTGTATTGCTGAATATTTTGGCTATCCCCAGTTTTTAAAACTCTGAATAATTTATAAGAATTTTTGTGAACATGTGTTAATATTTCTCTAGTATACATTACTCTGTAACTGCACAGTTGTTGTTGTTGTTAAGTGCTGTTGAATCTCTTCCAACTTATAGCAACCCTGTATAGGACTTCCAAGAAGCTACTGATGAGCTTGAGTTACCAAATTTGTGGTTCAAACCAACCTTTCAGTGAAGTGCATTAACCAACAGTACCACAACAGGATGTTCCCAAAAGAACAAATATTACATGATACCACTATAGTAAACAAACAAGAAAAGGTTTTAATGCTAAGAGAACCATTGTTTACTGCTTACAAGGGGTGGGTGTTTAGGGAGAATAATTTAAAAACAAGGGAATACACACATGCTTGCTTAAGTGACAGAGAGGGCAATATACAAAAAAAAAAAAAAAAAGGAAGGTTGGAAGAGGAATAAAGAAGGCAGGTGAAGGCACATGGAGGTATGCGAGTGTTAAAGGAGAAAAAGGCAAATAATGTTATGCATAAAATTCTGGAACAAAAGTGTTCAGCGAGTAGATGCATGGATAGGTGCACAGGCAGAACTTATATGCTTATATATCCACAAATATAAAAGGGTTTGGAAGAGGGTACGTGTGCATGGGTATTGAATGATGCAGAAAGCATCAAAAGAAGAGGGAAGGAATACTTAAGCACTGTACGAAAAAGAAGTTATCAATGTTCAATAATTTCAGGAAGTAGAATATGATGAAAAGTCAATAAGGAAGGAATAAGTCTAAGGTACACTGAAGGCATGAAAATGTAAAAAACTGAATTGATGGAATACAAATTGAAATCTTTCAACAAACTGTTACAGTATTGGAGGCATTTACTCACTTATGTAAAAAAATAATTAATAAATAAATAAAGTTTCCTGGCCAACTAATCAGAAGAGATCCATAGATGTGATCATTCCAAAGAGTGGAGACCCAACAGAATGTGGAAATCATTGGACAATATCATTAATATTGCATGAAAGTAAAATTTTGTTAAAGATAATTCAAGAGCAGTTGCAGATCTTAATACCAGATTTAGAAGGGTATATGGAAAGAGAAATATTGTTGGTGTCAGGTGGATTTTGGCTAAAAGCAAAGAATACCAGAAAATGTTTACCTGTGCTTTATTGACTAAGCAAATGATTACCATTGTTTGGATCATGGAAAGCTATGGACAACATTGTGAAGAATGAGTATTCTGTAAACATTAAACTGTGTTCATAAGGAATCTTTACATAGACAAAGAGGCAGTTGTTTGAACAGAACAATGGAATGCTGAATTGTTAAAAATTAGAAAAGGTGTGTGCCAGGGTTGCATTTCCCACCATATTTATTCAATCTGTATGCTAAACAAATAATTAAAAAAGCTGGATTACATGTAGAAAAACATTGCATTGGAATTTGAGGAAGACTCATTAACAACTTGTGATATACAGATGATAAAACCTTGCTAGCTAAAAGCTAAGGGGACTTGCAATACTGATGAAGATCAAAGACCACTGCTTTCATTATGGGTTGCTCCTCAATGTGAAGAAAACAAAAATCTTCATAACTGAACCAATAAATCACATTAAGATAAATGTATAAAAGATTGAAGCTTTCAAAGATCTCATTTTGCTCAGATCAACCATAAACCATTAAGGAAACAGAAACAAGAAATTAAAGGATTTATTGCATTAGGAAAATCTGCTGCACAATGTCAGATGTCATCCTGCCAGAGAATGGAACAGCAAGAAGCCTTATGCATGAAAAGTTCATTGTTTAGCAAAGTGACAATGAATGTCCCCTTGGTTGGCAAAGCCACAAGGGGTATTTCATGCAGGGGCCCC
>NW_006408856.1:2009268-2010158 GCF_000296735.1 Chrysochloris asiatica
CAGGCTTAACCATGATTGTGAAGCTGGCACAGGGCTGTGCAGCAAATGGATAGCCACAGTAGCAGCAGGAGTGTGCTCAAGCACAGCAATGATTTTGAGATTGGTGTAGAACCTGCCAGTGTTACATTCCACTGTGCATAAGATCTTTATGAATTGGTACATAATTGATGGACACTAAAAACAGCAACAATTTACCTACTGCAAACACTTATAAATGTAGTAGAGCAGGTTGTTTGTTGTTCGGTGCCATTGAGATAGTTCCAACTCATAATGACTCTGTATAGGGTTTTAGAGGAGTACCTTGTGGATTTGAACAATCAAACTTGAAATTCAAACAGACCTGTGGTCCAGCGCTTATTCTAGAGTGCCACACCAAGATATACAGTGGGAAAAACAATGGAAACTTCTTATATATTATCAAATGTCTTCAGGCAACTAGTTGCTGGGCCTGAGGACTCTGGACTATAGTTTCAAAGGACACAATGATCGATCAATTGGCATAACACAGTACATGATAGCAATGTTCTACATCCTAATTTGGTGAATATTGACTGGGATCCTAAATTCTCATGAGCGATCTTTTGAAGTGCAACTATTAATCGTTCCATGTCTGGAAGGGAAAAGAGTGATAAAAAAATGAAGATGTTTGGAATCAACTAATTCAATGGACCAATGGATCAGGTGGATATCAGTCATCATGATTTTGAGATGACTAAGAATTAGATGATAGAAATGATTCTGGAGAACGAATGATAGATTTCTGCAAGACAAATGATAGGTTTATTTCAAATACCTTCTTTAGACAGCATAAGAGACAACTATACACATGGACCTCACCAGATGGAACACATAGAAATAAAATTGACTACATCTGTGGAAAGAGAAGATGG
>NW_006408856.1:2012253-2014002 GCF_000296735.1 Chrysochloris asiatica
TGTGCATTGGGTCACTATGAGTCGGTTCCAACTCGATGGCACCTGACAACAACAACAACAACAAGAATTAGATGGTGTCTGATTATCACTACCAACTTCTCTGAAATAGGTCACATCAGAAAGGATGGGTAGCAGGATAGAATGCAAGTAGGAACCACAGGGAAAAGTGTATTAATGTATTGTTGAATGTCAAACTGATTATCTTCTCTGTAAACCTTCACAAATTCACAATGAAAAGTTTTAAAAAATGAAAGAAATGTGTTAGGAAAAGGTGAATAAAATATAAAAATTAAACAAAATGATTTTGAATAAATCATGTAACTGTTATGTTATTGATATAATGTGTAGCATTAGGAGAATGTGTATGTGGTAGAGATAGAAGAAAGGTAAATCTCATTTTTGACATAGACAGAAATATAAATTGACTATTTATATTGAAAATAGTTATATGAAATTGAGAGTTATTGACAAGCTATACTTTGGCAGAAAAAAAAGGTGGATTAATTCTCTAATTATTATACAAAATATCATATTTATACAAAAATTGCACACACATTATATGCTATTCTGCAAAACAAAACACCTTTCTCTGTTAGATTCTTATACATGCTATGTGCATTATATGCATGTGAGTATTATTTACTTTGTCACATTATATGTGAAAAAGTATCATATTATTTTATATAAACTAGAAACAAAAACCATATTCTGTGCTGTAGAGACAATTCACAATTTATAAGACAGAATAGAACTGCTCCATATATTTTCTGGGACTGAATCTTTCTGGAAGCAGATAGCTTTATCTTTCCTCCAAGGCATGACTGGTGGGTGTGATCCTCTGACCTTGCAATTAGTAGCCCAATTCTTAACCCAATTCACCAGCAGGGCTCCTTAAAATAGAGAATATCACTTAAATTTGTACTATGTGACTCGGGTTTCCAGTTTTCCAATTCCTCTTTCATTCTATATTCTGTGAGATTACTTAAACATTGCCAGGTATTTTACCCATAATAAATACTTTAGTTTTCTGCTTTCAGGTTTAGCATTTAAATATAAAAACAAGAAATAGCAATTTTGTTACTATACCTAAGTCTATATAGTTCCCAGCAGAACTATGCGATATGCTATCATTACAATCTCTTTGTCACATTCAAAATCCATAGATCCTGTGAAATTAAAAGGAATGATTGTTCAGACTATTTCTTATTCATTAACAAAAGCTCTAAAGCTTGATTTTTTAAATTTTACGTGAATAATGCTTTCTAATAAAAAATAATATAAAAATATACCACGTGATGAAAAAGTTACGATGAAAGACCATGTATGTCTCCAAGCCTCAGAACAAACTATGACCTACATACAGTTATTATCATCATCATTTCAATGATGAGGAATCTAGGGCACTGAGAGACTATGTACTCGAGGTCACATAGCTAGTTAAGGTGAAATAGCTTGAAATTTTTGTTCCAAATTGGAAATTTGTATCTTTTATCTGTTTACTTGTTTGTATTTCTTATTTCTTGAAATACTGAACATCTTTATATATCATTTAAAAATAATATTTTATTGTAAATGGAATTACAGTTCACAACAGTTATTACTTTTACATTCAGCAAATCCTACACTTTGTTTCAACTTAATGATTATAATGCTTGCTGAAAGTGAAGAGGACTTGAAACATTTACTTATGAAGATCAAAGAGCACAGCCTTCGATATGGATTACATCTCAATGTCAAGAAAATAAAAAT
>NW_006408856.1:2014677-2016844 GCF_000296735.1 Chrysochloris asiatica
AACAATGATTATAAAGCCCTCCATGCAACAACAGTTATCCCATTTCCTCCCTGCAGATCTATTCTACCATGCTCCCATCCCTTCTCAAACTTGTCTATTGGTAAATGGTGCTGCCTTTCTGATATTGCAGTGGTTGACCGTTTCATTGTGAGCATAACTTACTAGTGTTGTTTGTTGTTGTTATGTGCCATCAAGTCACTTCTGATTCATAGTGACCTTGTAGTTGTTGTTCTTAGGTACCATCATGTTGGTCCTCATAGCGACCCTATGAACCACAGAAAAAAACCCTGCCCAATCTTGTGCCAAGCTCAAAATCATTGCTACGCCTGAGCTCATTGCTGCTGCCACTATAAAAATCCATCTAATTGGGTGTCTTCCTCTTTTTCTCCCACCTTCTACTTTACAAAACAAGATATCCTTCTCCAGGGACTGATCCCTCTTGATAATGTGCCTGAAGTATGGGAAACAAACTCTGGCCATCCTGTCTTCCAAGGAACATGCTGACTATACTCCTTCCAACACAGATTTGTTTGATCTTTTGGAAATTGATGGTACTTTCAGTATTCTCCTCCAACACCATAACTCAAATGCATCAATTTTTCCATGGTCTTCTTTAGTCAGTGTCAAACTTTCACATGCATATGAGGTTACTGAAAATACCATGGCTTGGATTAGGTGCACCTAAGTCCTCAAACTGACATCTTTGTTCTTCAACACTTAAAGATGTCTTGTGTAGCAGATTTGCCTAATACAATACATCCTTTGATTTTTTGACTTCTGCTTCCATGAGTGTTGAATGTTGATGAAAGTAAATGAAGTTTTGACAACATCAATCTGTTCTCCATCTATATGGTTGTTGTTTACTGGTCTATGGATTGATGTTGATTGATCAAAGACCACAGCCTTTGTCCATGTTTTCTTTTCATTGAGATGCAACCCGTAATGAAAGCTGTGGTATCTGATATTCATCATTAATTATTTTAAATTCTCTTCCCTTTCAAAAAGCAAGGTTGTGTAATCTGCATATCTCAGGTTGCTAATGAGTGTTCTTCTAATTCTTCTTCATATAATCCAGCAACTTGGATTATGTGCTCAATATACAGATTGAAGAAGTATGGTGAAAAAATACAACCTGTCCTAATTTAAACCATTTGGTGTTCCCTTGTTCTGTTCAAACATAGCCTCTTGGTGTATGTACAGATTACTCATGAACACAATTAAGTGTTCCAGAATACACATATTCTGCAATGTTGTCCATAACTTGTCATGATCCATATAATCAAAATTCCTTGCATAGTCAGTAAAGCACAGATAAACACCTTTCTGGTATTGTCTGCTTTCAGCCAAGATCCATCTGACATCAGCAGTGATATCCCTTGTTCTAACGTCTTCTGAATCTGGCCTGCAACTCTGGAAATTCACTCTGCATGGTTTGCAGCCATTTTTGTATTATCTTTAGTAAAATTTTGCTTGCATGGGATATCAGTGATATTTTCCAATGATTTCTGCATTCCATTGGGTCACCTCCCTTTGAAATGGGATTTAATATGGAACTCTTCGAGTCAGTTTGCTAGGCAGTTGCCTTCCAAATTTCTTGGCATAGATGAGTGAGTGCCTACAGTACCACAGCAGTTTGTTGAAAGATTTCAATTTGTATTCTATCAATTGCCAGTGCCTTGTTCTTTGTCAATGCATTCAATATACCTTGGACTATTTGTAGTTACCCTATATATCTACTGCTTTGCTGAAAATTGGACCATGTGAGTGAATTTCATTTCAGACTGAAAGAGTGGTCATGGGCCATAGTCTCAAGTTTCTCTGGTCTCTTTCTAACCATTGAAAGTTAGGGAAGAAAAAGCCCAGTCTTTATAGCTTCATATATATATATATATACTATTGAGCTTTGTTTCACATTTTCTCCCACTCTATGTGGGGTTGGCATACAGGTTGAAAAAGTATGGTGAAAGAATACAACCTCGTCGCACAACTTTCTTAATTTTAAAACATTCAGTGTTTCCATGTTCTGTTCGAACAACTGCTTCTTAGTCCAGGTATAGATTCCTCATGAGCACAATTAAGTGTTCCAGAATATTCATACTTCCCAATGTTGTCCATAGCTTGTCATGATCCACACAAACGAAAGCCTTTGTGTAGTCAATAAAGCACA
>NW_006408856.1:2017319-2018213 GCF_000296735.1 Chrysochloris asiatica
TGAGTTTGAACCATTGACCTTGCAGTTCAAACGGCTTTTCAGTCTGATGCATTAGCCCACAGTACCACACCATACATGGAAAGACCAATATTTGTACCTTAGAATGCTGCTCATGACTGAATGTTCCCAGTCACTACTCACAAAGATATGATGTAGAACATGGTCTTTTGGGGCTATGTTATGCCATTTGTCCATGGTGTCATAGGTTGTTTTCTAATTTTTTTTTTTTATCTTTGCAATTAATGTTGGAGTGAGATGATAACTTATTTTTATTTTAATCTGCATCTCTCTAAAGGCTATTGATGTGTTGCTTCAGGATAATGCACTAGACTGAAAGTTTGGTTTGAATTGGAAGGTTGGCCATTCAAACTCACCAACAGCTCCTAGGAAACTGGGTTGCTATTAATCATAACTGAGTTGATGGCACTTAACAACAACAAGTACTATTGATATCAAATATTTCTTTGTATATTTGTGGCATGCCAGAGAATCTACTTTGTTGAAGTGTGTGTTTATGTTTCTGCCCGTTTTTCAGTTTGGTTGTGTTTCTTTTCCTTCTAGAGGTCTTGCCATTTTTTAAAAATATTAGAGGCTGCTCCACATTTTATATGTCACAGCAAAGAAATTATTCCCAGTTTGTGAGCTCTCTTTTTAATTTTGTTGTTGTCGTTGTTAGGTGCCATTGAATTGGTACCGACCCATAGCAACCTAATTTATGCACAGCAGAATGAAACACTGCCCGATCCTGGGCCAAGCTCACTATTGTTGCCAGGCCTGAGTCCACCGATGCTGTCACTTGGCCTATCCATCTCATTGAGGGTCTTCCTCTTTTAATCTGACCCTCCACCTTACCAAACATGATATCCTCTTGAAATGGTTGAACTTTAACCATTT
>NW_006408856.1:2021509-2022264 GCF_000296735.1 Chrysochloris asiatica
TTTTGTTCTTTTTAAGTACAAAGTCCTGCTTTGCTTATCAATGGTCTCTTTCTGTTCCATATATATCATTTTTTGATAACAACATATTTAAGCCTTCTTCATCATATTGTCCAACAATTCACTAACATTCCTAAATCTGCTTGCTTTACTCGGTGAATTTTAATTCATTAATCCATTGAAATTTTTATAGTTTTTGATAATTTGGTATATTTTCATATAATATAAAATGATATTTTCAGTCCATTTTTAATATTTGTCTTTCCAGTTTTGGTTTTCTTTACTTTTACTGTATAATCAGTTTATTTACATATAAAATGATTCATAGAGACTGTAATTTCTGAATTATAAAATTAAATTGAATTCCTGACTGACATATTTGAAAAGTATAGCCTCACACTTGGTTGATAGTATTGATAACATTTCCTGATATAAAACATCCGACTAAAAAATAATTGAAGATGTGAATAGAAAATTTATGCAAAAGTAATTTTCTATCATTGTTAGTTAATTTTTTGCTTTATTTGTTTTATATTCTTTAGTGTTTGATCTTTAACCTTGAAGTTTGAATATTTCATGGTATACCTAGTCCTTTTCAATTATTAGGGTATGTTTAGGTCATGCATTCTTTCCAATTATCTTTACAGCTTTAATGTTTTCCACATATATACATGATTTATATTAGTTTATTTATTCAAAAATATTTTCTGAAGAGTCAACATGAGTTTAATGAAAATGGAATGGAGTAAGGAGCAAGC
>NW_006408856.1:2023324-2025854 GCF_000296735.1 Chrysochloris asiatica
CCACCTCATTGGGGATTTTCTTTAGCTCTGACCCTCCACTTTACCAATCATGACATCATTCTCCAGGGACTGAATCTTCCTGATACTTTATCTGAAGTATGAGAGGTTAAGTTTTGCCAACTTAACTTCCAAGCATTCTGTTCACACTTCTGCTAACACAGAATGGTTATTCAATATTCTCCTACAATACCATAACTGACATGCATTAATTCTTCAGTCTTCCTTTATCACTGTCCAACTTTCACATGCATATAAGATTATTGAAAATATCATGACTCAGGTTGTTGTTGGTGGTACTGGTGCTGGTGCTGGTGCTGGTGTGCAGTGGAGTCAGTTCCGACTCATAGCGAACCAGCAGACTCATAGTGACACCTAGCCAACCTGCAGAGGATTTTCTGAGACTGTAAATCTTTACAGCTTGGATTAGGAACACATTAGTGCTCAAACTAATATCTTTGCATTTAAACACTTAAAAAATGTCTTGTACAGCAGATTTGCCTAATGCAGTACTTCTTTTGATTTCTTGACCGCTGCTTCAATGAGTGTTGATGGTTGATCTGAGCAAAATGAAATCTTTGACAACATCAGTCATTTCTCCTTTTATGTGGATGTTTTTTATTAGTGTAATGGTGAAGAGTTTTATTTTATTTACAATGAGATGTAACCCATATCAAAAGCTGTGGTCTACGATTTTCATCAGTAAGCATTTTCAGTCATCTTAACTTTCAGTAAACAAGATTGTTTCATCTGCATATCACAGGTTGTTAATGAGTATTCCTCCAATCCTGTTGTTATGTTTTTCTTCATATAATCTAGGTTCTCGGAATATTTGCTCAGCATATAGGTTAAATAAGTATGGTGAAAGATTGCAACCCTGGCACACACCTTTCCTAATTTTAAACATTGGGTGCTCCCTTGTTCTGTTTGAACACCTGCCTCTTGGTCTATGTAAAGGTTCTTCTCGTGAATTAATTGTTTCAGAACAGTTTTTCTTTGCAATGTTATCCACACAATGGAAGCCTTTACATAATCAATAAAACAGAGGTATACATATTCCTGGTATTGTCTGCTGTCAGTCAAGATCCATCTGACAGCAGCAATGATATCCCTCATTCCACATCTTCTTCTGCATCTGGCTTGAATCTCTGCAAGCTCTCTGTCAGTATATGGCTGCAGCCATTTTTGTATTAGTTTTAGCAAAATTTTGCTTGCCTGTGATAGTAATGATATTGTCTGATGATTTCAGCATTCCATTACATCACTTCTCTTTTGGAATGGGCAGAAATGTGTATGTTTTCCATTTCTTCTTTCCACTTTAACCTAATGTATACTGAGGTCAAATACATTTAAAGGGATTACTGATATGACTTGCTTCATCTAAAATGATTATTTGAAAATTTTAACATACCAGTGTCTGATAATTTATCTGAAATTATGACCAATTTAATAAATGTATTCAATAATCATAATTTAATAAAAATATTCAGTAATCATAGTAATCAAAACCTATGTGACATCACTAATGTCATATAAATTAAGACAACAATCATTTAAATTGTATCTCTTACACATGTAAGTCAAAAAGTGTTGCTACTGGCTATTCATTTCATACATGTATGAGTCTATTCCAAAGAAAATATGTTTTAAAATGACTCTAAGGTCAGTGGATGACTGCAGACAAGTGTATGGCAGACACGTATCTTAGTCTCCTTGTTGTTGTTGTTGTTGTTGCTGTTAAGTGCTGTCGAGTCAGTTCTGACCTATAGCAACCCTTAATAGGGTTTCTGAGGAGCAGCTGGTGAATTTGAACCATTGAACTTCCAGTTAAATCTGACCTTTGGTGCCACACCAGGACTCCTTAGAATGTCTTCAATAAAAAGTCCAATAAATACAGTGGCTTCTCATGGGATCTTTTGGGCCAGTTAAATTCAAGGTAGAGTGGTCACCTAAGAAGGGAATGGCAACTGTATGGAGTGATGCTATAGGAATAATCTTGATAGATTTTCTCAAAGGGACCAAGATGAGCATGGACTGAGTAGTAAGAATGTCTAAGATAATTGAATAAAATGTTGATGTAAAAAAAGCCAGGACACTTACACAGAGTTATTTTTTCCCATCACAACCATACACCTACTGATTCTTTGAGGGTAGCAAGGACTGTAATATGAGAATTTCCTTTTAAAACCACCTTACCCCCTGGAGAAACAGTGACACCAGAGATGGAAGCAGAGACGATGACATGGAGAGATGGAGCGGCTGAGAACTCTAGACCAGGAAAGAGAGAGGGGCTGTGTGCTTACCACCAGGGGACAGGCTTGTGGGGTGTATCATTTGGTTGGTTGATGATGCATGGAAGGTATTGTAACCATAGCAATGCAACGATATACACTAGTATGAATATGAAGCTAACGTTCATCCATGTAAACCATCGCATAATTCACACAAAAAAAATTAAAACAAAAAACACCTTATCCCATCCACTCTATATATCCTGAGCTTATTTCTGATACCAAAACTCAAAGACCATTTA
>NW_006408856.1:2031982-2032650 GCF_000296735.1 Chrysochloris asiatica
CCCAGTTAATACCACTATTATTCAAATTTATGCACCAACCACTAAAGCCAGTGAAGATGAAATAAAAGAATTCTACCAACTTCTTCAGTCTGAAAGTTGGTACCAACCCATAGCAACTCTGTGCACAACAGAACAAAACACCATCTGACCGTGGGCCAACCTCACCATTGCTGCCACGCTTGAGTTCATCGATGCAGCCACTTGGCCAATCCATCTCATTGGGGGTCTTCCTCTTTTTCTCTGACCCTTTACTGTAGCAATGGAAAAACTTAAGAAACCAAGGAACTTACTTGATGGAAGACTATAAGTAAGCAAAATAACTGGAATTTGAAAACAAGTCTATGTAGTATTAAATCATAAGCTGTTGTATTTTTGGTATTTCTACTTATTTCTTGTTGACTGGCTTATCCTAAAACTAATAAAATGTGTTCACCTAAACAACACTTCTCAATTAGTTACCCTTTCAAAAAATTCATTAAAATTATTTTTAAGTGGAAATAGAATTATTTGAGCAAAGAAAATTCCATCATTTAGAGATGGATTTGAGATGTTTTTGCATTTTAACTTATCAAGGAATCTAGTTTTTAGTACTCGACTAATTTGGGGGTAATTCTGGTGTTGTTATAGGATAAGCACTGGAGTTTTACTGGCAAAGGCAGTGGCTCAAT
>NW_006408856.1:2033944-2035314 GCF_000296735.1 Chrysochloris asiatica
ACAACGTTATCTATAGCTTGTTATGTATCAAGTGTTTGCATAATCAATAAAGCACAGGTAAACATTTTACTAGTATTCTCTGCTTTCAGTTAAGAACCATCTGACATTAGTAATGATGTTCCTCATTCCAGATTCTTGTTTGAATCTGGCTTGACCTATGGCAGTTACCTGTCAATGCACTGCTGTAGCCAATTTTTAATTATCTTGAGCAAAATTTTAAGTATATATGATATGAATTATATTGTCCAAAGATTTCCAATTCCATTGTTCACTTTTCTTTTGAATGGTCACAAAATGGATCTCTTCCAAGTAGGTGTCTTCAAAAGTTCTTGGCATATGTGAGTCAGTGCCTCCTGTGCTTGAACAGTTTGTTAGAAGTTTTAAATTTGTATTCCATCAATTCCTAGAGCTTTGCTCTATGCCAATGCCTTCGATGCATCTTGGACTTCTTCCTTCAGTATAAACGAATCTTCATCATATGCTATCTCTTGATATGGTTCAACATCAAACATTTCTTTTTGGTAGAGTCCGTGTATACCTTCATCTTCTTTGGATGCTTTTCTGCATCACTGAATATTCTTCTCATAGAATCCTTCACTATTTCAAGTAGAGGCTTGATTTTTGTTTCTTTAGTTTTTTCAGCTTGAGAAGTGCAGAGCTTATTTTTCCCTTTAGATTTATAAATCTAGACCTTTGTGCATTTAATTATGATAATTGAACTTGTCTTCTCGAGACACCCTTTGAAATTTTCTGTTCAGCTTTTTTAAATCTCCTCATTTCTTTCATTATCTTTAGCACTATACAATGTTGTTGTTGTTAGGTGCCATTGAGTCGGTCCCTACCCATAGCGACCTTATTCACAGAAGAATGAAACACTGCCAGATCCTGTGCCACCTTCACTACTGTTGACACACTTGAGTCCATCCATGCTGCTACTTGGCCAATCCATCTTCTCTTCCTCTTTCTCTGACTCTCCACATTACCAAGCATGATATCCTTGTCCAGTGACTGGTTCCTCCTGACAACATGTCCGAAGTAAGAGAGACAAAGTTTGGCCATCTTGGCCTCCAAGTAGCACTCTGGCTGCACTTCTTCCAAAATGGATCTATTAGTTCTTTTGTCAGCTCATGGCACTTTCAATATTCTCCCCCAACACCATAACTCAAAAGCATCACTTTTTCTAAGGTCTTCCTTACTCACTATCCAGCTTTCAAATGCATATGAGGCTAGTGAAAATACCATGGCTTGGGTCAGGCACACCTTAGTCCTCAAACTGACATCTTTGCTCTTCAACACTTAAAAAAGGTTTTGTGCAGCAGATTTGCCTAATGAAATATGTCATTTAATTTCTTGACTGCTGCTTCTGTGAG
>NW_006408856.1:2036870-2049347 GCF_000296735.1 Chrysochloris asiatica
TCTCTCTCTGCAGATGTAGTCAATTTGATTTCTATGTATTCTCTCTGGTAAGGTCCATGTGTATAGTTGTCTTTTATGATGTCTAAATCTCATCCCTGATTCAGGATTAGAGCATGTCTTTTGGGGCTGTCCATCATAATTTAATCAGGGCAGTAGGACCTTGGGAAAGAGAGTTTCAATTGGTATTTTCATTTTTCTATTGGCCTTGCAATTCTGTACCTAGACCTGTTTCTAGAGACTGCATAAAGTTCTTATTTCAGTTCCAAAGATCTATCTTTCTTATAGGTTCATCTAATAAAGAGACTGGACTCATAGTATGGCTCTGTAGGATATGCAGTGGACTGTGGATCCCAAGGTTGGAAGTTCAAGCACACCAACCATTCCTTGGAAACCCTATACAGGGTCATTATGAGTTGGAACCAAATCCAAGGCACTCAATCACAATAACAATGAAGAGATTAGTAGGGTTTGCAAGAATTACTTTGCATGTAGTTATTTTGGTGATTAGAAACCAAAAATAATTGGATCTGGAAAATGGGAAAAATATTGAGGAAAAGAGAGCACATTATCTTTTCGGGTTACTCTCTACAGCTTCCTAATGAGTGAGTCACCATTTTCTTATTAGGACAGTGATGAGTTATCCTCTGTAGAGAATATTCTCCTCTGTTCTTGTTTATTGAACTGTACATTCTATGTTATTAAATAAACAATTTAAAAGTAATAAAGAGATACAGGGAATGTTATTAAATAAACAATAAAAATGTACCAAACAGATAAAGGAAATGGAGAAGTTAGAAAATTCAACTTTTAGGATAAAAGTGAATTAAAAAGTGAATGCAAAGCATATGGGGAACTATTTTTCACAATTTTTGGATATGATGTACACCATTACCCAATATGATTGTTAAATGGAGAGTGGTGTACATCATATCCAAAATTGGAGGAAGACTCATTAACAACCTGCAAAATGCAGATGATAAAACCTTGCTTGCTGAAAGTGCCATGACCTGCCAAAAGAACCAATAGATCCATTTTGGAAGAAGTGCAGCCAGAGTGCTTCTTGGAAGACAGTATGGCCAGGCTTTGTCTCTCATACTTTGGGCATATTGTTAGGAGGGACCAGTCACTGGAGAAGGATATCATGTTTGGTAAGGTGGAGGGTCAAAAAAAAGAGGGAGACCCCCAATGAGATGGATTGGCCAAATGCCAGCATTGATGGACTCAAGCGTGGCAACAGTAGTGAGGTTGGTCCAGGATTAGGCAGTGTTTCATTCTGCAGTGCATAAGGTTGCTATGGGTCGGTACTGACTCGATGGCACCTAACAACAAAAACAACATGCATCAATCCAAATTTTTGTCATGATCTGGTTATGGTGTTGATTCATTCATAGTTTACAAATACTGGCCTGTTCAGATTTCACTTCATCAATCATATTAAACTGGGAAAAACCTGATCAAAGCCTTAATGCTGCTGCTACAAAATAACTAACTTTGAATGTTTATCATAGCTTGTATCTTTCTTATCTTACTTGCTGGTAACAGATTTAAGAAATTGAGAAGTAGGCAAATATCAGATGTGAACTGAAGAAAATTAGATAATTAAAAGGGTGACTTCTTACTGAACAACAATCAATAAATTGACAAAAATAAGTTTGTAAATGTACACAAAGATACGTTTTTGAAATATTAAATTATCCAAAATTATGGCTACATTTTAAATAAAATGATTTCAATTAGGTAATATTCAATTGGCTACTTGCAATAGCATTAATCAACATTTAAGTAATTTACTTAGTCATATTAAAGAGTACTGAGAAGTGTGTGGTGGTGGTAAAGTGCTGTGGAGTTGGTTCTGACCCTGTTTGTACAGGCTTCTCGAGGCTGTAAATCTTTATAGGAGCAGAAAGCCTCATCTTTTTCCCACAAAATAGCTGGTAGTTTCTAACTGCTGGGCTTGTGGCTCACAGTCCGATTCGTAACCACTATGCAACCAGAGTTCATGAGATGTTCATGAGAACTAGAAGGCTAGTTAAGTTTTTAAAATATTTAACTTGTGTAATATTATCACTATCTCTGTTATAATCATGTATTTATCTCTCATAACTCTGTATTTAATGCTGTCATTAATGGAAGAGCAAATAAAATGAATTTAGTAAACCTGAAATTAATGTGCTGAAATTTTAATATAGAGATAGCCAGAGTCAAACTTTCTAGGATTACTTATGTTTATATTAATGCATAGAGAGTGTAATAGCATACTATTTTTTTTTTGTTTGTTTGTTTTTGATTACTGAATGACTATCAATTTACCATTAAGAAAACAAAGCAACAAGGTTAATGAATTCATGATTATGCTAGGAGTAATATATCCACCTCTAGTCTGTCAGTTTGCAATATTGTAGTGCCTAGCATGTTCCTGTGATTCCAGAAGCTATGCCACCAGTAATTTAAATACCAGCAGGGCACCTATGATGGATAGGTTTCAGATGAGTTTCCATACTAAGATATACTAGGAAGAAGGAAAGACAGATTACTTCTGAATATTTAGTAACTGAAAACCTATGAATAGCAGTGGAACTCTGTCAGAGAGTACCAGAATATTGAATATTGAAACATGATGAAGAGCACCATAATATTGTCAGACATAATGTTGCAAAATTAACCCTTCATGTTGGAAGGCACTCAAAATACAACTAGGGAAGAGCTGCCTCCTTAAAGTAGTAGAGTTGACTGTTATGCAAATTGGCAAAGCTCATTGTTGTAAAAACTTTACCTCATTGTTATGCAAATGAGGTAAAGCTTTTAGAACCTGCATTAGCTGATGGGACACAGCTCATATTGAGGGGATACTGCTGAAAATATTCATTCATAATGAGAACATGGAATGGATGAAATATGACTCTAGAAAACTAAAAGTTTTAAAAATGAAATGGAACTTATAAACAACAATATCCTAGGCATTAGTGAGCACTAATATTAGTCATTTTGAATCTGACAATCACATGGTTTACTATGTCAGGAATGACAAATTGAAGAATGGTAGAGGGGCTGAATAGGAAATTTCACAGGGCAGCTCCAGAAGACAAAGTCACATATTATAATGAAATATGCAAAGATCTGGAGTTAGAAAACACACTAGGCATTTCTCAAGCTGAGGCCATGAAATGAAAATTGAATATCCAACTTGCTATAGTGAAAGATTCTATGGGTAAAATCTTGAATGATGCAGAAAGCATCAACAAAAGATGGAAGAAATACTCATATTCATTGTAACAAAAAGAAATGGTCAATGTCAAACATTTCATGAAGTAGCATAAGATCAAAACCCAATGATATCAAAGGAGGAAGTCTTAGGTACATTGAAGTCATGACAGGAATTGTTGGAATACAAACTGAAATCTTTCTACAAACTGATGCGGTATGGGAGACATTCTTCACTCATCTAAATCAAGATATTTTGAAGACAGCTACCTCACCAACTGATTGGAAGAAATTCATATTTGTGACCATTCCAAAGAGAGGTGTCCCAATGGAATATGTAAATAATTGGACAATATCATTAATATTGCATGCAAATAAAATTGTGCTAAAGATAATTCAAAAATGGCTACAACAGTACATTAACAGGAATAGCCTGAGATTCTAGCTAGATTTAGACAGTGACATGGGATGATGGATATAATTGCTAATGTCGGAAGGATCTTGGCTGAAAGCAGAGATTACCAGAAAAAATGTGTAAACATTTTGCTTTATTAACTATGTAAAGGCTTTTGATTGTGTGGATCATGACAATCTATGAACAACATTGTGGAAAATGAGTACTTAACTGCTCCAACAAAACAAGGGCATGCTGAATGGTTTAAAATCAGGAGAGATGTGTGCCAGACTTCTATTCTTCAACCATAATTACTTAATCTGTATGCTGAGCAAATAATTTGAGAAATATGAGAAAAACATGGCATCAAAGTTGGAGGAAGGCTCAATAACAACCTTTGATATGCAGATGATACAACCTTGCTTGCTGAAAGTGAATAGGATTTGAAATATTGATGAAGATCAAAGACCACAGCCATGGGTATGGGTTGTAGCTCAATGTAAAGAATGCAAATATCCTCACTGCTGCACTAATAAATAACACAAGATAAATAAAGAAATTATTAAAGTTGTCAAAAGCTTCATTTTGCTCAGATCAATCTCCAACACTCTTGGAAGCAGCAGTCAAGAAATCAAATGACACATTGCATTAGGCAAATTTGCTGCACAAGACCTCTCTACTGTGTTCAAGAGCAAAGATGTCAAATTGAGGTTAAGATATTCTCTATCCAACCAATGGTATGTTCCATAATCTTATATGCATATGAATGTTGGACTGTGAATAAATAAGACTAAAACATTGATGCATTTGGATTATGGTATTGGAGAAGAATATTAAAAGTACTACATCCCACAAAAGAACAAACAAATCTGTATTGGAAGAAGTACAGGTAGAATGCATCTTAGGACCTGGATGGCCAGACTTCGTCTTTGATTCTTCATGGATATTGTCAGGAGATACTAGTCCCTGGAGAAGATCATCCTATGTGGTAAGACGGATGGCAAGCAAAAAGTGGAAAACCACAAGGAGGTGGATTGGAACAATTGCTGCAGCAAATGATTCAAGTATAGAAACAATCGTGAGGGTGGCACAACACTGGGAAATATTTCATTCTGTTAAGCATACGGTCGCTATCAACCATTACCAACATGATGGCACCAAACAACAATAACAATTACTTAGAATTTTAAATGCAAATAGACATGTTGT
The DNA here is from genome assembly GCF_000296735.1 of Chrysochloris asiatica. NCBI lineage: Eukaryota > Metazoa > Chordata > Mammalia > Afrosoricida > Chrysochloridae > Chrysochloris > Chrysochloris asiatica. The sequence continues at coordinate 2,041,675 of NW_006408856.1, forward strand.
TGTTAGATGTTACTGAGTCAGCTTGACTCATTTCCATCCTTCATGTCTATAATTTAAATCACACCCTAATAAAAGACAAAATCAAGTATTATAATGAAATACGTAGAGACCTGGAGTTTAAAAACCAAATATAAGCAACATGTATGGCATTTCTCAAGCTATAAGAACTGAAGAAGAAATCAAACATAACTTACATTATAAAGGATACTATCGACAAAATATTGAATGATGCAGAAAGCATCAATAGAATACAGAATGTATACACAGATTCACTGTAACAATTAGATATGGTTGATGTTCAACCATTTCAAGAAGTAGCATATGATCAAGTACCAATGGTTCTGAAGGAAGGAGTACAAGCTACCCTGAAAAAACAAAAGGCTCTATGAACTGATGGATTACAAATAGAAATCTTTCAGCAAATGGATGAAGCATTGGAGGCACTTACTTATCTATGCTAAGAAATTTGGAAGATGACAATCTGGCCAATCGGTTGGAAATGATCCTTATTTGCACCCATTAAAGAAGGATGACTCAAAGGAATCAGGAAATCATTGAACAGTATCATTAATACCACATGCAAGTAAAATTCCCATATGATAACCCAAAAACAGCTGCAACAGTACCTCAACAGGGAACTGTTAGAAATCCAAGCCTAATTCAGAAAAGGATATGGAAAGAACAATGCCACTGCTAACATCAGATGGATCTTGGATGAGAACACAGAGTACCAGAAAGATGTTTACTTGTGTTTTATTAACTATGCAAATGATTTTGATGGTGTGGATCATGACAAATTCTGAATAACACTAAAAAGAATGGCTATTCCAGAACACTTTATCGTGTCCATGAGGAACCTATACATAGATCAAGAGGCAATCATTTAAATTAAAGTAGGGAGACTGAACGATTTAAAATTAGCAAATTATCCAAGAAACTGAATTTTATAAAGAAGAATGACATCAGTATTGGAGGAAGATTAATTACAAACCTGTGATATGCAGATGATGTAACCTTGCTTTATGAAAGGGAAGAAGTTTTAAAATATTTGTTGATGGATATCAAAGACCACAGCCTTAAGTATGAATTGTACCTCAATTTCAAGAAAACAAAATTCATCATAACTGGAGCATTAAATAACAACATGATAAATGAAGTAAATATTGAAATTTTGCTTGTATCCACTATCAACACTCATGGAAACAGCAGTCAAAAAAGCAAATTACCAGATTTTTCCTTAAGCCAAGATGGAAAGGCATTTCTCTCATACATGAGGCATGTTATCAGGAGGTACCAGTCCATGTAGAAGGCCATAATGACTTGTAAAGTGCACATTCAGCAAAAAAAAAAAACAACAACAAAAAACCCCACAAGTCCCAGAATTAGATGGGTTGACACAGTGGTCAAGTGATTAACCTCTTAAAGCACCAACGCTCCTTAAGCCATGTTGTTGTTGTTGTTATGTGCCATGGAGTTGGTTCTGACTCATAGTGACTCTGTACAGGGTTTCCGAGGCTGTAAATCTTTACAGAAGCAGAAAGCCTTATCTTTCTCCCATGTAACAGCTGACCTTAAGGTTCGCAGCCCGATTTGTAACCGCTATACTATAGTTTACATGAATTCTAAATTAAAAGGAAACTTAGAACCTTATGCAATGAAAACACCAAAGATAAACCTATTTGCATATGGCATGCCAGGTCTTCTAATCAAATAACTTGTCTACCAAGCTAGTATATTTCCATTTGCATTGTATACATATAATGTTAATTAAAAGTTTTTGAAGATATGAGTACTATAAATCATTTTGTTGTTCCTATTGTTAAGTGCCATTTAGTTAGTTCTGACTCATAACAACCCTATATAGAGTTTCCAAGGAATGGCTGGTAGGTTTGAATTGCAGACCTTACAGATAACAGTCTACTGTTTATTCTATAGCAGAACACCAGGACTCTGTAAATCATTTTATTGTTATTGTTAAGTGTTGTTGAGTCAGTTCTGACTCAGCAACTCTGTATATTGCTTCTGAGGAGCAGTTGGTGAGATTGAACCACTGACCTTGCAGTTCAAACCAACTTTTAGACCCAGTGCTATCTTACCGTACCACAACAGGACTTCATAAATTATTTTAGAGACCTTTCAGGAACTGAAGTATGAGAAAAAGCTAGTAGGTATTGGAAATCCCATTTAATGTCATCCTTTGTGAGCCAAAGTGCTGATTAATATTCATTGGCTTTGTCTGAAATTGAAAGAGTATGATGTTTATCAACATATAATGGTGTTTGTTCATTATATTGTTATGAGTTTTCACAATTTGAAATAATAACTACAAAAACAACCAAAATGGATTACTGATTGTTCATTGTTCATAGCATCTGTAGAAAATATGTTGGCATGACATTCACAACTAACATGCTTTATTTAAAATTAAGAGGAAAATGGTGGCAATTATAAACATTGTCTATAATGGAGCTTTGTAGTTTACATAATTACATCTTGTAAAAGAAAGGAGGCAATCTTGGTCTGACTTCAATTTTCCATTAGAAAGGATCCCACTGTCTTCAGCCCATGGCAGCAGCTGCAGGGCCCTTTTGCATAAGATCACTGTGTTTCATTTCAATAGCCTGTATAGACAGTTTAGTTTGTAATAACTGCCTCTTGCAAATGTGCCAGGAAAAGGATCATTTTACTGTGTGTTATAACATGTAGATAGAGGGATAGTCCTTCACAGAGATTGTGTTACACAATCTATATCCTGACTAGTGCTGTTACCAGAAATTCCAGTCTCAAATAGAAAATATTTTTTCCTATTTCCAAAATAAATAAAAAAACAGAGTAATAATAAGTGGATAAATAAATAAAATTTTAAGTAGTTTCTAAATTTTGATTTCTTCTTATTCTTGCACTTAGGAAAAACAAGTTAAAAGAGAAAAATGGGGAAACAATATTACAAAGTTAAGATGATCAGTCTCAAAGAAATTTTAAAGTAGTCAATGGGAAGAACAAACTAAATAATCCAAAAATAATTTTTAAAAAGATGTACTTTTCCCCAAGGAAATATAACCCATCACATTAGAAAAAGGAAACTTTTTAGATATTTAACAGACAAAAATTTTAAATTGGTAATGCAAAAATGTATGCAAGTACCTTTAATGATCTTTTCATATTCTTGATTCTTTTGTTCAGGCAAATTTTGTTCAATGTCTAATAAAACTTTCATCTCTTGTACCTAGAGAAGGGTATTGAACAAACTAAGGCATTGTAAGCAAGATATTGTGTTACACTGAGTTTTTTTTGACTCTCAGCAACTCCATAAGACAGTGTAGATTGTTGTTAGGTGCCATGGAGTTGTTTCTAAAACACAATAACCCAGTATAGAGTTTCTGAAGGAGTAAATCTTTTTTTTTTTTTTTCCCTCTTCTTTTTACTTCTGGTTGACCTCTGATCATCCAGTCACTGAAGCCAGGATAAGTGGGTGTTATTTGCAAGTGTGGGTGTTCTTATGCATATGCCAGAAGGAGTAAATCTTTATGGTAGCAAAAAACCTCATCTTTCTCCCAGTGTAGCTGATAGGCTTAAACAGCTGATATTGTCATTAGCAGTTCAGTATCTACCCTCCAGCACCACCAGCTCTCCTATGTTTGGAATGTTATTGTTAAGTGCCATCAAGTGTGTTTCAACTCTTAGTGATCCTGTATAAAGTTTTTGAAGATCAGCAGGTGGGTTTAAACACCTAACCTTGCAGTTCAAATTAACTTTGCAGTCCAGTGCTTCTTCCTACAGTATCACACCAGGACTCCATTTTTAGCATTGTTGTTCTTAAGTGCCCTTGAGACTGTTCTGACTTATAGCCACAATGCATAGGATTTTTGAGGAGTGGCTGGTGGATTTGAACAGCTGACTTTGTGGTTCAAATTAACTTTGCAGTCTAGTGCATTATCCTGCTGTGCCACAGCAGATTCCATGTTTAGCATAGAGGACAAAAATTTAGACACTGCTTTGCTGATACTTTTCTGTGCCATCTTGGGTAAAGTTATTCTGACATGGAACCTGTTTCTACATATGTAAAATGAAGATAAGTCTAAAAAATACATATACATAATGAGAACTTTGTCACAGTATAACCTAATATCTATGAAAATATTGTCTCTTGTTGAATAATTTAGTAATGAGCCACTAATCAAAAAATGAAACAAAGCCAAATAAAGAAAATAAAAGGTCTTCAAGATACGTGATATAATTCAAATTAGTTCTATGCATCACTTAATAAAGCCATAAAATGACAACATGCAAAAGCAGCATAATATCTGTAGTTTTTATAGCCATTCAAGGCTTAGAAGAGAAGAATGCTACAATTACAAAGCCATTTAGCATCACAGTGCTAATCCTTTCTTCAATGATTAGAAAAAGAAACTAATGAAAAATCTGACTACACTTTTGTAAAAGATTTTAACCACTTCATTAATGTAAACTGCTCTAGCAAACATTCAATTATCATTCAATGTTAACAGCACACAAATGTTACTGATATTTTCCAATTGCTAAGAATTATCATATTTTAATGTGCCTGAAAATATTTTTGGATCCCAAATCCCTCTTGGGATGTATCCCTGTATACAAACTCTATTTATGGTTACAGACTGAGAAAGGAAACTTACACATAAGATGACTGTTACTTTACTATTATTAAAAATAAAAGACAAATCTGGGACACCACAGAAAGATTAGATTTTAATGAAATTAAACTTTAATGTAAAATCATCACTGATTCATAACCTGAAAACCAAAGAAGAAGAAGAAGTTGCATTAGAGGGAAATATTTAAATGCAACAGAAATCAAGTAATTTCCATTATTCAGAGTTAAGAAATAAAAAGAATAATAAAGTGAAAAGATTAAGGCAAAACTATAGGAACAAAGAGCTTGTGTAATCTTAATACTCTATATCAAGGTTAGTTCTGTTTATTAAGTGCATGTATACACCAGAACCTTAGAAAAATTTACGTTTCAAAGATGAATAAAATATGAACCAGAAACAAAGAGAGCTAAAATGAATAGAGAGAAATACTGTTAACTGATGGTACATGGAGGGGATTATAATAATTGTAATGCAGCAAGGTATATGATTTGTTGACTGTAAAACTGATAATCTGCCCTATAACTTTCACTCTATTCACAATAAAAACCTTAAAAAAAGAAAAGAACCAGAACCCAAAGTCTAATAGAAAATACAATGCTCACAGGAACTGAATTTCTAAGGAGCACTGTAAGAAGTGCATCAATGTTGGAATTCATACATAATAATATCCTGTTTACTTTATCCAAGGTGATCATTGTTGTTATTTTTAGGTGTCTTCAAGAACAACACAATGAAATATGAGCAATGAAGTCTAGCATCTGGCTATACTACTTCCAGTACAGATTTGTTTTTACTTCTGGCAATCCATGGTACTCTCAATATTCTTCTCCAACACCATAACTCAAATGTAACAATTTTTCTATGGTCATTATTCATTGTCCAACTTTCACATGCATATGAGGCAAATGAAAATTGAAAATGCCATGGCTTGTGCCAGGCTCAGATTTATCCTCAAACTGAAATATCTGCTCTTGAGCACTTTAAAGAGGTCTTGTACAGCAGGTTGTTGTTATGTGCCGTGGAGTCGGTTCCGACTTATAGTGACCCTGTACAGGTTTTCCAAGGCTGTAAATCTTTACGGGAGCAGAAAGCCTCATCTTTCTCCCACGAACAGCTGGTAGTTTCGAACTGCTGACCTTGCGGTTTGCAGCCAGATTCCTAACCACTACGCAACCAGAGCTTCTTTACAGCAGATTAGCATAATGAAATACATTATTTTTCTGACTGCTGCTTTCAAGAGTGTTGATTATAGATTCAAGCAAAATGAAGGCTTTGACAACTTGAATCATTTCTCTACCTATTCTGATGTTATTTATGAGGATTTTCATTTTTGTTTTTGTATTTACATTGAGGTACAATCTGTTCTGAAGGCTTCCATCCTTGGTCCTATTCAGTAAGTGTTTTTAATATTTGACATCCTATTCACTTTCAGCAAGCAATATTGTATCATCTGCATATCACAAGTGAATGTGATATGCAGATTCCTCCAATCCTGATGCCATACTTTTTGTCAGATAACCCAGCTTCTTGGTATTTTTGCTCAGTATACGTATTAAATAAATATAGTGAAAACATATGAAAGTATACAGCCCTGGCACACAACTTTCCTGAATTTAAACCATTCATTATCCACTTGTTCTGTTCGAACAACTACCTCTTGTTCTATGTGTAGAACCCTCATGAGTACAATCAAATGTTCTGGAATATCATTCTTTGTAATGTTTTCTACTTTTAGCCAAGATCTAGCTGACACTAGCAGTGAAATCTCTAGTTACATGTCTTCTTCTGAATCTGACATTAGTTTCTGGCAGCTCCCTGTCAAAATACTATAGCAGTTTTTTTAAAAAATTATTTTCAGTAAAATTTTACTTGCATGTGATATTGATGATATTGTGCAATGATTTCATATTCTGCTGCGTCTCCTCTGTTTGGAATGGGGACAAATACTAATCTCTTTCATTCTTGTATTTTTAATGACTTTGCTTTTTTTCTGTTTGAATCTCTTAATGTCATCCCATAGCTCTTCTGACCTTCAGTCATTAGTGTTTAAGTTCTATCTAAGTCTGGAAGCTCCGCTGAAATCTGTCCAAAATGATTGCTAGAGCTGGCATAACGTCCAGTATCGCAGTAACATGAAGGGGACCTCAGTACTACAACCAGACAGATGTGTGGTGGAATATAATCTTACACACTGATATTAAGGAGCTCTGGTAGTGTAATGGTTATGAGTCAAGCTGCTGACCTCAAGGTAAGCAATTCAAAACTAGCAGCCATTCCACAAGAGACAGATGAGAATTCCTGCTCTCATAAAGATTTACAGCCTCAGAAACCTTATGCAGGGTCACTAAGAGTCAGAATTAATTCCATAGCACATCACTACCACTGCCACTTTACTGATATTATCATATTGGCTTCTGACATCCTTTTTCACACTCAGAATATCTAGACATAGAATTTGGCTAGGAGATAGATGAGTTTGAGTTAAGTATATTAACCCAATCTATTAATTGTAGATTAATTCAAGAATGGGTCTTGGATATACATGAGGTCAATAGGTTCCCTGAATATAATTTTTAACACTTATTTCCATGTGATATCAGTTGTTGGGAAAAAAAAAAAAAAGGTACAGTTACTTTTGATAGAAGTTGAATCTTTTTGTCTAATTTTCACAAAAATATTTTCATTTTGTATTATATTATGGAAAATCTGATATAAAAGACAAACTGCAATGTTAATATTCCAATAGAACTGTCCTTCCAACTTATATAAGCAATGATTATCTAAGAGTGCTTTAAAATACCACTCATATCACTTGTTTGATGAAATTAATATCTGATTTTTTATCTATGCTAATATTTAACACATATGCATATAAAATACACTAAAAATCAAATGCAGTATGCTAGTATAATTTTTTTTTTTGTTTTTTTTTTTTTTAATTTAAGGTTTTTATTGTGGATTGAGTGAAAGTTTACAGGGCACATCATCAGTTTTACATTCAACAATTCATATAACTTGCTTCATTACATTGATTATATT
>NW_006408856.1:2071245-2071705 GCF_000296735.1 Chrysochloris asiatica
CCATGGAGTCGGTTCTGACTCATAGCGACCCTGTACAGGGTTTCTGAGGCTATAAATACTTACAGTAGCAGAAAGCCTCATTTTTCTCCAATGGAACAGCTGGTAGTTTCGATCTTCTGACCTTGTGGTTCGCAGCCTGATTCGTACCCATTCATAAATTGCATTTTTGTTATTGTTGCTGTTGTTAAATGCATTGAAGTTGGCTTAAACTCTAAGCAGAGTGAAAAGTTGGTAACTGGCTGCTTGTAAGCATTTCAACTCTAGAGGTTAGAGCTAGTGAAAGGTAGAATGAGGGCTAGAGTTACCTGAGGGAGGCTATTGAGATAGTTAACATTGAAAGAAAAGCTGAAGAGTTGTAAGGTAATGAAACCACCTTCACCTATTTTAGTTTCCCTTAAAGGTGGCTCAGGAAATGGATTTCATAAATGGCAGCAATTCCTGATAAATATTTTATAACAAT
>NW_006408856.1:2075610-2080479 GCF_000296735.1 Chrysochloris asiatica
TATTCAGAAGTAGTTCATCACTCTTTCTTCCTAGTCTGTCTTTGTCTGGAAGCTCATCTGAATATTCTGTTGCTATTCATAGTACTTCAGTATCCAACATTCTGGTCCTATCTGACAGTGTCCCACTGCTATTCTTAAGGTTTTCCATTAATAACCATTTAGAAGTAGTCCTCTTCTCCTTCTTTCTAGTCTGTCTAATTTTTGAAGTTCAACTGAAACCTGACTTTCATTCCAATATGGATAATCTTGCTGGTATTTTAAAATAATGGTGGTACTGCTTCTAGTGTCACAATAATACACAAACCACCACTATGACAAGCTGACACATGGACACTATAATAAACTGACACACAAGTGTTGGGCTAGTGAAATAAACATTTGAAATTACTTCTATGTTTTTAAGAATCACACCTGTGTAAATGAGTTAATAAGAGTGGCCAGATATGGGATCGGGGATACTTTTGTTGTATTTTGTGGGAGACCTATGCTGATTTATGTTAAACAATTTCTTTCTACCCTAAAACGAAAAAGAAACTAACAAAAAAACTAACAAGTTAAATGTTTTCATTTTGCATTATGGCATGAAAGACAATTGGTGATGATATCTTTTTTTTTTTTTAACAGTGATGGAAAATGTTCTCTAGTACTTCTCTATATATTTGTCATTCCTTATCAGCTCTTCAGATTTCTGTTATTTACAATCCCTTTGAGATGCAATAAAATTTTCTGCACAAAGCTTATTATTTCTCATTAATCCCATAACAAGCCCTCAAGAAGTCTGTGCTATGAAGTTGTTTTTCAAAACAATAATATGTAATTCTCCTTTTCATTTTGTAAATTGTACTTTTGAGATATTAGTACATTTGTATAATATACAGTCTATGTTGTTTTATACAACAAGATTACCAAATATAATATCTGACAAATATTTAACATTTATGAGATAACTTTTTCCTTTGAATTATAAATAAAATATTTAAATTAGCAATTTGAAAACAATGCCTCTAAGTTAAATGAACTAAAAAATCTAAATATAAAATAATTTTCTGTAATGTAAACTGAGATAATCTTAAAATATCTAACCTGAAATTTTAAAACTCATAATTAATGGTATGTAGCTATGGTTTCATGTTGAAAACAAGTATATTAGAATATAATAAAATATTCTCTGTCATTAACTGAATTTCAGTTTAAAAAAATCGCCTGTAACTGTGGTAATTATCTATAGTATACAAGTGACTAAAATGATATGTTATTAAATAATCAGTATGAAAGAATAGTCAAGGAAAAATATTGCCTATAAAATGAGATTTAGCTCTTATTTCATATCAAGGGCTGTTTAAGATAGAAATTGCAGATGAAAAATATAACCATTTAAATATTTTTAATACTCAAGATAAAAGGTATTCATATAGAACAAAAATATATTTTCAGGAGTTTGATTCAGTTCTCTTGTAAAGAAACAAAATTGGTTGACATTTACACATCTTAATAATATTAACCATATTAATAATATCATTTACATATAAAAAATAAGTTGTCAGAAAACTTACCACTTTGACTACAATCAATTTTTCTGGGTATTAATTGGATGGCATTAGCTACTGGTGTGGTGTTGTGAGATAAAACACTGGACCACAATGTCAGTTTGAAACACAAGGTCTAATGCTCAAACTCACTAGCTGTTCCTTGTAAACCCTATACAGGGTCGCTATAGTCAGAACCAACTCAATGGCATTTAACAGCAACAACAAAATGATCTATTTCAGATGGAATTCTGGTGTGGCACTGTGGGATAAAGCACTGGATCTCAAGGTTGATTTGAACTACAAGGTCGGCAGTTCAGACTCAACAGTCACTCCTTGAGAACCCTGTACAGGGTCACTGTGAATTGGAACCAAGTCAATGGCACTTAACAACAACAACAACAATGCAAAGCCAAAAAATCTTCCTATAAGGAACAAAGAAACAAAATCCGGAATACGAAGTGCCTTTTATTTAGTCACTACAAACATCCCTTGAAGCAAATGTTCCAACTCATAGAGACCCTGTACATGGTTTCCGAGGAGCGGCTGGTGAGCTTGAACCACTGAGTTTGTGGGTTCAAACCAACCTTGAAGTCCAGTGCATTAACACGCAGTGGCACACAGGATATTAAAATTCATTTCCCCTTTCACACTAAATCAGCAAGTAATTTATGATATTCAGCTGTGAAGTAGTAAATGTACATATTCGTTTTATGTAAAGTCAATATTTTAATTCCTTCAAGCATTCCTCTTTAGCTCTAATTTTAAAAAAACATTGTCAATCTGTGTACTTTCTGGAAAAAACTTTGCCTTTGACTATTCCTTTCTTAAGGATTATAAAGAGATCCAAGGAAGGCATTGAACTCTTTTAGCACATCAGATAATAAAATCACCTTACTCTAAACAAATTCTAAGTGAGTTTAATTTTCTCTTAAATCATTCATTAAATTAATATTATGACCACTGTAAAGCTTTTCTGTATGTAAATGTCTATTTTAATAATAAGTGCCATCAAAAACATTGCAAGAAAAAATGAACCTTGGTTATCTGAAATTAAAAAGAGTGTGTAGCTTTAGTGATCCCTGGTACCTAAGAGAATATCACCTCCTACTTATCTAGAATGTGCTCTGATTTTAATTTGCAGGGTCTTTTTTTATTGAATTTTATGTCACTTTCTTAAATTTGTTAATATATTTCCTTAGACCTACAAAACAGACTGGTATTTAAAAAATGAATACATCTGACACTCTTGGGGAATTTCAATAATATTACAGTCATAATGTGAAAGGTATGTTTGACTTTCTTAGTATATAATATCTTTATAATCTCCAGGTTATTTGTTAATTGTCCTCCTGGGGAAAGTTAAATGATACTGATAAGTTTTAGGACACAAATTAAATGACTCTTTCTTTGCAAATGTCATGGATTAAATTGTGTCCCACAAAATATGTATCAAATCAACTGGACACTTTTCTCAATAGTTTGCAAGTTATGTAATGGTATAAAGTGGCAAGTCTGTAATGATGTTATCTGATGTTATAAACAAATAAGAAGAAACACCATATCTCTGATTCACTGTAAGGGGGAGTTTCCCAAAGGTGTGGCCTGCAGAATGAAAACCTGCCCAATCCTGGACCAACCTCACTATTGTTGCCTCGCTCCAGTCCATAAATTCTGCCACTTGGCCAATCCATCTCATTGTGGGTCTCCCTTTTTATCTCTGACCCTCCACCTTACCAAACATGATATCCTTTTCCAGAGACTGCTCTCTCCTGACAATATGTCCAAAGTACGAGAGACGAAGTTTGGTCATCTTGGCCTCTAGGGAGCACTCTGGCTTCACTTCTTCCAAAACAGACATCTCTGTTCTTTTGGCAGCCCATGTCACTTACAATAGTCTCCTCCAATACCATAACTCAAAAGCATCAATTCTTCTACAGTCTTCCTTATTCACTGTTGAGCTTTCACATGCATATGAGGTTATTGAAAATACCATGGCTTGGGTCAGGCACACCTTAGTATTCAAGCTGACATCTTCACTCTTCAACACTTTGAAAAAGTCTTGTGCACCAGATTTGCTTAATGCAATACGTCATTTGATCTCTTGACTGCTGTTTCTGTGAGTATTGATAGTTGATCCAAGAAGAATGCAGTCCTTGACAACTTCAACCTTTTCTCCATTGATAAGAATGTTGTTTATTGGTCCAGTGGTGAGGTGAGCAGCAGCAGATAACTAAAAACAAACAAAACAAAAAAGATTAAAAAAGCTTGTTGTTGTTATTGTTGATGTGGAGTAACATGGCTTGCAGTGATCCAAAGACTAGCTGGTGTGTTTGAACTGCTGAACTTGCAGTTACCAATACAGTGCTTATCCTACAGCAGCACCACACCAGGACACCTAAAGGAGCTTTTGCTTAAAAATATTATAATTGCATTGCTAAAATAAAAAGCAAGGAATCATTTCTAATTGTCACAATTTAAATTACTTCAAATCTATGATTATGCCCTGGTATTAAATATAACATAGCCCCATCTTCCTACACTTATCCCTCTTAATATTCACCACAGTTTTGAAATAATACAAGGGTATTCAAAACATTCATGGAGAAATTCTATAACCTTTTTTTATTTTTAACATTTTATTGTGAATTGAATAAAGGTTTATTGACAAGATCATCAGTTTTACATTCAATGAGTCATATACTTTGCTTCATCTCACTGATTATGATCCTGTCCATGCAACAATAGTTGTCCTGTTTCCTCCCTGTGGTTCCTATATCATTTCACCCACCTTCACATCCCTTTTGAAATTTGTCCTTAGGTAATGTTGCTGTTTTGATTTTGAATGATAGATGATTCCATGGTGAATATATCTTAATACTATGGTTGTCCCCTCTATATACCTATATATTGCTTGGCTAAAAATTGGTTCATGAAGGTGGAATCCTTTCCAGACCTAAAGGGGGGTCAAGGGTCATGGTCTCAGAATCCTCCAGTCTCTTTCTGACCAGTAAGCCATTTTTTTTTTTTAAATGATTTTGAGTTCAATATACAAATATCCTCCATTGTAGGATATAGCACTGCACCACAGATTTGATTTGATTTGCAAGGTAGGCAGTGAAGACACCATAGTTTCTCCATGGAAACCTTATACAGGTCTTGATATGCAGATGATACAACCTTGCTTGCTGAAAGTGAAGAGGACTTACAACATTTACTTTTGAAGATCAAAGAGCACAGCCTTTGGTATGGATTACATCTCAATGTAAAGAAAACAAAAATCCTTACCAGTTGACCAATAAACAACATTCTTATCAATGGAGAAAAGATTGAAGTTGTCAAG
>NW_006408856.1:2080878-2083768 GCF_000296735.1 Chrysochloris asiatica
GATATCATGTTTGGTAAGGTGGAGGGTCAGAGAAAAAGAGGAAGATTCCCTACGAGATGGAGTGACCAAATGACAGCATCAATGGACTGAAGTGTGGCAACCAAGATCACTGTATATATATGAAGTTAAGTCAAAAGGTATTGCTTTTTGGGTTCAAGTTGATAAAAGCACAGGAATGTTTTAAACAAAACCTATTTCAATGTGTCTCTGGGAACAGTGGATGGCTTCACAAGTTGTCCCATTCACATATGCTTGTTTTACTCTATTTTAAGTGCCTTACCCACACCCCTGGGGGGTTCTGCTAGGCATGTGCACAGATCTCCTTGAAATTTAAAGTGACAATTTCCACTTAAAAACAAATGACCAAAACTCATGTGTCAATTTGTCATTTTGTGGTGGCTTGCAAGTTGCTGTGATTCTGAAAGCTATGCCACCAGTATTTTAATTACCATCAGGGTCACATACGGTGGACAATTTTCAGATCAGTTTACAGACAAAGACAGACTAAGAAGAAAGAGTGATGAACTACTTCCGAATTTAGTAATGAAAAACCTTATGAATAGCAGAGAAAAGCTGTCAGATAGGGTGCTTAAAAAAAAGCCTCTCAGATTTGAAGGCATTCAAAATGTGACTGGGGAAGAACTGCCTTCTCAAAGTAGAGTTGACTGTGATGACACGAATGGAGTAAATTTCATGGGAGAAAAGCCTGCTGGACCTTCATTTGTGATTGGGCACAACTCAAAATGAAGAGAAACAGCTGTAAACATCCTTTGAATATCAGAACACGGAATGTATGAAGTATGAATCTGGGAAAATTAGAAGTTGTTAAAAATGAAATGGAATGCATAAACATCAATATCTTAGGCATTAGTGAGCTTAAATGGACTGGTATTGGCCATTTTGAATCTGACAACCACATGGTTTACTATGCCAGGAATAACTCATTGAAGAGGATTGGTGTTGCATTCAATGTCAAAAAGAACATATCCAGATCAGTCGTGAAGTACAGTGCTGTCTGTGATAGGATAATATCCATGCACCTACAGGGAAGTCCAGTAAATACCACTATTATTCAAATTTACTAACCAACCACTAAAGCTATTGAGGAGGACATAGAAGAATTCTACCAAATTCTTCAATCTGAAATCAATCAAACATGCAATCAAGATGTATTGCTCATTACTGGTGACTGGAATGCAAAGGCTGGGAGCAAAGAGGAAGCATTAGTAGTTGGAAAACATGGCCTTGGTGATAGAAATGATGCTGGAGAACCCATGATAGAATTCTGCAAAACCAGTAGTTTGTTCATTTCAAATACGTTCATTAGACAGCATAAACGATGACTAAATGGAAGATTGTGTTGACAGAAACAGTTTCATATGTATTCCATTTCTTGTTTGATAGTTTCCAATTTTCATAGATTCAAACTTCATACATTCCATGTTCTGATATTCAAAGGATGTTTATTGAAGGATGTCACATTAGGAAATTAAGGCTAAAATCTTTGCTCTATCCACGTCATTCATGTTGACTATATTTTGAAGAAGTTGTTGTTGTTGTTGTCAGGTGCCATCGAGTTGGAACCGACTCATAGAGACCCCATGCACAGCAGAATGAAACAATGTCTGATCCTGGGCCAACCTCACTACCACCGCCACACTTGATGCCATCAATGATGCCACCTGGCTGATCCATCTCGTTGGGGGCCTTCCTCTTCTTCTCTGACCCTCCATCTTACCCAGCATGACATCCTTCTCCAGCGACTGTTCCCTCCGGACAATATGTCCAAAGTATGAGAGAAGAAGTTTAGCCAACTTGGCCTCCAAGGAGCACTGTGGCTTCACTTCTTCCAAACTGATCTTTGGTTCTTTTGGCAGTCCATGGCACTTGTAGTATTCTCTTCCAACACCACAACTCAAAGGCATCTGTGCTTCTACGATCTTCCTTATTCACCGTCCCCATTCATATTTTCAACACCTTTTAGCTTGTATGGGCATCACTTCCAGCCCTATATCAGGCAATGTTCCACTATTATTCATTCGTTTTTCATTGGCCAATTTCACATTCCTAGTTCTTACTCTGGAAGTTCCACTGAAACATATCTATCACTGATGATCATGCTGGTAATTGAAATACTGATGGTATGTATTCTAACCTTACAGCAATATGTAAAGTGTCACAATATGACAAATTGACATAGGAGTGACAGTATGACAAACTGCTAGAGAAATGGTTAATTTTTCATTAATGTTATTTTTATTGGACTCCTGGTGTGGCAATGTAGAATCAGTACTGGACTACATACCACAAATTCGGCATTTGAAGTCCACCAACTGCCCCTCAGAAACCCTATACATGTCCACAGTGTGTCAGAGCCGAACCGATGGCACTTAATAACATAACTATTATTAATTATGTTTTGTTTGAGATACTAAAGAAGATATTTTCTTTGTTTATAGAATACAAAATCAGTTGTATCAATTTTTTCAGAGTATATTTAAAACATTTTCTTGTTTCACTTTTAGTTGTTAGATCTTTGCACACTATTAACATAGTGTGTATAAGTAAACAGATATGTATGCTCTTGGTTGTGCATTTAATCTCTAGATTATGTGTTTTTCCTATAAAAAATCCAAGATTCAACATTATAAAATTATTAATAAAATGGTTGGAAAATTTAACTCTGTAATCTGGTACAACGTTGCTCCAATATTAAACAGCTAGGGGCTCAGCTGTTACTCCAAAGGTTGTCAAATCAAATAAACTAGCTGCTTAGCAGGAGAAGAACCTGGCAATCTGCTCCCTTAAATATTATAGACTAGAAAACTCACTTGAGGCCATTTATACTATAGCCCAAAATTGTCTCAAGGACATCTGATGACAACAATCA
>NW_006408856.1:2086493-2090979 GCF_000296735.1 Chrysochloris asiatica
TTTGACGTAACTTAGGATTTAATTTTAAGCTTATTTCCTGTTCAGGCCTTTTTTCTAGTTGGAAACAGTTCAGGGCCAGCTGTGGCCATTTGGTTTTAATTGGAAACTGTCTCTTTAAATTTCGAGGAGATCTGTGTGCATGCGTAGTAAAACTCTCCGAGGATGGGGCTGGGATGCCTAGTAGCTCAAGCACCCCTATAGTCAACAGAATGGAGGTTTGCAGACAGCAAGGGAATAATGAACAGATGCCCAAAGAAAAGAATATCCACACCTTTATCTCAGAGGTTCTGCCAGGCGCCTCACCCAAGATGGCGGCCCCTGGAGCAGCGGACCATCCTGGACTAGAAAGCAATAGATTTCTTGCTTCTGCCACAAATTCCCCCAGGTATGAGCCTGCCAACCTTCTAAGTATTCCTTTATATGTGGTTCAGAGTTCTGGTACCATCTCCTGAGCCCGTTTGGTCAGGTAATCTGTATTGTTGTTGGCGGAGCTCTTTACTACACGTCCACCTGATCTGCCATCTTGTTTGTTATTTATTGAATCTTTTTTGTAAGGGTATAACTTCACTATGTTTAGTGATGATTTTCTTCATCTAAAAATCATCTCTATCATATGGTGCAAGAATAATACCCTTCAAAGGATTGGTATAAGTCTGGTCCTTATGAAGTGGAGATTAAAATATCCCAAACATCCAAATTTTTATAGATGCTGTACCACTTCATAATCCTTGCTATCAACCATCACTCCTACCCTTCCTCCCTTCCAAAGTTCTAAAATTTGCCAAACTTTCTCATAGAACTCATGAGTGTTAAGAAAATGGTGCACACAATTTCAGAGGCTGGTAAATCCCAAATCTGTAGTTCAGAGTTCAGTCTGGAGTAGAAATTAAAATTAACAAGTGAAAGGACAGTCGATGACAGAGATCAGCCAGATACAGAGAGCAAATTTTGCAAAAGTCTACTTACATGATCAGCCTAGACTGCATCCCAAAGAAACTAAGAGTGGTGACTTGACTCAGTCTTTATCAAAATGGAGACATCCTGCATCCTTAAACTGTAATCTGAATTTAATCCTTAGTCCCACTTGAATTATTAATCTTTAATCCTCAATCAAACCTTAATTAATAATCCTAAATCTTACCTTATTAACACTACAAATAACTCATTCCTGAGTGGGGCAATAACCACAGGCATCGAGATTAGGATTTATAGTATATCACAATATGGAGAAATATTGCTAGAAGGGTCATATCAAGTAATTAATTGACCTTCATATGCTTTATAAAAGTTTAAACATTTCTCATAGTAGGATTGGAGAAGATTTGAACTAAGAATCCAGAATATCTAGGTTCTTAAAATTTTATTCTTTGACTTAATACTTCCTTGATTATAAATGATGTAGGATGATGTATGTTTAAATGCTTTGAAAGAAGTAAGGGACTATGCAGTAGTAATTGTTCTTATAGAAAATATAATGGCTAGACACAAAGAAGAATCTATATATGTCAAAAAGTTACATATTCAGATACCATTCAAATAATAGTTCAATTAAAAGATAGCAATTCACATTTTAAACCTTCCCAATGTAAATTTACCATGAATAACTAAATTGTGACTTTTAATAAACAACAATAAAAAAGAATAAAGAAACCATGTAATTAAAAATTAATCATATCAGAACCTCTAATTATTAAATATAAAAAAATTCAAAAATATATATTTAAATTGCAAAATAAAACTTCACATAAACCTGTTTCCTCTTACTACATAGTCTTGTGGAATTTGAGGACAAACAGAAATAAATTGTGAGTAAGAAGATTGGCAAGTAACATTTCTCTCCTTTAATTTTACATTCTTCAATTCATTCTGTTACACCCTCAGGCAAGAGTCCCAATATGAGGTTTGTCACAATCTGTATCTGTTACCTCAACTGAATGAACAGATTCCAAATAAGTTCCTGACAGCAGGACTTCAACAATATGTTAGGGACTGAGAACAGCTCTTGATTGACACTTCAAATATTTCTCAACCATTCCAAGGAGGTTTCAATGTAGTTGAAATCAGGTGTTCTAAGAGGGTGTAATGTAACTATAACCAGGCTTTTATATTTTTATTATTGTAATTTTTTTAAGGAGCTTGAAAAAACATCAGAGATACACATTTTTCCAGTGTTTATGATGTAACTGTAAAACAGATAAAATATTCAATTCATTCCAATTATTTTTAATATATAAATTTTCAATTTCATTTGTAAAGATGAACTAAATATTTATACCTCCACTTGTCAATCAGTTTGACATACTATGGTGGCTTTCATGTTGCTGTGATTCTGGAAGCTATGTCACCAGTATTTTAAAGGCCAGCAGGGTCAACCCTGCTGAACAAGTTTCAGATGAGCTTCCAGACTAAGATAGTATAGGAAGAAGGAGAGATCGGCTATTCGTAAATATACAGTCAATGAAAACACTCTAAATAGCAGTAGAATATTGTCAGATATCAACAGAATACTGAATATTGAACATAAAAAGCAAACAAACAAACAAAAAACAAAAACAAAATATTGTCATAAATTGAGCCCCTCAAGTTAGAAGGGACTTAAAATATGACTGGGCAAGTGCTGTCTCTTCAATCTAAAGTTGACAGAAAAGACAGAAGTGGAGTAAAGCTTTCTGGACCTTCATTTGCTGATGGAGCACAACTCAAACTGGGAGAAACAGCTGTAACATGCATTAATAATCAGAAAATGAAATGTACGAACTATGTTGTTGTTGTTAGGTGCCATCGAGTCGGTACCAACACATAGCGACCTTATGCACAGCAGAACGAAACACTACCCAATCCTGGGCCAACTTCACTACTGTTGCCACGCTTGAGTCCTCGATGCTGCCACCTAGCCAATCCATCTCATTGGGGCTCTTCTTCTTTTTCTCTGACGCTCCACCTTACTAAACATGATATCCTTCTCCAGCGACTGGTCCCGCCTGACAATATGTCCAAAGTATGAGAGATGACGTTTGGTCAATCTTGGCCTCCAAGGAGCACTCTGGTTGCATTTCTTCCAAAACGGATCTATTGGTTCTGTTGGCAGCCCATGGAACTTTCAGTATTCTCCTCCAACACCATAACTCAAAGGCATCAATTCTTATATGGTTTTCCTTATTCACTGTTCAGCCTTAGAATGCACATGAGGTTATTGAAAATACCATGGCTTGGGTCAGACGCATTTTAGTCCTCAAGCTGACATCTTTACTCTTCAACACTTTAAAAAGCTCTTGTACAACAGATTTGCTTAATGCAATATGTCTTTTGATTTCTTGACTGCTGCTTCCATGAGTTTTGATAGTTGATCCAAGAAGAATGAAGTCCTTGACAATTTCAATCTTTTCTCCGTTGATAAGAACCTTGTTTATTGGTCCAGTGGTGAGGATTTTTGTTTTCTTTACATTGATATGTAATCCATACCGAAGGCTGTACAAAGTATGGATCTATGGAAATTGGAAATTGTCAAAAATAAAGTGGAATGTATCAACATCGATATCCTAAGCACTGGTGAGAATGACTGAAATAAACTGGTATTGGCCAGTTTAAATATGAAAACCACATTGTTTACTATGCCAGAAATGACAAATAGAAGAGGAATGGTGTCACATTCATCATTACAAAGAACATTTCAAGATCAATCTTGAAGTACAATTCTGTCAGTGATAATGTCCATACGCCTACAAGAAAGAGCAATTCATAACAATATTAATCAAATTTAAAAACCAACAACTAAAGCCAGTAACAAAATTGAAGAATTCTAGCAACTTCTTCAGTCTGAAATTGATCAAACAGGTAATCAAATGCATTGGTAATGTCAAGAGATTGGAATGCAAATGTTGAAGACAAAAAGGGATAATCTGTCACTGGAAAATATGGCCATGATTATAGAAAAGATGCTGGAGATTTTGCAATAGAATCTTGCAAGACCAACAACATCTTCATTACAAATATCTTTTTTAAACAACTTAAAAGATGACTATAGACATGGATGTTACAAGATAGAATACACTGAAATCAAATTGACTATATTTGTGGAAAGAGAAGATGGGAAAGCTCTAAATCATCAGTCAAAACAATGCCAGGTGTAGACTGCAGAACAAACTATCAATTGCTCATATGCAAGTTCAGGCTGATGCTGGAGAAAATTAAAACAAGTCCATGAGATTCAATAAATGACTTTGAACACACATCACCTTAATTTACAGTTCATCTTAAGAACATATTTGATGAAGTTGATACAAATGAATGAAGATCAGAATTGTAAAGAATATAATATAGGGGAAAAAAAGCAAAACTTCACTGATTAGACAAAAAAGAAGAAGAAGAACAAAATGGATGTCAGAATAGACTCTTAAATTTGCTCTCCATTGTAGTGATGCTAAAGCAAATTTTAAAAATTACGAGGTAAAAGAGCTGTATAGATACTTTTAAATGGCAGCTCCAG
>NW_006408856.1:2111239-2111694 GCF_000296735.1 Chrysochloris asiatica
CCTCATATGGATGCAAAAGCTGGACAGTGAATAAGGTTGGCCCAGGATCGGACATTGTTTCGCTCTGCTGTGCCTGGGGTTGCTATGAGTCGGTTCCGACTCGATGGCACCTGACAACAACAACATATATATTAATGATTGTAGGATTCTTAATGTAGTGACGATGGATAAGCACTGGAGTACTAACCACAGCGTCCGTGATTCAGATCCACTAGCCAGTCTTTGGAAAGCCTATATAGGATCACTATGAGTTTGGAACACTTTGACAGTACTTAACACACCACCAACCAGGGAGCACAGTAGGTCCACAGGATAATCATTGTACTCCAAATCACAAGGTAAGTGTTTCAAGTCCAATAGCGTTTCTGCTGGGAACCAGCCTCGAAAAATTATTAGGGGCTCTCAAAGGGGGATGTGGAGTCTGTGAGACACACATACACACAGAGTCGATGGGT
>NW_006408856.1:2112169-2114122 GCF_000296735.1 Chrysochloris asiatica
TATACTAAAAACCTCTAGTTAAATTTCTACCCACATTCCTACCTGTTCCCACAGCTCTTAATTGCCTCTTTGCTATCTTCCAGTGCCTCGGTGTCTGCTGCTGAAACTAAGCAGGATGTTGATTTCAGGTGCCTCCGTGTCTCTTTGTGAAACTAAGCAGGATTTTGATTGCAAGATTGTTTTTTAGCTATCTTTCAGGTGCCTCAGTGTCTACCAAGCAGGATGTAATCTTAAGCTTGAAAAGCTTTTAACTGATGTGGCTTTTCCTAATGGTGAGACTTATTGTTGATGTAAAAAGCAACTATTATAACTTTATACGATTAAATTTAGTGTGAGAGCCTCTAAATGTAATTTTAATTTTTACTATGATTATTGAAAAATTATACTAAAATCTTCTGTAATAAAATCAAGAAAAATCAAAAATAAACTATTCATAAAAGGAAAAAACTGCAAGGCCCTTGCATTAGGTTCCCCTTGGGGCTTTGCCAACCAAGGAGACACTCATTGTCACTGTGCTAAACAATGAGCTTTTCATGCTTAGGGTCTCTCGCTGTTCCTTGATGGCATGGCTTCTGCCAATTTTCCATGGGAGAAAATGAGGATTTCTGTTCCTGTAAAAGATCTCAAGTAGGAGAACCCTTATACAAGGTTGTTATGAGTTGAAACTTACTCGACAGGACATAACAACAACATGACACTAGCATTCCTCTTATAGACCTCTCTATTTATCTGGTTTAAATAATTCACTAACACAAATACCATACTTACAGTCATGGGATTTATTAGAGAGTTTAACAGGTTATTATGAAGGATCAAAAAATGCTCAGAGATCAATTCCTCAAAAGAACAACATCTTTTCAGTAGTGCCCAAAGTTATAGATCTTTTTGCCAGGGCAAACAGTCCTTTTTGGGACTGTTGATAAATGCTCACAGGGCATACCACCCTGTCTTAAGTCTCAGCATGAAGACATGAGATTCTAGTTCTTTTGGACAGTAAATATAGTTCCCCCAATTAAGTGCCTGGAAGCACCCCACTCTGCAAGCAAATATCCTTCCCAAAGTCTTTACTTGGTCCATGAATAGGGAAGCCTACCTCTCTATCACATGTCCTTGGTTTTGCTTCTGCTGCTGGTGTTCCTCTGCCACTCTTCTGGTGTCACAGCCTTCTATCTCTGAATTGAGGAGGACTAATGTGTTGGGATCTTATAGTTCAAAGGACATGAACCAATCATGGCTCTTTGATGGTAATGATCCCCCCATACACACACACACACATTCCTGCTTCTGACATGGTTTATTTTATACCCATCAAGAGGGCAAAATTGACCAATCACAATTAGCTTTGTTAACCACTCACAACTGAATCATAGAATCCATCAGCATCTTCCCCAACCTTCTCAGACCCACCAGTAAAAAATAATTTGGTAAGATTTTCAAAGACTATTACAGAAAGAGAAATATGAAGTAGCTTACTGCACCACATATGCGAATGTTGGATTTCTTAAAATGACATAAATATTTCAAAAAGCATTTTGATTTTATTTATATATGGTGAGTGTGGACTATATCAGAGTCCTAGTGTAGCGTTGTGGGTTAATGTCCAGACTGCAAAGCCATTTGAACTGCAAGATCGGCAGTTCAAGCTCATCATTCACTCCTCAGAAACCCTATACAAGGTCGCTATGGGTCGGAACCGACTCGATGGCACTTCACAACAACAATATGGACTACATCTAATTACTTTTTGATCTAAGTAGTTATATATACATGCTGATCCCAAATACTATATAAAATATAGATATCATTTTATGTTTTGTTATGCAATTAACTTAGGAAACATCTCATAACTGAATCATTGTTGAAATCATTAGTTATTATGTAATGAATACATTTTCTTATAATATTTTACATAGCTTTATGGCTGATCTATATCTTCTATTTTATATACTTATT
>NW_006408856.1:2115108-2116483 GCF_000296735.1 Chrysochloris asiatica
AGTTTCAACTCATAGCAAACCTGTATAGGGTTTCCAAGACTGTTAATTTTTGCAGGAGTAGGGCAAATATATCAATTGAGGACTAAAGTGTGCCTGAGCAAGCTCATGATATTTTCAATCACCTCATGTGCAGAAAAGGCTTCTACATTAACAGAACTTTCATTAACAGAACTTTCAGAGGTTCAAGTCTGTTGTATATGAAACAAGGGATAATATAGCAATATTATATCAGATGGATCTTGGCTGAAAACAGAATCCAGAAAGATGTATACTTGTGCTTTATTGATTACTAAAAAGCTTTCAATTGTGTGGATCATGAAAAACTATGGAAAGCATTCTGGTACATTTCATTGCATTCATGAGGAATCAGTACATAGATTAAAAGGCAGTTGCTGTAACATAAAAAGTGAACACCAAATAGGTTAAAATTAGCAAAAGTGTGTGCCAGGGTTGTATTCTTTCACCATACTTATTCAATCTATATGCTGAACAAATACTCAGAAAAGCAGTATTGTATGAAGAAAAACATGGCATCAGGTTTGGTGGGACCCTCATTAACACTTGTGATATGCAGATGATACAACCTTGCTTTCTGAAAGTGAAGAAGACTTAAAATACTTATTGATAATGATCAAAGACCTCTACCTTTGGTATGGGTTATGCCTCAATATAAATAAAACAAAAATCTTCAACACTGGACCAATATATAACACCCATACCAGTGGAGAAAAGATTGAAGTTGTCAATCATTTCATTTTGCTTGGATCAACCATCAAAATTCATGGAAGCAGCTGTCAAGAAATCAAAGTATGTATTTCGTTAGGAAAATCAGCTGCACAAAACCTCTTTAAAGTGTTGAAGAGCAAAGATGTCAGCTTGAGGACTAAGGTGCACCTGACCCAAGCCATGATAGTTTCAGTAACTTCATATGCATGAGAAAGCTGGACAGTGAACAAGGAAGACAATAGAAAAATTGATGCATTTGAGTTATGGTATTGGAGGAAAATATTAAAAGAACCATGGACTTCCAAATGAAAAAAAAAAGATCTATGTTGGAAGAAATACAGCTAGAGTGATAGTTAGAAGTCAGAATGGCCAGACTTCATCTCTCATATTTCAGACATATTGTCAGGAGGGGTCAGTCACTGGAGAAGGATATCATGTTTCTTAAAGTGGTGGGCTGGAGAAAAAGATGAAGATCCCCAACAAGATGAACTGGCACAGTGGCAGCATCAATAGACTCAAAGATAGCAATGAATGTGAAGCTGGACCAGGATCAGGCAGTGTTTCGTTCTGTTGCACATAGGGTCACTCTGAGTTGGTGCCAACTTGATGGCACCTAACAACAACAATATGCATTTGAATTATTTTGCTG
>NW_006408856.1:2118269-2119519 GCF_000296735.1 Chrysochloris asiatica
TCTGTTGGGTCACTTCTATTTGCAATGAACATAAATATGGACATTTTCCAAAACTTATTTGCAAGTGCCTGTAGTACACTTTGACAATTTTATTTTGTTACAGTGATTCTGTATATTCCTTACACCTTCTTGATGCGTTCTGTATCATTCAACATTTTGCCAAAAGAATCCTTCAGTATTGAAAGCTGAGGCTTGAATAGGTTCCTCAGTTCCTTCAGGTAGAGAATTGGTGAGCATGTTTTCTAACTCCAGATCTTAGCACATTTCATGCACAAAGACTTGCTATAAAATAAATTTTTCAAATTTATCAAGTTCTTTTGTTTTGAATTCTAAGATTTGTTGTATTGGATTTATATACAAAGACCTATCTATTTTTCTTTTCAACCCATTTAGGCATCCATTGTCTTTCAGAATGAAGATTTATGTATAATTCTGACCTGCTATAATTTTGATATTTATGTAAGGATATTTAATAAAGTGACATTTTGGGGAAAATATGTCTTTTCATTAAAGCAGTCTACATTTGCTTTAAAGAAGGCAGGTGGATGTCTTGCTTTTCATAATAAAACAGGGTTCCTTGGTATTAGTAGGTCATATTGAGGCTACATGTAAACCAACTGTAATACAAAAGACATGCTCAGAGGCTTCACATATGTAGTCACAAAGACTTTTAAAAGATGTTTTTTGCCTATTTAAAACTTGTGCCTACAGTATAAATATCATTCTTTTTTTCCCTCTCTCTCTTTTTTATTAGGAGACTACTTTTTATTTTTCATTATTTAGCATCTCCTACACAGAATCCTTGTGTGGTGCTGTGAGCTAATATGTCAGACTACAAAGTCATTTAAACTGCAATCTTGGTGGTTCAAGCTCACCAGCTGCTGCTTAGAAACCCTATGGAGTCACTATGGTTCTGAATAGACTCAATGGCACTTAATAACAATACCAACACCAAGTTAACATTCTGGGTTACGATAGATTAAGATTATAGGTTGCGTAATTTGCATTAAAGAATGGATACAAATGTCACAGATGACAATTCTAATGAACTGAGTCAATTTCTTGAAAGTCCTTTAAAAAAACTGGAGCTGTTTTTGCTATTGTGAATTGCCATACTAACATTACCCTTATTTAATGATCTGGTACATCCAAGGAGTCAGGACAATAGTTTATAGGATGATTCAGTATTTCCTAGGATGACTTCAGTATATAAGAAAGAAGGTAATTGAGCAACTGCAGGACTGTGGCAA
>NW_006408856.1:2120709-2124219 GCF_000296735.1 Chrysochloris asiatica
TGAACCTCTGGAAGTTGTCTGTCAATGTATGATTGTAGCCATTTCTGTATTACCTTTAGCAAAACTTTACTCGCTTGAGATATCAAAGAGATTGTCCTATGATTTCCGCATTCCGTTGGGTCACCTCTCTTTGGAATGGGCATAAATATTGATCTCTTCCAATCAGTGTTTTACATTTCTATAGTGGCAACTATAGAAATGTAAAAGAGATGACAGCTTTGAACACATGAATTGATATCAATGACAAACAACAAAATATAAAGGATTTTCTCCCTGAATTTGAAAGATGCTAAATAGTCTGCACACATATCAACTGAAAACACAACACAGTAATTTTCTCATTTAACTTAGTGAAATTAAAATGAAGTGATGATTCAATTTCCAAGACTTTTACTAAATTTCCATTTTGAAAGCATTCAAGTTAGATCATAAAATCAAGAACAAATAGTAAAAATAGGGACTACTCGAATTACATTTTTTTTCTTTTTAGTCATATTCATTTCATTTTGCCTCAGTCATTTGAAGTTTTCTTTGCAGTTATCTGAGGAGGATTTTAATTTAAACAGATAAACAACAAAGAGAGACACAAAAGAAAGAATTGTTGTTGTTGTTAGGTGCCATCTAGTCGGTACTGACTCATATCAACCCTGTGCACAACAGAATGAAACACTGTCCAGTCCTGGGCCAACCTCACGATTGTTGCCATACTTGCTGCCACTTGGCCAATCCATCTTGTTGGGCGTCTTCCTCTTTTTCTCTGACCCTCCACCTTAACAAACATGATATCCTTCTCCAGTGACTGGTCCCTCCTGACAATATATCTGAAGCATGAAAGATGAGGAAGTGATACAAAGAGAAAAGAAGGGCAGGGGAAGGATGAATAGAAGGAATGAAGGAAGAGTTTATATCTTGAAGACAAAAGAAGCAAGACTTGCATTTTTTTTTTCTGGTACAGAATATTTAGACTGATAAATTTAATGTGAAAAAGGAAGTGAAAATAATACTGAAGGACTTTGCTCCTTATCAACAAAATGTCATTGCAATTGCTCCCAAGTGGCGCTGAATAAAGTCCTGCTTAAAAGCTCAGGTCTCCTAAAAGCTTGAGTCTTTTTCACACTCAGAGACCCTCCCCCTGGTAGTTTCAGGTTTCAGGAAAATCTCCATAACCCTACCCATTGGAAGTTCCCCAGAACTGCACCTGAGACCACACAGCCTTAAATAGGCCAGTCTGTAGGGAATGGGCAGGCTAATGGTCTCTCATGACTTTGAGTTCACCTCCCAGGTTTACTCTCATTAAACCTGCCTGTTGTTAAAGCCAAGTTTCTCTCTTTCTTTCTTATTTCTTACAAATACTAAAAACATACAAATGTGGTGAGAACATTGTTAGTCTTATTGTCTTGCTATACTGACTTGTGTGTTACTGTGATTCTGGAGGCTAGCCACCAGTACTTTAAATACCTACAGGTCAGCCAGTCCATTTCAGGTCACAAATGCCTAGGATACCAATGTTTTTGCATTCCAATTAATTTTTAACAATTTCCAATATTCATCCTGTATGCTGAGCAAATAATCCAAGAAGCTGGGTTATATGAAGAAAAAATGTGGTATATATGCACGTGGCTATATGCAGATGATACAACTTTGCTTGCTGAAAGTGAAGAGGAGTTAAAATACTTACTGATGAAGATCAAACACGGCAGCCTTCAGTATGGATTTCTTCTCAATATAAAGAAACAAAAATCCTCACCACTGGACCAATAAACAACATTCTTCTCAATGGATAAAAGATTGAAGTTGTCAAAGACTTCATTTTTCTTGAATCAACCATCAACACTCATGGAAGCAGCAGTCAAATAATCAGATGGCATATTGAATTAGGCAAATCTGCTGCACAGGAGCTTTTTTAAAGTGTTGAAAAGCAAAGATATCAGCTTGAGGACTAAGGTGTGCTTATTCCAAGTCATGGTATTTTCAATAACCTCATATGAAGGCTAAAGTTGGACAATGAATAAGGAAAATCATAGAAGAAATGATGCATTTGAGTTATGGTGTTGGAGAATATTGAAAGTACCGTGTGCTGCCAAAAGAACTAACAGATCTATGTTGGACGAAGTGCTGCCAGAATACTCCTTGGATGCCAGGATGTCCAGACTTCATCTTTCATACTTCAGACATAGTGTCAGGAGGAACCAGTCACCAGAGAAGGATATCATGTTTCATAAGGTTGAGGGTCAGAGTAAAAGGGGAAGACCCTCAGTGAGATGGATCAGCAGAGTGGCAGCATCAATGAGCTCAAGACTGTCAACAATTGGGAGGTTGGCCCTGGACCTGGCAGTGTTTTGTTCTATTTAGCATAGGAACGATATGAGTTGGTACCGAACAATGGTACCTAACACCAACAAAAGCAACAGTGTCAGCCATAGTGGATAGGTTTCAGTGCAGCTACCAGAATAAGACAGAGTAGGAAGAAAGAGAGGTTGTTTTTGTTGTATTGCTAAGTGTCATCTAGTCAGTTCAGACTCTTGGCAATCCTGTATAGAATTTCCAAGGAGCAGCTGGTGAGTTTGAACTTTTTTCCAAGACAGATTTATTTGTTTTTCATACAGAAGACATAAAAAACAGATGGAACGAATACACAGTGTCACTGTTTGAAAAAGGTGCGGTCAATGTTTAACCATTTCAAGAGATAACATAAGATCAAGAACTGATGGTATTGAGACCAAACTGCAGTGAAGATATTGACAAAAAACAATACTCCAGGAATTTCCAGTATACAAATTGAATGAATTTGCAGTATACAAATTGATGCAGCCCTGGATGTGCTCACTTGTCTATGTCAATAAACTTAGACACGAATTGAATGAAATACATATTTTGAAACAAAATTCCATTTGGAAGGTGACCAAATGGAATGTGAAAATCAACAAATAATGTAATTAATGTCACATGTAAATAAAATTTTGCTTAAAATAATTTGAGTATGGTTGCACCAGTACAACAACAGGGAATTACCATAAATTTAAGAGTTCTGGTGTCTTAGTGGAAACAAATAAGGCTGCTAATCTCAAGGTTAGCTATACGAAACCACCAACAGTTCTGTGGGAGAAAGATGGGGATTTCTGCTACTGTAAAGAGTTGTGACCTCAAAAACCCCATACAGGGTCACTATGGGTCTGAACTGACTCCATGCATATAACCACCACCACCACCACCAATCTGGATTAAGAAAAGGATGTGGAAGTAGGGATATCATTTCTGATAGATATCAGATGAATCTTGACTGAAAGTAAAGAATGCCAGAAATAGTTTTGCTTGTGCTTTATTGATTATGCAAATGTTCAAATTGTGTGGATCATTACAAATTTTGCAAAACAATACAAAGAAAGGGAATTCCAGAACATTTAATTGTGTTCACGAGGAACCCATACATAGACTAATAAACAGTCATTACAACAGAAAAAGGGGATATTGAATGGTTTAAAATGAGAAAAGAAAAGAAAAAAAAAAAAA
>NW_006408856.1:2126013-2133203 GCF_000296735.1 Chrysochloris asiatica
TTGTCACTATCCATAAAGTCAAAAACTTCTGCATAGTTAATAAAACAATAAAACACAAGTAAACTTCTTTCTGATTTTCTCTGCTTTCAGTAAAAATCCATTTGAAATCAACAATGATATCCCTAGTTCAGTGTCCTCTTCTAAATCCTGCTTGGATTTCTATCATTCCTCTGTCAATGTTCTGTTGCAATCATAATACAATTATCTTTAGCAAAATTTTATTTGCATGTAATATTAATTATATTGTTCAGTGAATTTCACATTCCATTGAATCACCTCACTTTGGAATGGTCATAAATATGGATATCTTCCAATCTATTGGCCAGGTAGCTCTCTTGCAAATTTCTTGGCATAGATGGGTGGATGTTTCCAGAGTTCATCAGTTTGTTGAAATATTTCAATTTGTATTCAATCAATTGCTGGGATCACAGTTTTTTGCCAATGAAGCTGGGACGTCTTCCTTCAGTACCATCAATTCTTGATCCTATGATACCTCTTGAAATGGTTTAATATCTACCATTTCTTTTGGGTGCAGTGACTCTCTGTATTCACTCATTCTTTTGATGCTTTCTGCATCATTCAATAATTTGTTCATAGAATCCTTCAAGATTGCAAATTGAAGTTTGAACTTTCATTTCAGTTCTTTCAGCTTTTAAAAAGCTTATCTTTTGTTTTTTTAACTCCAGGTCTTTGCACATTTCAATATTATGTGTGACTTTGTTTTCTATTGCTGCCCTTTGAAATTTTCTGTTCTGCTCTTTACTTCCTCATTTCTTCCATTTACTCTAGCTTCTCTGTGCTGGTATGGCATTGTGGGGTTAAGCATTGGACTGGAAGGTCAGTTTGAACTACAGGGTTCGAAGATCAAAGTTACTAGCTGCTCATTGGAAACCATATACAGCCTCACTATGAGTTGGAATTGACTCAATGGTACTTAACAATAACAGCATGATCAAGTGCAAGCTTCAGAACATTTTCTCACATGCGCATTGGTTTATTCTCCAGTCTTTTAAATGAGCTTTTGCTTCCTTCCTGTATGATGTTCTTCATGTCAACCAAAAATTTTTCTGTTCTTTGCTTATTAGTGTCTAATGCATCAAATCTTTTCTTGAGACAGTCTCTAAATTTAGGTGGGATATATTCAAAATCATTTTGGCTCTTATGGACTTGTTGTAATTTTCTTTACAATTAGCAAACCTCAATATGAGCAACTGATGATCTGTTCCTCACTTTGCCTCTGGTCATTTTGATTAATAATATTCGTCTTCTCCATTGTCTATTCCCACACATGAAGTCAATTTGATTCCTCTGCAAACTGTCTAGAGAGGTCTTTCTGTCTGGTTTAAGAAAGGTATTTGCAATGAATAATTTATTGATCTTACAAACTTCTATCATGCAATCTCTACCATGATTTGTTTCTTTTGTTATAGGTCTGTTCAAATACTTTACTTCATGTTCTGTTAGATTAGGCAGGTCAGGTTTTTCTAAAATTTTATCTATTTCTTTTAGATTTTCAAATGTATTGAAGTATAACTCTTCATAGTATTCTTTTATTATCCTTTTATTTTTTGTTGTTTTTTATGAGACATCACCTATATAATTTATTTGCATCTTCTCCCACTTTTCTTTGGTTAGATGTGCCAAAGGACCAACTTCTTGAATTGTTGATTCTTTATATTGTTTTTCTGTTTTCTAATTCACTTATTTTTCCTCTACTTTTATGATTTCTTTCCTTCTGGTGCCTCTAGGCTTATGTTGCTGGTCTTCTTCTAATTGTTGGCCGTGTCGGGTTAATGTGCTGATGTTGGTTCTTTTTCTTTTTGGATGTGTGCATTTACTGCTATAATTGATCTTTATGTACTGCTTTTGCTGTGTCCCAAAGGTTTGGTATGTTGTGCTTTCATTCACATTTGATCCTAGGAATTTTTTTTTAATTTCATTTTTCATTTGTTATATTACCCTGTATCTTTTGAGTAGAGTTGCAGTTCAGCATTTATGATCTTCCATTATTGATTTCAATTTTATAACATTGTGATCTGAGAAGATATTTTATATTATTTTGATGATTTTAAATGTATTGAGGCATGATTTCTGTACTAAATATATGATATATTCTGGATAATATTATATATGTACTGGAGAATTATTAGAGGTTTTTTTGTTTTTGTTTTTTGACATCTACGAAGTCTTTTTTATTTATTGCCCAACTGTCAAACACATATGTGGTTCTTAACATACCATGGCTCAAATTCAATCACATCTTAATTCTCAAATTGATATGTTTACTTTGAAAACCTTTTAAATGCTCTTTTGTAGTAGATGTTCCAGAAGAAATATACCCTTTTATTTCTTATATTTTTTAAAAGTTTTCCTTGTGAATTCAGTGATAACTTACATGGGAAATCAACAGCTTTACCTTCATCTTATCATATTTTGTTTCACAGAAATGATTACAACCCCCTCCATGTGTCACCATTACATAGCATTTGCTTCCACCATTAAACAGCATTTGCTTCCAATCCATTTGTTTTTGTTTATTTGTTTCTGGATGTACACTGAAACACTCCAGAATATATAATCATTCAAACAACCAAAAGGTGTGTCCTGCACGCCATTCCCCTGGCTACCAGCACACAGTCCCTGTCCCCTTGACAGTCCACAGCCTCTCTGTCTCTCCACATCATTTTCTCTGCCACCAGCTCAGGCATTGCTGCTTCTCTGGATAGGGTCCCACATTGTGCTCTTCTCCCTTGATGTCCCCAGGGTCCTCTGATCCTTGGCTATAAGATCAATCACTCCCCTCCTATTGTTACAAAACATCTACCTTTACATTTGCAAAATTCACAATCAGTCCTAATAGAAATTATTCACTATTGAATCATAAGAGTTTTATCCCAAACTCCTTTCACAAGTCCCATCTAGACAGGTGGAAAACCACTCAGTGGAGATTATAATCTGCACCCTCTGAAACTAGTT
Organism: Chrysochloris asiatica; assembly: GCF_000296735.1. Taxonomy (NCBI): domain Eukaryota; kingdom Metazoa; phylum Chordata; class Mammalia; order Afrosoricida; family Chrysochloridae; genus Chrysochloris; species Chrysochloris asiatica. The sequence goes on from NW_006408856.1 coordinate 2,128,990, forward strand.
TCTCTCTTGAAAATGTGTAAGCCAGTCATTTTGTGCCTTTGTAGTCCCGCTATTTTGTCCAGCCAATGTCTAAGTTGCACCCCTCTGTCAACCCTGTATGCAGAGGGGGTGGAAATGATCCTACGGTAAAGAATCATTCCTTCTTTTAAGCTACTACATCCATAGTAGTATAAAGGGGTACTGAATCTTTGATATCCCATAAGTCCACCACTGGTCAGTCAGTTTGTAGGACTGTGGTGGCTTGTGAGTTGCTGTGATTTTGGAAGCTATTTTAAACACAAGCAGTGTCACTACTTCAAATTATTTAGTCACTGATAACATTATAAATAGCAGAGAAACACTGTCAGGTATATTATAAGAAAATGAGCCCCTCAGGTTGGAAGGCACTCAAAATGCGACTGGGGAAGAGCTACCTCCTCAAAGTAGAGTTGACTGTGATGATATGAATGGAAAGAAGACTGTGGGAATAAAGCCTGCAGGACCTTTATTTGATGATGGGACAAAAATCAAAATGAAGACTCACAGCTGTAAACATGCATTAATAATTGAAACATGAAAGTATGAATCTAAGAAAATTAGAAATTGTCAAAAGTGAAATGGAAAGCATAAACATTGATATTTTAAGCATTAGTGAACTGAAATGGTATAGGTCATTTTGAATCTGAAAACCACATGGTTTATTATGTCAGGAATGAGAAATTTAAGAGGAATGGTGTTGCATGCATTGTCAAAAAGAACATATCCAAATCAGTCTTGAGGTACAATGTTGTCTGTGATAGGATAATACCCACGTGCCTACAGGGAAGCCCAGTTAATACCACTATTATTCAAATTTATACACCAACCACTAAAGCCAGTGAGGATGAAACAGAAGAATTCTACCAACGTCTTTAATTTTAAACTGATCAAACATGCAATCAAGATGATTTTCATTACTGGTGATTGGAATACAAAGGTTGGGAGCGAAGATAAAGGATCTGTACTTGGAAAATATGACCAAGGAGATAGAAATGATGCATAAGATTGCATGATAGAATTCTGCAAAACCAATGATTTGTTCATTGCAAATACCTTCTTTAGACAGCATAAGAGATGACTATACACATGAACCATGCCAGATGGAATACATAGAAATAAAATTGACTAAATGTGTGGAAAGAGATGATGGAAAAGTCCTATATCATCAGTCAAAACAAGGCCAGGGGCAGACTGTGAAACAGACCATCAATTACTCTTATACAAATTGAAACTGAAGCTGAAGAAAATGAAAACAAGTCCTTGAGAGCAAAAATATGACCTTGAATATATCCCACACTAATTTAAAGATCACTTGAAGAGCAGATTTGATGCATTAATCACTAAAGAGCATATACCAGATGATTTGTGAGCTGACATCAAGAACATCATAAATGAAAAAAGCAAAAAGAGTCATTAAGAAGACAAGAAAGAAAGAAAAGATCAAAATGGATGTCAGAAGAGAAACTAAAACTTGCTCTCCAGTGTAGAGATGCTACAGCAAATGGAAGAAATGAGGAGGTCCAAGAGCTGAACAGAAAATTTCAAAGATGAAGAAGATAAAGACAAATATTACAACAAAATGTGCAAAGATGTGGAATTAGAAAACCAAAAAGGAAGAACACACTCAGCATTTCTCAAGCTGGAGGAACTGAAGAAAAATTCAAGCCTCGACTTTTGTTATTGAAAGATTCTCTGGGAAAATTATTGAATGATGCAGAAAACATCAAAAGAAGATTGAAGGGATTGCATGGAGTCACTGAACCAAAATGAAATGTTTGATGTTCAATCGTTTCAAGAGGTAGCATATGACCGAGAGTCAATGATACTGAAGGAGGAATTCCAAGTTGCATTGAAGGAATTGGCAAAAATCAAGGCACCAGGAATTGATAAAATAAAAATGAAATATTTCTATAAAGTGAGGCAGCACAGTGGACACTTACTCATCTATGCCAAGAAATTTGGAAGACAACTATCTGGCTGATTGATTGGAAGAGATCAGTATTTGTGTCCATTCAAAATAAAGGTGTGGAATGCGGAAATCATCAGACAATATCTTTTATATCCCATGCAAGTAAAGTTTTGCTATAGGTAATACAGAAATGGCTGCAAGCATACCTTCACAGAAAACTTCCAGAGGTTTAAGCCAGATTTAGAAGTGGCCATGGATCAAGGGATATCATTGCTGATGTCCTATGGATCTTGGCTGAAAGCAGAGAGTATCAGAAAGATGTTTATTTGTGCTTTATTGACTACACAAATGCTTACGATTGTGTGGATCATGACAAGCCATAGACAATATTGTGAAGTATGAGTATTCTGGAACAATTATGCTCTTGAGGAATCTGTACATAGACTAAGAGGCAGTTGTTTGAATAGAACAAGTGAACACTGAAGATGTATCTTCTGTCGCTCTAGCTGTTCCAGGCTGGTCTGCTTGTCTTTTCAAGTGGAAATTTCCCACCTCAGAAGATTCTGGATGGAGATCAGGATTCCACCTATGGTCTTATGCAATGCAGAGGCTCCACAGGAAGCTTCTTTTATTGGGCTAGTTCTAGCCCTATTTTAGGTATCCAATCACTTATAAAGGACCTCTGGTAGTGTAGTGGTTGTGAATCGGGCTTTTAACCTCAAGGTTGGCAGTTCAAAACTACCAGCGGTTTCCCAGGAGAGAGATGAGGCATTCTGCTCCTGTAAGATTTAAAGCCTCTGAAACCCTGTGCAGGGTCACTATGAGTTGGAACCAACTTAACAACAACAACAACAATCATTTATAGGCTGAAGATGGGCTTACAAGTTTCCTATAGTGAAGTTTCTGGCTATTCTTTTGTCTTCCCATCAAGTGTCTATTTTACAATAGTAGGCTACAGAAACCAAGATTCATAAGAAAGTCAAGCATCTTGACATTATTTCTCATCTTTTACCCATGCAAACTATGCCTCAATTCCTGTAACACAGAGCACTGTTGTTCTAAGGTTCAGCATACCTCACTATTTATATCTGTTCCATTTAGCTCATGCAAACCTGACTAGATGTTCTCTGAACCGCCTTGTTCTATTCCCCACCCTCTTATTATTTATTGCCCCCCCTCCCCCAATACCCAAAGTGTTGTGTGTCTATTTCCTACCATGTGCTTCATCTCCCTACCCTCACCACACCTCAGACATCCTGGTAACCAACAAATATTTTTTCTTCCTTTTAGTGTGGGTGTTTTTTTTTGTGTTTTTTTTAAGCTTTTACATTGATGATCCTATGAAGTATCTCCCCTTTTGTGACTGACTAATTTCACTCAGCATAATGTGCTCAATGTTCATCTATATTATGCAGTGTCTTGAAGCTTCCTTGTTAATTCTTCAAGGAAGCATAATATTCCATTGCATGCATGTACCACAGTTTGTTTGTCCAGTCTTATACATTGATGGGCACTTAGGCTGTCTTAATCTACTTGCTATTGTAATCAGTGCTGCTTTGAACATTGGTGTGCATATATCTACTCATGATATGGCTCCTATTTCTTGTGAATAAATACCAACTAGAGGGATTGCTGGATCATAAGGTATTTCAACTTTCTGAGGAAGTGCCATATTGTTTTCCAGAGTGGTTGGATCATTTTACAATCCCACCGGTATTGTAGAATGGTCCCAGTCTTTCAACAACTTCATCAGCACTTATAATCCTCTTCATTTTTGATCTTTGCTGTTATTGCTGGTGTGAGATGATATTTCATTTTTGTTTTGATAACTTGAAATCTTTCATGAAATTGAGGTGGCACAGGAGGCACTCACTCATCTCTGCCAAGAAATTTGGAAGACAACTATCTGGCCGACTGATTGGAAGAGATCTGTATTTGTGCCTATTCCAAAGAGAGGTGACCCAATGGAATGCGGAAATCATCAGACAATCTCTTTAATATCCCATGCAAGTAAAGTTTTACTACAGGTCATACAGAAACAGCTACAAGCAAACATTGATGGAGAACTTCCAGAAGTTCAAGCTGGATTCAGAAGAGGCTGCAGAACAAGGGATGTCCGATGGATCTTGGCTGAAAGCAGAGAATATCAGAAACATGTTTACCTATGCTTTATTGACTATGCAAAGCTTTCTATTGTGTGGATCATAGCAAGCTATGGACAACATTGTGAAGTATGAGTATTCCAGAACACTTCATTGTGCTCATGCGGAATCTGTACCTGGAACAA
>NW_006408856.1:2133788-2135885 GCF_000296735.1 Chrysochloris asiatica
TTGATGCTTTTGAGTTATGGTGTTGGAGGAGAATATTGAAAGTGCCATGCCTGCCAAAAGAAACAAGTATGTGTTGTAAGAGAAGTGCAGACAGAGTGCTCCTTGGAGGCTAAGATGGACAAACTTCGTCTACTCATACTTCAGATATATTGTCAGGAAGGACCAGTCTCTGGAGAAGGATATCAAGTTTGGTAAGGTGGAGGGTCAGAGAAAGAGAGGATAACCGCCCAACGAGATGTATTGGCCAAGTGGCAGCATCGATGGACTCAACCGTGGCAACAGTAGTGAGGTTGGCCCAGAATTGGGCAGTTTTTCATTCTGCTATGTATAAAGTCACTATGAGCCTGTACTGATTCCACGGCACCCACCACCAAAAAAAAAACAATGTTTAGTGATCATGAACATTTCTTAATATGTTTGTTGGCTGTCCAAATCTCTTCCTTGGTGAAGTGTCTGTTTATGTCCTGTGCCCACTTTTGAATTGGGTTATTTGTATATATAATTTCCTATATATTTTAGAAATCAGTCCCTTGTCTGATGCATTATTGCAAACTATTTTTTTCCATTCTGTGGGCTTTCTTTTTATTCTTTTAATATTTATTATGTCCCAACCATCTCATTTATCTTTTTTTGCTTTTACAATTTTCACAATGTTTACTATTCTGTGTTTGCTTTGTATTAGAGACCTCAAATTTGTCCCTATTTTTTTAATTTATGGCCTTTTTATTTCTAGGATTCACATTTAAGTTTTTAATCCATTCTGAGTTGACTTTTTTTATATGGCATGAGATAAAGGTCTTCTTTCAATCTTTTGCATATCACTTTCCAGTTCTGCCAAAACCATCTTTTGAAGAGACTATCTCCTTCCCATGCAATATACTTGGGCCCTTTGCCAAAAATCAGTTGGCTGTATGTGGTTGTGTTAAATTTTGGATTCATAAATCTGTTCCACTGATCTATGTACCAGTACTAAGCTTTCATTGTACCAGTACCAAGCTGTTTTGACCACTGTAGCCTTGTAATGAATTTTGAAATCAGGGAGTGAGTGGCTTCCAAATTTGGTCTTCTTAAGCAGGGCTTTGCTTATCCTGGGTCTATTTCCTTTCCATATAAAATTTGTAATTGTTTTTTCCATGTCATTGAAGAATGCCACTGGAATCTGGATTAGGATTGCATTATATATGCAGTATTGACATTTTCACAATGTTAGTTCTTCCTATCCAAGATCATGGTACATTTCTTCCATTTTTGTAAGTCTCTTTTGATTTCTTGTAATAGTGTTATAGAATTTTCTTTGTATAGGTCCTTTGTTTATCTGATTACATTTATTCCTAGATATTTCATCCTTTGGGCAGCTATTCTAAATGGTATTGCTTTCCTGATTTCCTTTTCAGGTCTATCATTATTAGTATGGAGGAATACAACAGATTTTTGTATGTTGATCTGACACTTCACTGAATCTTCTAATGAGGTCTGGTAGCTTTTATTATTGAGTCTTTGTGGTTTTCTATGTATAGGATGATATCATCTGCAAATAGAGTGTGTTTTACTTCCTCCTTACCTATTTGGATGCCTTTAATTTCCCTATCCTTATAGCTCTGGCTGAAACTTCCAGCACAATATTGAGTAGGAGTGTTGACAAAGGGCATCTTTGTCTTGTTCCTGTTTGCAAAGGGAAGGCTTTCAGTTTCTCTCATTGAGAATAATTTTGGCTGTTGGTTTTCTGTATATCCTGTTAATTATGTTGAGGAATTTCCCTTCAAGTCCTACTTTGTTGAGTGTTTTTTTCAGGAATGGATGTTGGATTTTGTCAAATGCCTTTTCTACATCAATCAATATGATCATGTGGTTCTTTCCCTTTTTCTTATTTATATGATGAGTTACATTGATTATTTTTCTAATGTTGAACCATCCTTGCATCTCTAATATGTATTCCACTTGGTCATGATGTCTTTTTTTTTTTTTTTTATGTGCTATTGGTTTCTTTTGGCTAGGAATTTGTTGAGAATTTTTGCATCTATGTTCATGAGGGACATTGGTCTATAATTTTCTTTCTCAGTGATGTCCTTCCCTGATTTTGATATGAGGATTATGCTT
>NW_006408856.1:2136453-2141708 GCF_000296735.1 Chrysochloris asiatica
TTTATTTCTGCTCTAGTCTTTATTAATTATTTTCTTTTGGTGATTGTAGGTTCCTTTTTTTTTTTTTGGCAGTTTTTAATTACTGGAAATGTGTTAATTTTGGTTCTTTTTCTTTTTGAATATGTGCATTTTCTACAATAAATTGTCCTCTGAGGACCAATTTCACCGTGTCCCAAAGCTTTTGGTATGTTGTGTTTTTGTTTTCATTTCTTTCTAGCAACTTTGTTAGTTCATGTTTAATTTCTTCTGCTATTCAGTAGCTTTTCAGCAGGATTCTATTCTGTTTTCACATATTCGACTTTATTTCCTTGTACTTCCTATTGTTCATTTCTAGTCCTATAGCATTGTGGTCTGAAAAGATGATTTGTATTATTTTCATGTTTGTAAATTTATGGAGCCTTGTCTTGTGGCCTAATATATGGTCAATTCTGGACAATGTGTCTTGTGCACTCGAAAAGAATGTGTATAGTGCTGGTGGGTTGAATGCTTTGTACACATCTATGAGGTCAAGTTGGTTAATTGTACTGTTTGGTCCCTCTGTATTTTTGTCGAGTTTCTTTCTGGTTATTCTATTCCTTTTCAAAAGTGGTATATTAAAATCTCTCACTGCAATTGTAGATTTGTCTATTTCTTTCTTCAATTCTAGTAGGATTTGCTTTATATATCTTGGTGGTCTTTCACTGGGAGTATAGATGTTTATTATGGATATTTCTTCTTGCTCAATTGACATTTTAATAACTAGTTGTCCATCTGTATGTCTTATGTTAGTTTTTGCCTTAAAGTCTATTTTATCAGAAATTAATATTGCCATTCTTGCTCATTTTTTATTACAATTAGCTTGGCATATTTTTTTTCTCCATCCTTTAACTTTTAGTCTGTTTTTGTCTTTGTGTGCAAGGTGTGTCTATTGCTGGCTGCATATTGAAGGGTCTTGTTTTCTTATCCATTCTGCCACTCTCTGTCTCATCACTGGTGCAGTTAATCTGTTGACATTCAGTGTAATTATCAATAGGTTTGAACTAATTGCTGTCATTATATTAGTTTGTTTGTGTTGCTACTCATTCCTTTGTTCTTCATGCCTTTTGCTGAGTTTTTTTTTTTTTTTTTTTGCTATTTCTTGACAGTTTCTTCTTAGTTTTAATTTTTCCATGTTTTCTTAGATCTTTGTTTTCATGACATATTGTGAACTGTTAAGTTTCTTTGAGGTTACCCTATAATCTACTAACTTTTCATCCATTTAAGACATTCTCCCATCTCCTGGAATATACCTGACCTGCTCACCACCTGGATCTCTGTTCCTATAGTTTCCTCTTCTTTAACATTGTTATTCTTTTGATTTTTTATTGACCTCCCAAGTCCTCTGAATTTGTTGTTGTAATTTTATTCTTTTCTGGATTCTAATATCTGTCAACTGAGTTCTGGATGGTGTTGTCACATTTTCAATCTCTGGATGTTGCCTGTTCTTGTTGGATTTCAGTCCAAAGAACTCCCTTTAGGAAGTTAGAATTGTTGGGTTGGCTATGACAAAGTCTCTTAACTTCTGTTTATCTGGGAATAATTTGATGACTCCATCGTGTTTGATTGACAGTTTTATTGGGTAGATGATTCCTTTTTGCAGGTTTTTTTTTTTTTTCTTTTCTTTTCTTTTAGTGTTTTATATATGTCTCCCCATTGCCTTCTTGCCAGCATGATCTCTGCTCAGAAGTCAAAGTTTAATCTGATTTGCTTGCCCTTTTAAGTAACACTTCTCTCTTCCCTGGCAGCTTTTAGGAGATTCTCCTTGTCTTTGATTTTGAAGAGCTTGAATATGATATGTTTCGGTGACTTTCTTTTGGGGTCTATCCTTCCTGTGGTTCGTTCAGCTTCTTCTTCTTTTCTTTTTTTAAAGTTCTTATTGTGAATTATGTGGGTTTGTATGGGAGAACATCAGTTTTATATTCATCCTATCATATTTTGTTTCATTGCAATGATCAGGATCCCCTCCATGCGTCATCAAATAACCCAACGATACACCCCACAGGCCCGCTCCCCTGTCCATCAGTGCACAGACCCTCTCCCTCCCTGAGTGCAGTGTAGCCAGTCTATCCATATGTCCAAGTCACCATCTCTGTCTCCCTCCCTGGCGTTACTGCCTTTCTGGGTAGGGTCATGCTCTCCGCTCTTCTCACTTGATGGTCCCAGGGACCTCTGCTCTTTGTCTACAAAAACCAATCATCCCCCTCCTTTTGTCAAAAAACATCTACCTCTACATTTCCAACCCTCACAGTCAGTCCTGATGACAATTATTCACTATTTTGTCTTATCCACATTTTGTTTCCCCAGCCCAGGCCCAAAAGATTGGAAATCATTCAGTGGAAGTTCTAACGACCCCTGCCCTGTCTGGAACTAGGCTCCGTCTTGAAAGCTTGTAATCCAGTCACTTCTTGCCTTTATAGACTCCCCTTATTTTGGGTAGCCAATGTCTAAGTTGCCATCCCTGTCAACTTTGTATACTGAGGGGGTGGGAGTGATCCCTGCTATAAAGATTTGTTCCCTTTTATGAGCTACTACATCCATATATATAGATAAAGTTCATCAAATTGTAGTGGGTTACTCTTTTTTTTTCTTCCTTCCCTCTTCTTTCTTCTTCTAGTCATTTTCTGATCATCCAGCCATCGAGGCCTGGTCAAGTGAGTACTATCTGCAAATATGCTTGTTTTTGTGCATCTCCCCTCACTTCATATCAGCTGGATGCTTCACTCTCTGCTCTAGTCCACTGTGCCCATGTCACTGCCTCCGGGCCTAGGAGTAACCGAGTCTTGCCATAACTTCTCGTCATCCAGGTCTCTGCCCGGGTCCTCAGGAGTCTACTGAATGTGGTTGGTCTTAGATCCAACTTTCTTGCTGTTTTTTCCCATTTTTCCCCTTACCGGTGACCAATGTGGTCACCAGCCAGACCACATGCCTGATCGTGTATTCTCCTTGAGTCTTAGTGTTGGAAGGGACTTTGTTCTGAGGGGACCTTGCCTTGATGGCTTCCAGGTGAACAGCTTACATATTCTTGTAGTAATCAATCATACTGCCATCATTGTTTCTGATTTTTCTTGCTGGTCTTTCTTCATGAAGTATCTTCTGTTCTTCTAGTTGCTCCAGGCTGGTCTACTCATCCTTTTGTTTAGCTTATTGAATGCTTATCTTCTCATTCTTCAAGATGTTAGGGAATTTTTCTTCTAGAAAATCCTCAACATCTCTTCTGTGAAGTTTAGTGATTATTCCTGTACATGAATGCTAATAATTTTTAAGTTACTCCTCTTTATGTTATCCAACATGAATCTTAGACTATCTTCAGAACTTTTTGTCCTTTTTTTCTGCTTGCCCTTCTATCCTAGCAATATTGACAGATTTGTCTTCTAGTTCATTGGCTCTGGCTTCCATCTCTTCCATTCTACTCCTGTTTGAATTTCTGATAGTTTATTATTAATCATTTAGACCTGTGTTTGCAGGTTTTGAATTTTTTTCCAATGCTATATCTATCTTGTTTGATAGTTCCTGTAGCACTTTCTTGACTTCTTCTTTATTTTCCTCCATCCCTCTGTGAAGCACTTAGATTTGTCTCCATATCATTCTTCTGAATTCCTTCTCAAGCAGATCCAAAGCCTGCTCTACTCCTGATGGGAAGTCTATGAGTGCATCCAGCTCATTTGTTTCAGTTACTGGACATGTGCTGAGATTTTTTCTTGGACATTTTCAGTGGTTAGATGTGTCTTCCATGATTAAATGAATGTATGTTGCTGTACTGTTAAGCCTACTGAGTGTCTCCTGGTGGACGTAATCTGGAGATAGGCTTTCCTTTTCACATCTCTTAGGACTCAACTGCTAGCTATCTTAGCAGGTGTTAAATATCCATGAAATGGGAAGCAGCTGGTTTTGGATTTTGTACAGATAGTTGGATATTATCTGGCATTCTTGTAGCTTGGCTATATGGCTATGATTGCTGTCTCTTCTTGGGTAACATAGGGAAAGAAAGTTTGCACCCCCAGGAAAAACATGAGACCAAAAGGACCAATACCAGAAACCATATAAAAGCAGAGAAAAAGCCAGCACACAAAAACAAAAACAAAACCATAGCAGACTGCCCAGTAGCCTTTGCTTTGCAGGTCAGTGCATGTGCACAAAGAAAACCTCAATGATGTGTGGGGTGTCCACTTGCTCAGGCTCCCCCTCTAGTCACTGCTGTGGAGTTGCACAGATAGATATTGAGAAATGAATGCAAGAAAGATTTTTCACAATTTTTATATCTGAATGTCAGTTAGATATCTATATGCACAGCAAAATTCTCAAAATGACTGTGTCCTTAGATATAATAATTGGTGTTGGCTTTTGCTTTTTAGGTTTGGGTTTTACAAGGTGCAAATACAATTTGACTGTATGTCCAGACCTGCTGTCTCTTGTTAGATAAGGCAGGAATAAACGGTTCCACTCCTGTAAAAGAGTCAAAATTAGTACTAAATCCTGGAATCATACATCATAAGAAGCAGCTACAGGACTAGTTTGTGAGACCACTGGGACTTTCAGGGGTTTCCTCTCGGATCCATGTGATAATTGTACTCTGTGGGTACAATGCTGGACCCTTTTGGGGATGTGCTCCCATCCTTCTGAAGATGCCTGGGCTGGGCAGAGAAGGTGTGACAGGGGAGATGAGGAAAGAAAAGTTAAATAAGCAGTCACACCACCTCTTTTTCCACAAGTCACTTCGTGACTTTCAAGCTGTATAAACCTGGTTGTGGCCCAACCATATGATCTCTGACCAGGCTATATGCTTCAGGGAGTATCCTGGTTGAATCAGAAATCACCATTTATTCCTGTCACAATCATATTTCTCCACCAGTAGGCACCAAAAACTAATCACCCCCACTTTATATTGACACTAATCTTCCAGAGGTTCAACCCAGATGCAGAAGAGGCCGTGGAATGAGGGATATCACTGATGATGTCCGATGGATCTTGGCTGAAAGCAGAGAATATCAGAAACATGTTTACCTGTGCTTTATTGACTATGCAAGGGCTTTTGATGGTGTGGATCATGGCAGTTATGGACAACATTGTGAAGTATCAGCATTTCAGAACATTTAAGTGTGCTCATAAGGAATCTGCACCTAGACCAAGAGGCAGTTGGTTGAACAGAACATGGGAACACTGAATGGTTTAAAATTAGGAAAAGTGTGTGACAAGGTTGTATTCTTTCACCATACTTATTCAACCTGTATGCTGAGCAA
>NW_006408856.1:2141894-2145144 GCF_000296735.1 Chrysochloris asiatica
CCAATAAACAACATTCTTATCAATGGAGAAAAGACTGACATTGTCAAGGACTTCATTCTTCTTGGATCAACTATCAACACTCACAGAAGCAGCAGTCAAGAAATCAAATGATGTATTGCATTAGACAAATCTGTTGCATAAGACCTTTTTAAAGCATTGAAGAGCAAAGATGTCAGCTTGAGGACTAAGGTGTGCCAGACCCAAGCCATGATATTTTCAATAACCTCATATGCATGCGAAAGCTGGACAGTGAATAAGGAAGACTGTAGAGGAATTTATGCTTTTGAGTTATGGTGTTGCAGGAGAATATTGAAAGTGCCATGGGCTGCCAAAAGAACCAATAGATCTGTTTTGTAAGAAGTGCAGCCAGAGTGCTTCTTGGAGGCCAAGAAGGCCAAACTTCGTCTCTCATACTTTGGACATATTGTCAGGAGGGACCAGTAGCTGGTGAAGGATATCATGTTTGGTAAGGTGGAGGGTCAGAGAAAATAAGAAGAGTCCAATGAGATGGAATGGCCAAGTGTCAGCATTGACAGACTCAAGTGTGGCAATAGTAGTCAGGTTGGCCCAAGATTGGGCAGTGTTTTGTTGTACTATGCATAAGGTCGTTATGAGTCAGTACCGACTCCAGGACACCTAACAACAACAATGCTCTGGAACTGTTCTGGCAAAGCGCTTTCTCTGCTTTTTTCATGCCTTCGTCAAGGAACCTCCACTGCCTGTCTCTGCTTCTCTTGCCCCCAAACCATTCTTTTATTTATTGATTTCTGGTTCTGTGAAAGTTGATTGTGGATCCAAGTAAAATGAAATACTTGAATAATTTCAATCTGTTCTCCTTTTATCATGATAATGCTTATTGGTACAGTTGTCAGGACTTTGATTTCTTTATATTGATATTTAATCCGTAATGAAAACTGTAGTTTTTCTTTCTTTAAAATCATCATCAGTAAATTCTTCAAGTCATATTACCTTTTAACAAGCAAGCTTGTATCATCTATGTATCACAGTTTTTTTGTTGAGTCTTCCTCTTATCCTGATGTAGCATTCTAATTCATATTGTCCAGTTTCTCAGATTATCTTCTCAGCAAACAGATTGAGAAAGTATACTGAAAGAATTAAATCTCAGTACGCGTTTTTCCTGATTTTCAAACCACATAGAATTCCCTTATCCTTTTCAAAAATTAACTGGCACTTGGTTTTATGTAAAGATTCTGAATGAGCATAATTTTATTTTATGGAAATCCTATTATGCATACTGCTATTCATAATTTGTTATGACCCACACAATAAAGTACCTTTTCCAAGTCAAAAAAACAGAGTTTAACACCTTTTTTTCTGGAATTTTATGTTTTTTAATGTTTTATCTACTATGATATCACTTATTCCATGTAATTTTCTGAAATAAAACAGTATGTCAACAGAGTATTGCTATAAATTCAAACCAATTCAGAGGAGGCAGAAGATATTACACTCCATTTAAACAAACTATGAGCTACAGTTGTGACTAATTGAGGCAAGAGAATATTTATACTAAAGGTAATGCTTATCCTTATTTGCCCCTTCATTTTTTCCCCTCCTTTATTACTTCCTTCTACCTCCTTGCTCTCTTCCCTGAGTATCTCTAGATATTGTTTTACTTTTCTTTCATTATTACTGAATCAGAGACTGAAGTGGGAAAGTGTACAAATCCTAGCAAAATTTATACAAAAATAACTTTTTCTCCTTTTGCTCTTAAAGCCCTCATAGCATATTGCTTACTTTTTGGGTTTCTAACTTCAAGGTAAGCAGTTCAAATATATCAGCCACACTGTAGTAGAAAGATGAAGCTTTCTGTTTCCATAAAGACCTTATACATGTTCACTATGAGTCAGAACTTACTGGGTGGCATACCGCATCATCACCACATTTTCTTTTGCTTGCTACTTCTTTTCATTTCCTCCTTCTGCTTTAAATCTTATTAAAAAGTGAAGTAGAGACTAGTAAATTTTATACTTTAGAGACAAATTTGAAAGATTGTTGGCAACTGTGACTTTTAATAAAAAATTTGTAAACTTTTCTTCCCTGAAGCACTATAATTATGAACTGTTAAAACTGAAGTACACATTATAAAGAGCAACATGCAAGAATTTAATTTAATTTTCTTAATTGGAAAATCAAATTAAATGAAACAGCTGTCTCCAAGGGTGAAGAAATATGAATTAACCTGATGTAGTACTCAAAAATATGGAGTACTTAATATATAAGCACTTTTATAACAAGGCACTTTATTTCCTTCTCTGGTCTTCATAAAATGCAAATGTAAATCCACTTCATATATATAAATTTCTGTGTGAGAATTAAAATAATACCCTCAGAAGTTTTACATCTTAAACCCTGAAAAATGAATACATTATTCTTTAAGGTGATGGGAAATTTTAATTTCATATGTAGTCAAATTTGCTATTATGCTGACCTTAAAAATTATTTTGGGTTGTAGAGACTGCCAACTGTAGTTAGAGGTAGAAAAGGGAGGTAAAAGAGGTCAGTGGGATGTGATATGAGAAGGAATTGACCCACTCCTATATTTTAGATGGAAGGGTGTCAGAAATCAAGGAATTCAGTTTCAAAGCTGAATAGGCTGAAATTGGATTCTCATTTTGATCTTTAGGAAGAAATGGTGGGTGGCGGTCATGTGCTGTGAAGGTGGTTCCAACTCATAGTGACCCTGTGCAGGGTTTCTGAGGCTGTAAATCTTTACGGGAGAAGAAAGTCTCATCTTTCTCCAGCTGAACAGCTGATAGTTTCAAATTGCTGACTTGTGGTTCACAACATGATTTGTAACAACTATGCTATCAGAACTCATTCAGGAAGAAATTGTTTTTGTTGTTGTTGGGTGCTATTGAGTTGGTACCAACTCATAGTGACCCTATGCACAACAGAACGAAACACTGCCCAGTCCTGAGCCAAACTCACAATTGTTGCCACACTTGAGCTTGTTGATGGTGTCACTTTTCCAATCCATCTTGCTGGGGGTCTTCCTCTTTTTCTCTGAACCTCCACCTTACCAAACATGATATCCTTCTCCAATGACTGTTCCCTCCTGACAATATGTCAAAAGTATGAGAGATGAAGTTTGGCCATCCTGGCCTCCAAGGAGCACTCTGGCTGCACTTCACCCAACACAGATCTGTTGGTTCTTTTGGCAGCCCATGGCACTTTCAATATTCTCCTCCAACACCATAACTAAAAAGCATCAACTGTTCTATGGTCT
>NW_006408856.1:2145397-2147075 GCF_000296735.1 Chrysochloris asiatica
CTATCTATCAGTTTGTTGTATTATGATGGCATATGGATTGTAGTGAGGCTGGAAGCTATGCCACAAGTATTTCAAATACTAGTATAGGTTTCAGTGGAGCTTCTACATTAAGGCAGAATTGGATGGAGTACCTAAAGATATATTCTGAATAAAAAATAAAAATAAAAAAAATCTTCCAGTGATATCCTATAAATAGCTCTGTAAAATTAATTTACATATTGTGGGAAAATGAGCCCCTCAGGATGGTAGGAACTTAAAATACAACTAGAAGAGGACTATCTCCTTAAAGTGAATTTGATTTCCCACCAAACATTTTTTGTCTAGTCTAGATGGGTCTGTTAAAAACAGATGGGAGGGACTTCCGGCACTTCCCTGACCAGGCAGCACAGGTATGCGGGCTCTGGAGAAAGTAGGAGGTGGTATCACAAAGGGGGGGCTCTCCCTGGTAGACAGACAGCTTTTGGGCAAACATAAAACATTAGGCTTCAACTTTATGAACTTGTTTTTATGAAGGATCAAACTATTGAGGAGTTACGAGCATTTTGAGCTTCCACCCGCCCTGCTCCCGGCTCCCACCCCGGGGACGGCCCCGCCCACTGCAGAACTTAGCAGGGCTTGAGCAGACCCATTCAAAGGGCGGACGCTCTCACAGAGCTAGCCGTGCCACAGGTACCAACATAGTCCATCCTAGGTGGTTCCTCATTGTGACGTTAGGCATTACTGGCGTGTATATAGGGCAAATTGGGAGGCTCAAGGCACAGGGAGACAAAAAGAGCCATTTTAGACGTCATCAAAAAGAAACCCCATCTGCCTGCGAGTACCAAGCCCATCCCCCACTTCTTCAGCCTAGGCCAGCCCTCTGCCCAGCCTCCTAGCCTCAGGCCCGCCCATCAAAGCATCATGGTTTTGGCCAACCCAAGCTGAGAAGCCCTTGAGTAGCAGCTTAACACCAGTAACAAAGCACCCCTGCTGTGGTTTAATCCACCAGACTGCAAAGACTTTTGAATTGCAGGAACTGTGGTTCTAGCTCAACAGCTGCTATTAGAAACCCTATACTGGGGTTGCTGTGTGTCATAATCCACTCCACAGCATTTCAACAAGTAGAAGAACTCAGAAGGCCCTGAAACAGAGTAAGGACATTACAGACTTACTGAAGAAGCAGGGAGGGCAGGGCTTGTTGGTGGCTAGGGTGAAGGCGTAGTGAAGGGCACCATCAGCAATAACTCAGAATTCCAGGCAAAAAAGAGGCAAGACAAAGCTCCAAAATTCAGACCCACAGAGATAGGAATAGTTTAAAGGCTTGAAGGCTTATAGCCTGTGGAATTTGGAGCAGAGGCGGGAAATTGCGTACTTTTAAATCCGCAGGCCAGGCACGGAGGCCTGAGCCCACATCCTGGGCTAGACAAAGTGGCGGGACTAAATAGGGGCCACAGAGACACCACGGAAACAGTCCACAGGAACATTTGGAGGAATAAAAAATAAAAGGTGCACGGTGTGCTTTGCCGATTTTGGGTGGTTCCGATTTTACTTTTTTCTTTGGTGTTGGGAATAGGTGTGCCCACAGTTTGCCCACATACATCTGGGTGAATGGAGGTGGGGGCTTAACCGAGTGGCCAAGACCCACCCCCACCACTGGCGGTTTCCTCTGCCAGTAACTCACACACTCAGACCAAGCTGA
>NW_006408856.1:2147254-2148657 GCF_000296735.1 Chrysochloris asiatica
CATCCAGAGAACCAGGGATGCCTGAGATGGAGACAGAGATGATGACATTGAGGGATGAAGCTGCTGGGGACTTTGAATCCAGAGAGGGAGAGGAACTGTGGACCGAAGACTGAGTGGGGAGGGGGGAGTGTAGAAAAAAAAAAAGAGATGGGAATAAGATTCTTATGATTCACTAGTGAGTAATTGAAATCATGACTAATTTTGACTGTCACAATTGTAAAGGTAGAAGTTTTGTAACAAACACGGGGGAGTACTAACTTCTACAGTCAATAAACAGAGGACCATCAAGGGATAAGAGCACAAGCAGAATGTGAGATCTAATCCAGAGAAGCAGCAACACGAGAGGGAGGCAGAGATGTGGATATGGACAGAGGGAGCAGCTGAGGACTCTAGACTCATGGAAAGAGAGGGACTGAGATCTGGTGACCAGGAGGCAGTCTTGTACAAGGTGCTCTTTGATGATGTAAATTATTATATATGCCTGATGTTTAAAAAAAAAAAAAAAAAAAAAAATAAAATGAATTGAGAGAAATACTGTTAGCTGTTTATACATGAATGAAATTATAATCATTGTAATGAAACAAGGTGCATGATTTGTTGAGTGTAAAAATGATGATCTGCCCTGTAAACTTTCACTCAATTCACAAAAAAAAACAAAACAAAACAAAAAAAGAGAAACTAGTATTATTTACAATAGCTATACAAAATATGAAATGTCTAATAATAAATCTAACCAGAGAAACAAAAACCCTGGAGAAAGAAAAAATATAAAATACCCATACAAAAATAAAAAGAAACACAAAAATGGAAAAAAAAAAAAATGCCATGGCTTTGCATAGAAAGACTTAACATTGGGAAAATGTCAACACTACCTCAAGCAGTCTATAGATATATCACAGTCAGAATCCATATTCAAAATCATTCTTTCAAGAGATGGAAAAATTGATCACTAACTTTACATGACAAAGAAAGGGACTTTGGATAAGCAAATCAATGCTTCAGAATAATAGAACTAGAGTCCTCTCACACTTTAATTTCAACATTTACTTTGCAATCACAGTGGTCAAAGCAGCAAGGTACCAGTACAACACAAGACACAGAGACCAGTGGAACAGAATTGTAAATCCACAAGTAAATCCATCCACATAAGTCAGCTGATCATTGAAAGTGTTAAAATACATTAAATGAGATAGAGAGTCTTTTTTAAAAATTGTGCTGACAAAACTGAATCCATTTACAGAAAAATGTAACAAACCACATATCTCACATCATGTACAAAAGAAACTCAACTTGGATTAAAGTCCTAAGAGCAAAACCAACAATTACAAAGATCATCAGTGCATGCAAAAATAAGGATAAACTATGTGCTCTCTCTCTCTCTCTCTCTCTCTCTCTCTATATAT
>NW_006408856.1:2148757-2155785 GCF_000296735.1 Chrysochloris asiatica
AACGTTATTAAAAACAACAACAGTAGAAGACAAAATAGTTTAGTAGGACCAGTTATAAATTAGATACATATGTGCATAAAATAATTTTACCAAAACAGTAAACTGGAAGCCCACAGACTTGGAAAAATCTTTTTCCAATGTAATATAACACAAGGGAATAATCTGTAAAATTTATAGAAAACTATAACACCTCTAAAATAAAGTCAAACGACCCTATTAAAAACTGAGCACAAAACAAGAACAGACAATTCAACAGACAATTCACCAAAGAATACATTTAGACAGCCAGCAACATTTTATAAATGTTCATGATCATTAGACACAGTAGAAATGCAAATAAACACAACAATAAAATAACACCTCACTCAGCATGATTAGCAAAGCTTCCAAAAAAAAAAAAAAAAAAAAGAATTATTAAATGCTGGTGGTGGTGCGGAGAAACTTGCTGGTTGGTCTGTATAGTATTTCAATAACTGTGGACACAATATGATGCTTTCTCAGAAATTTAAATAGAAATGCAGCACAACCCAGCAACCCCCCTACTTGTTATATAGCTACAAGAAATAAGACCCAGAGCATGGGTAGATATATGCACACCAATGTTAATTGCAACATTATTCACAATAGCAAAAAAGATGGAGATAGCCTAAATGTCCATAAATGGAAAAATGGCTAAAGAAATTTTGGTACATACAAACAATGAGATACTATGCAATGTTGAAAAATAGAGATGAAACTATTGTAAAATGGATGAACTTGGAGAACATTTTGTTGTGTGAAATAAGTTAATCACATATAGGCAAATATTGTATGAGATCAATATTGTGATAACACAAAAAAAGTTTTCATTCTGAAAGAAATATTCATTTATGGTTACAAGGGATAGGAGGAGAGAGTAAAACACAGGCTAGAGGGTAGAAACATGTTAACTTGGGAAACAGCAAAGACAATCTACAATAAGAGGAAGACAATACACAAGAAGATAGAAATTTCCAGAAGAATCATGAAGACAGATGTAAACACAGGATCATATACAAGAGCTTAAGAGGATAAAGGAAAATAGTGTTCTGCAGGTGGATACATCAACAGACACACAAGCTGAATAGGTATGGATGGAAGAATTAGAGTATATCAGTAAATATTTGAATTTGAGAGAAGATATCCATACATGGGTATTCACCTTTCTATAAACACAACTAAGTTTGGTGGAACACGTTGTTGCAATGTGCACATAGTGACTTTAAACACAATGGAACAAAACACTCCCTGGTTCTGTGCCAAGCTTAGAATCATTGCTATGTTTGAGGCTTTACTGCTGCTACATTACCAATCCTACTTGTTGGGGGTCTTCCTCTTTGTCATTGACCCTCCGTTTCACCAAGCATGAAGGACTGATCCATCATGATGATACATCCAAAGTATGAGAGACAAAGTCTGACTCTCTTGGCTTCTGAGAAACTTTCAAGGTGTACGCCTTTCAACACAGATTTGTTTGTTCTTCTCGCAGTCCCTGGTACTTTCAATATTCTCCACCAACACCATAACTCAAATGCATCTTATGTTCTTCATTGTCCAACTCTCACATGCATATGAAGTTAATGAGAATACCATGGCTTGGGTCAGGTGCATATTAGTCCTCAAAATTGATATATTTGTTTTTGAACACTATAAAGAGGTCCTGTGCAACAGATTTGCCTAATGAAATATGTCAGTTGATTTCATAACTGCTGATTCCATGAGTGTTGATGGCTGATCTGAGCAAATTGAACTCTTTGGCAACTTTTATATAGATGTTTCTTATTGGTGAGGATTATTGTTTTCTTTATGTTGAGGTTAAAGCAATATTGAAGCGGTGAAGATTATTGTTTTCGTTATATTGAGGTGTCAGCCATACTGAAGGCTATGGTCTTTGATCTTCATTGGTAAGTATTTTAAGTTCTCTTCACTTTCAGCAAGCAAGATTGTATCATCTGTATATTGCAGGTTGTTGATAAGTCTTCCTCCAATCCTAATGCTATGTTTTACTTCATATAATTCAGCTTGGCTTATTTGCTCTGCATACAGATCGAATCATTCTGGGGAAAGAATACAACCCCAGTGTACACTTTTCCTGATTTTCAACAATTCGGTGTTCCTTATTCTGTTCTAACAACTGCCTCTTGGTGTATATACAAGTTCCTCTTGAGCACAATTAAGTGAATACTCATTCTCTGCAATATGACCCAGGACCAGACTTTTGTTCTCTTGTACATAGAGTTGCTGTGAGTAAGAACCTAATCAATGGCATCTGAAAACAACAAAAATAACTATTTCCCACATGAGAAAGACCTGGTGATGCACTCATATAAATATTTTAGCCAATTCTATTCTGTTACATGAGGTCACTATGGGTGGAAAATAGACTGGACTGCACCTAATTACAATAATAAGATCTTTTTAAATTGTCAGTTATTTTGTATGCAGAAACCACAGATATCTTTCTTTAATAATACTTTTCACTTGTTCATATGTTTTATTTTTTGCTCTATTTTTAATTTTTAGCTTGAGAATTTTCTGGTTACTAGAGAATATTGAATATATTTAAATAATATTTGATTACTTAGAATGAGTACTTAGTACTGGTATGGTGCTGTATGATGAGCTGATACAGTGTTGCTATCTTAAACTTCATGTGTGATGTTAGAGACTTATGAAGATAAAGTTGTAATTGTTTTTGTATTCTTCACAGTCCCCTCGTGACAAGAGGAGTGATCACTCCCCACCCATGTGCACCCCTAGCAAAGTTCCTGCTCTCCTGGTGTTCTGAGCCACAGTGGTGAGTCACACAGTTATGATCTGCGTCAAAGTGAATTGGGTGTGCTCCACATAAACATCAACACCTGCTCCAAATGTGCAGATAGAACCAGTCCTGACTTCACTAACCACATAAGACGATTATCTGAATCTATGCAGGAAACAATGAATGAATAAAAGAGGACAGAAATTTTATCTGTGCTGCATAGCCAGATGCAACACAACCATTTTGAACTTTTGTTGGCAGTTTTTGAAAACACTGGGTAGCTGGGTGGTAGAGAGGTATATTGTTTAATGGAAGAGAGAAAGTGGATGATTTCCCCTGCCCCCTCTGTATTCTACATTTTCCTGGTAACCAGAAACATAGTCAAATTTTCCCTGAATAAGGTTTCAGTACAGCTTCTCTCTGTGGATGGTTGGAGCCGCATGATGGTGAGTTGCATAATTGTGAAACAATCAGTATGATTTGAGTACTATGTGCAACAAAAATGGTGCCTGGATTCAGGTGAAACTTGCTCCAGACTTTCAAAGCCAGTTCTGACCAACTTTGGGCTGGTAGGAGCTATTAACCTTGGAGTCCTTCAGTCAGAATGACCTTGATTCCAACGGCTTTGGGGTCTGTATGAACTACTGTCAATTTGAGTGCCTAGAATACACAATACCTAGGCCTGGTAGCGTAGTGGTTACGAATCGGGCTGCGAACCTTAAGGTCAGCGGTTCGAAACTACCAGCTGCTCCGCGGGAGAAAGATGAGGCTTTCTACTCCCGTAAAGATTTACACCCTCGGAAACCCTGTACAGGGTCGCTATGGGTCGCAACCGACTCGACGGCACTTAACAACAACAACAACAGGCCTATAGTAATTCCATATAGGGCTGGAGTTTCACAATCTCATGCCTTTCCCAAAACAGATGTGAGATCTTTGGCTAGCAGGAGCCCACAGAGATTTATCGTCTCTGGGTCTGTCACTTACCCTGACTTCTTGTTGCCTTGTTTTACTTTTTTTTTTTTTTTCCTTCCTCTCTTACTTCCCCTTGCTTTTTATCCTCTCTATCTTCACTTTCATTTTTTTCTTCTTTTCTTTGATTTCTCTTCTCCATACATACACACTTTTATATATTTTATCTCTTTTGATATTTCATTATTTTCCTCTGGTATCTTTATCTTTTACTCATTCCTATCCCTGATTGTGTTTAGTGCTTTTACATCTTTTTATTTTATCCCCTATTTTTCTCTGCTGGTTTTTTTTTCTCCCTTTTTCCTTTCTAATTTATTGTAATATTTTTTCTAGCTGTTTCCTGATAATTTTGCTATTTTTTTTCTCTTTACTATATATATTTTGCATTTGTCTTCTTGTTTGTTTGTTTTTTCTTTTGTGTATATGTTTTCTCTTCCTGCCTTATGTAACAGCAGACAACAATCATGTCCATAAAATCTAGCCATAACTGTATCTTCTGCAGGTCCACCCACTGGGCAAGAGCCAATACCAAGTTCTATACATCTGGCCAACGGTAATAACCAGCATCAACCAACCCATTCTAAATTAAACTGCACAAATGGTAACTGGCAAATGGTATACTTGTTACCATTCTATAATCACACAGGCCCACCATAAGGCAGTTGGTGAGTGACTAAGAACACAGCAATGTGCAATAATCAATTAAATATCAATTCAATGATATCACACTTTTATAAGCAATAGATAATTCCTGTTCACATTAAAAAAAAAAGTGAGAAAAAGAGAAAGAGGCTGAAACAAGACAGAAATGTTGAAATAAATGACCAAGATGCATATATAGAAATAAATAAATATAGAAATATAGAAAAGGCAGTAGAAATACCTGACAAAGAATACAAGATGATGATATTTCGGTACCTGAAAATGAGTGACAGGAAGAACAAAGAAAACAAGGAACGATTCAGGAAAACACTATAGGAGCAAGCAAAAAAAAAAGGTGGGGGTGGGGGAGATAAAGGACTGGAGACAATGCAACCTCCAAATAGAAATCTAAAAGATTGATACTTAGATTTCAGGAATGGACAGTACATTGAAAGGGTAAAGGAGTACATGTGAATGTATGGAAGTGTGAATTAGTGTGCTTAACTAAAAATCTCTCAATATTAATAGCCTAGAAAAATAGTTAAAAAAAAAAAAAAGAATTTTTAATGAAGTCTAAGCTTCATGAGAAAAATCATGAAGAGTAAAAACTTATAGGTGATCAGAATTCCATAACAGAAAGAGACATAGAAAAGCACAGACAAAAAAACATTCCAAAGGTTGGTGGAAGGAAACATCCATTACCTCATGAAATATTAGAAGATAAGCATTCAAAAAGCTGAACAAAACTAAAAGGTAGTTCCCAAAAGAAAATCACCAAAGCATATTATAATCAAACTTTTCAAAATCAATGACAAGGAAAGAACCCTGAGAACAGTTCAGAAAAAAAATGAAAAGTTAACTAGAAAGGAGAACCAAAACTCTGATTTCTTAACAGAAATGATACAGACAAGAAGACAATTGGAAGAAATATACAAAATTATGATAGAAAAAAATTGCCAACCAAAATTCATATACCCAGTAAAACTGACCCTCAAATATGACAGTGAGTTTAGAATATTTCCAGATAAACAAAAATTAAACTCAATCTGAATATAGAAATATTCAAGGAAAAACCAACCTGATACTGTTTTTAGGTGCCATCAAGTTGATCCCAACTTATTATGACTTTATGAACAACAGAATGCAGCACTTCCCAGTACTTGCTATTCATACAATTATTTTATGCTTGAACCCATTGCTGCTGCCACTGTGCTGATTCATCTTGTTGGGAGTCTTCTTCTATTTCACAGACACTTCACTTTACTAAGCATTATGCCTGTCAGTAGTAACTAGTTCTTCCTAATAATACATCCAAAATAAAGAAAGATGAAGCCTCATCTTCTGGCCTTCTAAGGAATATTCTGACTGTACTATTTCCAACACAGGTCCAAATTTTTGGAATATATAAGTTAGTGCCTCCAATGCTGCATTAGTTTGTTGAAGTATTTCCATTTGTAGTCTATCAATTCTCACAGCCTTGTTTTTTTTTTTTTTTTTTTTTTTTTTTTTGCCAGTGTCTTCAGTGAACCTTTGAATTTTTTTCCTTCAGTTCCATTGGCTCTTGATTGTGTACTACCTCTTGAAATGGTTGAACATAAACTATTTCTTTTTGATACAGTGAATTTGTGTATTTCTTCTTTTTTGCTGCTCTCAGCATCAATCAATGTTTCCCATGTTGCTGCTTGTTGTTAAATGTCATCTAGTTGATTCCACTTGATAGCAACCCTTTAGAGAGTTTCTGAGGAATGGCTCAAACTTATCTTGTGGTCCAGTGCTTATCCTACAGCTCCACACCAAGACTCCATTTTGCCCATACAGTCCTTTAATATTGCAAGGTGAAGCTTGAATTTCATCAGTTCTTTTGGATTAAGAAACTAGGAATAAAAATTAAATTCATCAACATAATTAAGGATATATTTACTTACCTAGGAGTCCTGGTATGACCCTATGGGTTAATTCTCTGGGCTGCAATGTTGGTTTCAACTGCAAGATCAGTAGTTCAAGTTTACCAGCCATTCCTTGAAATACTGTACAGGGTTGCTAGGGGTCAGAACTCACTCACTGGCACTTAACAACACACAATATACCTATCCAAGGACTCCTGATGTGATACTGTAGGATCAGTAATGTCCTGGGATCCTCAATGTTGGCAGTTGAAACCCACCAGCTGCTCCTGGGAAACCTTTTACAAGGATTGCAAAATGTTGGAACTCACTCAATGGCACACAACAACAACAGCAATATACTTATCCAATTGTGAATGTTATTTTCATTGGGCATAACCTGAAAGCATTCTGTTTGCAAATAGGAACCAGACAAGGAAAATTTTTGTTACCACTCCTATTCAATATTGGACTGGAAGTCAGCCAGAGCTATATAGCAAAAAAGGAAAATAAAGACTTCCACATTGGCAAAGTTGGAGTCCTGGTGTGGCATTGTGAAATAATGTGCTGTATGGAACAGTAGATTTTAACCACAAGGTAAGCAGTTCAGGTTCACCTTGGAAACTCTTTACAGGGTAGCTAAGAATCGCAACTGACTTGATGGCACCTAACAACAGCGATAACAACAGCATTGGCAAGTAATAGTCTATTTGCAGATGATGTGATCTTATATGCAAAAAAAAAAAAAAATG
>NW_006408856.1:2155885-2157183 GCF_000296735.1 Chrysochloris asiatica
AAAAATCATTTGGATTCCTCTACGTTAACAACCACAGCTCTGAAAAAGAAATCAGGAAAACACTACTATTTATAATAGCAGCTCAAAGATTAAATAGTTGTGAATAAATGTAGCTAGAAAATAAAAAGACCTATGCATAGAAAATTACAAAGCACTACTACAAGAAGCCAAAAGAGACTTACAAAAATGGAAGAATGCACCATGATCATGGATACGAGGACTTAAACTCATATAATGTCAGCACTACCTAAAACAATATATAGATATAATGAATTCCCAATCCAGATTCTATATCATTTTTTAAAGTGATGAAAAAACTTACAATTAACTTTATATGGAAAATAAAGAGACCTCAGATAATCAAAGCATTAGGTAAAAATAAAAACAAACTTGGAGACCTTTTACTTCCTGAGCTACACAGTCACAGTGGTCAAAATAGCCAAGTAATGGTACAATGAAAGATATATAGATTAATGGAACAGAATTGAGAACCAGAAGAAAATCCATCCATTTACAGTCAGCTGAACTTTGACAAAGAGCTAAATCACACTAACTAGGGAAGTAATACTCTCTTCAACAAATGTTGGCAAAACTGGAAAGCCATTTGCAAAAAAAATTAAACAATAAGTCATACCATAAACACAAGCAAATCTAACATGGATTAAGACCTAAATGTAAAACCTAAAACTATGAAGATTATCAAAGAAAAAAACAGGGACAAACTTAGTGGCTCTGATATATGGCATAAATACACTATCAAACATTACTAGAAACACACAAATGAAAAATGACAAAATCAATGACAGAGACCTCCTAAAAATAGATACATATTTCTATAAAAAAATATTACCAAAAGAGTTAAAACAGACAAACAAACAAACAAAAAACCATAGACTGAGAAAATGTTTTTGCAATGACATATCAAGCAAATTAATAATCTCTAAAATATATATTAAAAAACAATAATACCTCTACAAGAAAAAGACCGAAAAACAACAATGAGATATCATCTCACTTTATTATTAATAGCAAAGTAAAAACAAAACAAAACAGAAAATCACAAATGTTGTTGAGGGTGTGGAGAGACTGGGACTCTTCTACACTAGTCAGGGGGTGTGGGTAATAACATACAGCACTTCCTTAGAAAACTAGAAATTTTCTAAGGAAGTGCTATATTATTTTGGTCTTATGACCAACCTATCCCTCTACTTGGTATACATACCTAAGAAATAAGAGCCATAACAAGAGTAGATATATGCACAGTTGTGTTTATCACAGCACTATTCTTTTTTTTTTTT
>NW_006408856.1:2157504-2159094 GCF_000296735.1 Chrysochloris asiatica
CTTTCCGCTCTCAGCTCTTCTCAGTTGGTGGTCCCAGAGACTGCTCCTAGACTGGAGAGATAATCACTACCTTCCTTACTACACAATGTCTACCTTTGCACTTCCAACCCTCATAATCAGTCCTGATAACCATTATTCACTACAGTGTCACAAGCTACCCATCTGTATTTCATTTCATCAGCTCCACCTAGACAGACTGGATAGTATTCACTGGTGAGTCGGCCTTCCTCCATGTCCCCTAGCTCTAGGTTCCCTCTTGAAAGCTTGTAAGCCAGTCACTTTTTGCCTTTGTAATCCCTTCCTCCCCATTTGGGTATCCAATGTCCAAGTTGCCCATCTCTGTCTACTCTGTGTGTGGAGGGGGTGGGAATGTTTCTTGCTGTAAGGATTTGTTGCCTCTTTTGAGTCACTGCATTTGTAGGTATAGGTCAAGTTCATCAGATTGAATTAGCTCAGTCTTCTTTTTTTTTTTTTTTTTCTTTTCTTTTCTTTTTACCCCCCTCTTCTTTCTTCTCCTGGTTAGGCTCTGATTATCCAGTCATCCGGTCCTGGTCACGTGGGTACCATCTGCAAGTGTGAGTGTTCTTGTGCACATGCCCTCTCTTCCCATCAGCTGGCAGCTCCATTCTCCACTTGAGTACTCCATGGCCACATCACTGACTCTGGGCCCAGGAGTCCTCAGGTCTCCTCACATTGTTTACCAACCAGGTCCCCAACTGGGTCCACAGAAGCCCACTGAATATTGTAAGGCTTAGCTCGCCGCTTCATTGCTGCCTTTACTCCACTTCTCCCCATCAGTGATGCGTGTGGTCACCAATCCGAGCGTGCATTTCCACCGAGTCTCAGTCTTGGAAGGCAGCCTGCATTGGTAGGACCCGACCAACTGCCCCAATGTCTCCTAGGGAAGCGACCCATTTGTTCCTGTAGTAACAGTCTGTCTGCCTTCATTTTATCATATTTTTCCTGTAGGTCTTTCATTTGAGACGTATATTTTGTTCTTCTCACCGCTCCAGGCTGGTCAGCTCATCCTTTCAAGTGGAGATTCCTCATCTCTGGTGATCTGGATATGGTTCTGGTTTCTACCTATATTTTTAGTTTTATATATTGCAAAGGCTCCACAGGAAGCCTTGTTCACTGGGTACACTGTAGCCCCATTTTAGGTATTCCAATCAGTTAAAGGCAGAAGATGGACTTACAAGCCTTCTAGTGTGATGTTTTTGACTATTCCTTTCTCTCCCCCTCCAGTGTCTACACTATATTATAATGCAAGGAAAACCAAGATTCAAAAAACAGCCAAGCATCCTAACACAATTCCCCACCCATTCCAACCATGACTTAATCCCTGTATCTCAGAGCCCTGGAGTTCCAAGGCTGTGCATATATCGTCCTTTATCTCTGTCCCATTTGGCTCATTCAAACATGCCCAATTGTTCTCTCATCTGCCCCGTTTCTCCACTTCCTTCTCCCTCCCTGTATATTGCCCACCTCCCCAGCACCCAAGCTCTCCTGAGTCCAATCCCTGCCCTGTGACTCCACCCTCCCCCCTTCTCCCCACCCATCACCAATTTCCAAGCAACCAACAAAAACTTC
>NW_006408856.1:2160455-2173572 GCF_000296735.1 Chrysochloris asiatica
CCGGAGGCTCTGCTAGAGCAGGTTGCAGCCCAGTCCCCCAAGACCAAGGGAGCTGGGGCTACAGCTCCATGCTGTGGTGGGTACAAGTTTACAAAACCAGCAGTTCCTCAGTACGGTGATTTCTCAGAAAAGCGGGTTTAAGATTCTGAAGTACTGAGACTTATGGTGGCTGCTAGGGTGTGGGTTCACCCCAGGAAGGCCTCCCCCACGAGTTCTCCTTCTCCGAACCCACAGCCCCCCTCACCATTGCCTCTTGGCCGTCGTGGCAAACCAGAAGTCCACAACACTATTCTTAATAGCAAAAAGATGGAAATAGTCTAAATACCCTCAAATAGAAGAAGAGGCAAACACACTTTGGTGCACACACACAATGGAATACTATACAACAATGAAAAATAACAATGGAAGGGAGAGCAACTTAGTGCCTAGAAGGCAGGTATGTGTTAACTTGAGTGATGGTGAAGGCAGTATACAATAAAAAATAGTTTGTAAGAAGAATAGTGAAGACATAGGAGGAATGAAAGGATTAAATTGGACTGCTGTATATACTGTTATATACATAACCATGCAACAACAGTTTTATATGGGTAGATACATGGACAAATATACAAGTTAAACATATATGGGAGGGATAGTGGGTATTTACTCTAATATATAAGGTTTTGACATGGTATTTGTATATGGATGTTTAATGTTGCTGTAAACACATCTATGAATGTGGTGGAGCACTCATAATACAAATGATGAAAACATCTTAGACAATACCAAACACTTGAAATAATGGAGCTAAGGGCCATAGTCTCAGAGGACACCATGGTCAATTGGTATAGCATAGTCCACAAAGTCGATGTTCTACATACTATTTTGTTAAAGCATTTATGTTATGTGCATACACCCACTATCCCTCATATCTGTTCCATCTGTGTATTTGAATTTCTTCCTTCAGTACCACTGGCTCTTGATCAAATGCTACCTTTTGAACTGGTTGAACATTGATCATTTCTTTTTGATACAGTAATACTTTACACCTCACATCTTCTTTTCATGCTTTCTGCATCATTCAATATTTTACCCATAGAATACTTTATTCTTGCAACCTGAGGCTTGAGGTTTTTCTTCAGTTCTTTTACTTGAAAATGATGGTTTTATTCTTCCCTTTTTGTTTTCTAACTCCATGTCTTTGTACTTTAAAAAAAAATAATACGTGACTTAGTATTTTTTGAGTTGCACATTGAAAATTTCTGTTAAGCTCTTTCATCTCCTCATTTCTTCTATTTGTTTTATCTACTCTGAGCTGAAGAACAAGTTTCAGACTCTCTACTGACATTCATTTTGGTCTTTTCTTTATTTTTCTTAGTTCTTAATGACCTTTTGCTTTATTTCTGCATAATGTTCTTGATATCATTCAACAAGTCTTCTGGCCTTCAGTCATTAGTACCTAATGCATCAAATCCATTCTTGAGATGGTATCTATTTCAGGTGGCATATGTTCAAGGTCATATTTTGGTTCTCATGGACTTGTTCTGATTTGCTTCATCTTCAATCTGAAATTGCATATGGGTAATTGACAGTCGGTTCCACTATCTTCCCCTGGCCTTACTTTGGCTAATGGCAAATTACTTTTCCACTATTTGTTCCCACAGATTCAATGAATATGATTTCTCTGTATTGCATCCTCTATACAAAGGACTTCTGTATGTAGTGTTCTTTTATGTTTTTTTGGAAAATATATTTGCAATGAATAATGTAGCTTGAAAAATTATATTATATGATGCTACTTATCCAAACATAGTCTCTAGACAGAAATCGATTTATCTTGTCTGTTCCTGGAACACTAGGAAGTAGTTGTAGTCTATCTGATAGAGTTCCTATGAGTCAGAATTGGCTCAACAGTAGGGACATTAGTTTGGTATATGAATACCATTAATAAGATTTAAATACACCATTATTATTTATAATATTATTAGATAACAGGGTGCAAGTATATATTTTTTCCTTCTTTTTCTTTAATTACTACTTCATTCTCTTATACTTCAGACATATTGTCAGGAGGGATAAGTTTTCTGGAGAGGGATATCATGTTTGGTAAGGTGGAGGGTCAGAGAAAAAGAGGAAGACCCAGAGCGAGATGGATTGTTAAATTGGCAGCATCAATGGCTCAAGCGTGACAACAATTGTGAGGTTGGCCCAGGACTAGGCAGTGTTTCGTTCTGTTGTGCATAGGGTGGCTATGAGTCAGTACAGACTCAATGGAATCTAGAAACAACAACAATAACATGAAAGACAAATTCTAGCCAACAAACCTAAGGAACATTCTGGCTACACTTCTTCCAACACAGATTTTTTTGTTCTTGTCACATTCTATGATACTATTAATAGTTTCCTCTAATACCATAAGTCAAATGTATCAATTCTTAATCAATTTGTATGCTGAGAACACAATTCTATAAGCTGGATTATATGAAGAAGGACATAGTATCAAGATTGGAAGAAAACCGATCAACAACCTGCAGTATGCAGACGATACAACCTTGCTTTCTAAAAGTGATGTTGTTGTTGCTAAACACCTTTGAGTAGATTCTGACTCATAGCAACACTGTATAGGGTTTCCAGGAGCAACTGGTATATTTCAACCAATTACCTTGCTATCCAATGCTTACAGTACCATACCAGGGCTTCTGCTGAAAAAAGAAGACTTATGAAAAAATCCAGGCTTACAGATCAGAAAAAGACTGGAAAAACCTAAGATTATGACCCTTTCAAATTCAGAATGGAACTCAAACTTGTAGTCCAATTTGTTGGGGGGACAACAATCGTAAGGTATACTCACCATGGTTTGGTCAACCATTCATGATTAAAAGGACAATATCCACCTTAAGATAAATTTCAGAAGGGTTAGCAAGGAGGGATGAATGGAAATAAGAACCACACAGAGGAAGTGGGATAACTGTTCTTACATGGAAGGGATTACAATAATTGAATGAAACAAAATATATGATGTGTTGGATGTAAAATGGATTATCTGCTTTCTAAACCTTCATTAAATACAAAATAAAGATTTCAGAAAGAAAATTTACAAGTGAGAATCAATTCATTCTATTCACTTCATTTTGAATATTTCTGTTTACCATTAAAACAGAAAACTATTGCTATTGTTAAATTCTGTTGATTTGGCTCAGAATGTTAGTGTCTCTAAGAATGACAAAGTTAAATACTGCTTGGTCCTGTATCATCCTCCCAATTATTGATACATTTGAGTTGACTGGTACAACGACTATGCCAATTCATTTTGTTGGGGATCTTCCTTATTTATGCTGAACTTATACTGTACTAGGAATCCTGATATGGCACTGTAGGATCTGAGAACCACAAGGTTGACAGTTCAAACCCAACACCTGTTCCTTGGAAACTCTATACAGGGTTGCTATGAGCTGAAAGTTCTTCAATGGCACTTGCCAACAATAATGATACTTTACTAAGCATCATGTCCATTTCTAGGTATTAGGCCCTTCTTAGAATATGTCCAAAGTCAGTGAAAGGGGGCCTTGCCATCCCCACTTCTAAGGAGCATTCTTCCTATACTTCATCTAAGTCATATTTTATTCTTTTCTAGCAGGAAAATATTGTCAAACAATCTGTTTATTAGCTACTATACCATCATGTTAAGGAGCTCTGGTAGCGCAATGGTTATGAATCGGGCTGTGAACCACAAGATCAGCAGTTCGAAACTATCAGCTGTTCCATGGGAGAAAGATGAGGCTTTCAGCTCCCATAAAGATTTTCAGCTTTGGAAACCCTGTACAGGGTCGCTATGAGTCGGAACCAACTCTACAGCATGTAACCACCACCACCATATTATCATGCTAAAATCAAGAGGTCTAACTTCTAGAACTAGTTCTGGCTAGAAGAATGGGTGTTCCAGATAATTGTCTTCATTGTTGTGCTGTTAAGTACCTTTGAACTGGTTCCAACTCACAGTGATCCTTTAAAGCACCTCTGAGTATCAGTTGGTGGGAGCTGTAAATAGATGAAGAGGCAGTTTTTTGTTTGTTTGTTTGTTTTTTGTTTTTAACACATTGAGGAATATTTAATGGTTTAAAATCAGGAAAGGTTTTGACCAGAGTTGTGTCATTCCTGCATACTATTTAATCTCTGTGGTGTGCAAATAATACCTGAAACTGAAGAATATGAATAAGAGCATGGATCAGGATTGGAGGAAGGCTTATGAACAACCTGTCATATGCAGACTATACAACTTTACTTGCTCAAAGCAGAAGGCTTAAAAAAACATACTGATGAAGATCAAAGACTATAACTTCCAGTTTGAATTGAATCTTAATGAAAAGTAAACAAAAGTCTTCATAACTGGAAAAAAAAAAAACAAAAAAACAAAAACACCAGCCATCATGATAATTGGAGAAAAGATTAAAGTTAGCAAATAATTAACTTTTTTGCTGAGATCCATAATCAACATTTATGGAAGCAGAAGCTGTCAAGTAATCAAAGGTCATATTGCACTAGGTAAATATTCTGCACAATACTTCTTTACAGTATTTAAGAACAAAGATACCAGTTTGAGGACTGAGTTGCACTAGACTCAAGTCCGGGTAGTTTCAGTACCTTCACAGACATTTGAAAATTGGGCAGTAAATAAGGAAGAACAGAGAATAATTGATACATCTGAATTGTGGCATTTTAAAAGAATATTGAAAGCACCATGGACTGCCAGAAGGACAGCAAATTTGTGTTTGAAGAAATACTGCCAGAATGTACCTTAAGTGTGAGGATGGTGAGACAGTTTCCCTGGTTATTTGGTAATCTTGTCAGCATCCACCAACTCCTGGAAAAGGACATCATGCTTGGTAAAGTGCAGGGTCAGAGAAAAAGAGGAATACCCCCAAAAAGATGCACTGACAAAGTGAGAGGAGCAATGGGCTCAAACATAACAATCAATGAAAGGATGGAACAGGACTGGGCAGGGTTTGTTCTTTTGTGCATAGGTTCCCTATGAGTCAGAGGACACTTCACAACAACAATAACAAGTACTGTATAGAGTTGCTGAGGAGTATCTGTTGAGCTTGAACTTCTAACCTTACAGTTCAAACTGACATCACAGTCCAGTGCAGTAACTCACAGTACCTTGCCAGGACTCCTGACTATAGCACCTGAATAAAACCTTTGTAGCAAAGTTGAACGACGTTTTAAACAAAGGATATGGGATAATGGTTCCTTTATTTGGTGGCATGGACTTCTTCATTAAGAGCAGTGATTACACTTCAAAGACAAAACAGAGAAAGTTAAGGGAAAAAAAATTCATAGAGTTCTCCAAGAAAAGAGTGACCTTTTATCTCACTACTAAATGCCAGAGATGACCAGCTGATTCCAAAATCCCATTGTGAATAGGAAACATATTGTATCATGCACCTATATATACAGCTGTTATTATTTGTGAAGATGCATTAGGAAGTACTTTCAGATAGAAATGATTTTGTTAAAGCAACATTCTGCTTTTGCACCTTGAGTAGGGCTAGTGGGAAGAAAAAGGAATCAGCATTCTTCTAATATTATGTAACATGGCATTTCAAGAATTAATCTACTCCTATTTTCAATAACCTCATATGAATGCGAAAACTGGACAGTGTATAAGGAAGATCATAGAAGAATTGATGCCTTTGAGTTGTGGTGTTGGAGGAGAATATTGAAAGTGCCATGGACTGCCAAAAGAACCAATAGATCTGGTTTGGAAGAAGTGCAACCAGAGTGCTCCTTAGAGGCCAGGATGGCTAAGCTTCGTCTCTCATACTTTGGACATATTGTCAGGAGGGAACAGTCACTGGAGAAGGACGTCATGCTGGGTAAGATGGAGGGTCAGAGAGAAAGAGGAAGACCCCCAACAAGATGAATCAGCCAGGTGGCATCATTGATGGCGTCAAGTGTGGCAGCAGTAGTGAGGTTGGCCCAGGATCAGACATTGTTTCATTCTGCTGTGCATGGGGTTGCTATGAGTTGGTTCAGACTCGATGACACCTGACAACAACAACAACATTGAGGAACCCTGCACAGGGTCACTATGAGTCGGAAGCGACTTCACGACACATAACAACAAAAACAACAACATCGAGGAAAGATCAGAAAGGAGCACTGGTACATTACCTTTCTTCAATCTGATCCTCATTACAATCAAATAAATATTCATGAGTCCCCACAAATATTGGGTCATAGATAAGAAAGGTATCTCTGGTAATAAATGACAGTATTTGAAGGTAGAAAGAAAAAAAAAAAAAAAGTTCTGCGAATTTGTTATCTGCATTTATATTTTAATTAAACAAGTATTTTTTATACAGGAAGTTAAAGACAATCACATAGATTAAAACTTGAATTCATTATATTTAATGCATTTTTTAATACAACATGTGTCAGTAATTGCCATTTGATTGAATTTTAGCACATTACATAGTTAGCAAAGAAGCAGCATGTTGAAACAGCATTTATTTGTTCACATCAAAAAGTAATTTAATTTTTTTCTTTGATCCATTTAATAATTTCAACTTTATACTTCTAAGTATATAAAAACCATCAGCTTGCATTTCTTTATTATTATCAGTTTATTAGCTTGACCACAAATCAGAAAGAAAATAATATTTTGTTTTGTTTTACTTAAAGCTATATCTGGTATATTAAAGATCTCTCTAAAAACATAATTTGAACTTCTAATTATACATAAAATGTTTCTATGAAGAGTCACAATAAACTTTTTAGAAATATGTGACTATACATATTTACTTTTTGTATGTTTTAGATTTATTTATTATTTGTATATTACATTAGGAATCCTGATGTGGTACTTGGTGTTAATGCACTGGAAGGTAAAGTCACTTTAAACCACAAGGTCAATGATTCAGGCTCAACAGTCACTCCTCAGAAACCCTATACAGGGTCACTATGTGTTGGAACCAACTCGGCAGCGATTAACAGCAGCAACATATTACATTAGGAACATATATTTCCAATGAAATTTTAATAGTGGAATAAATAACTTCATATTTGAATATATCATATCTATAGTATTTAAGACAAAGCCAATGTAGGAGAAGATTGTAAAACAGACTATCAATTGCTCACATGCAAATTCATACTGAAGTTAAAGAAAATAACGTCAAGTCCATGAGAGCCAAAACATGACCTTAAATATATCCCATCTGAATTTAAAGGTCATCTAAAGAACAGTTTGGATACATTAAACACTAAAGAATGAAGACCAGAAGAGTTGTGGGATGACATCAAAAACATCAGACAGGAAGAAAACAAAAAGTGAAAAAGTCATTAAGAAGACAAGAAAGAAGGAAAAGATCAAAATAGATGTCAGAAGAGGCACTGAAACTAGCTCTTCAGCATAGAGTTGCTAAATCAAGTGGAAGACATGAGGAAGTAGAAGAGCTGAACACAAAACTTCAAAGGACAGCTAAAGAAGACAAAGCCAAATATTACAATGAAATGTGCAAAGATATGGAGTCAGGAAACCAAACGGGAAGAACAAGCTTCAGCATTTCTCAAGCTGGGGGAACTGAAGAAAAAAATTCAAGCCTCAACTTTCATTATTGAAGGTTTCTTTGGGCAAATTATTGAATGATGCAGAAAGGATCCAAAGAAGATGGAAGGAATAAAAAGAGTCACCGTACCAAAAGGAAATGGTTCATATTCAACCATTTCAAGAAGTAATATATGATGATAAAATGATAAGAACCAAAGATACTGAAGGAAGAAATCCAAAAATCATTGAAAGAATTGATAAAGAACAAGGCACCAGGAATTGATGGAATAAAAAACTAAATCTTTCAAGAAAGTGAGGTGGCACTGGAGGCACTCACTCATCTCTGCCAAGAAATTTGGAAGACAACAATCTGGCAGACTGATTGGAAGAGAACTGTATTTGTGTCCATTCCAAGGAGAAGTGATCCAATGGAATGCAGAAATCATCAGAAAATATCTTTGATATCCCATGCAAGTAAAGTTTTACTACAGGTTATACAGAAATGGCTATAAGCATACATTGACAGAGAAGTTCCAGAGGCTCAAGCCAGATTAGAAAAAGACCTGGAATGAGGGATATCATTGCTGATGTGCTGATATGATCTTGGCTGAAAGCAGAGAATACCAGAAAGGTGTTTACCTGTGCTTTACTGACAATGCAAAGGCTTTTGATTGTGTGGATCATGACAAGCTATGGACAACATTGTGAAGTATGAGTATTCCTGAACACTTAATTGTGCTCTGGAGGAATCTGTACACGGACCAAGAGGCAATTGTTCGAATAGAACATGGGAACACTGAATGGTTTAAAATTAAGAAAGTTGTGTGAAAGGGTTGTATTCTTTCACCATACTTTTTCAAACTTTATGCTGAGCAAATATTTCAAGAAGCTAGATTATATGAAGAAAAGTATGGCATCAGAATTAAAGGAAGACTCATTAAAAACCTGCCATATGTGTATAATACAACTTTGCTTGCTGAAATTGAAGAGGATTTAAAATACTGATGAAGATCAAAGACCACAGCCTTCAGTATGGATTGTGTCTCAATGTAAAGAAAACAAAACTCCTCAACACTGGATGAATTAACAAGATTCTTATCAATGGAGAAAAGATTGAAGTTGTCAAAGACTTCATTCTTCTTGGATCAACTATGAACACTCACAGAAGTAACAATCAAGAAATCAAACGACATATCGCATTAGGTAGATCTGCTGAACGAGAACTTTTTAAAGTGTTGAAGAACAAAGATGTCAGCTTGAGGACTAATGTGCATCTGATCCAAGCCATATATTTTCAATAACCTCATATGCATGTGAAATCTGGGCAGTGAATAATGAAGACCGTAGAAAAAATGGATGCTCTTGAGTTATGGTGTTGTAGGAGAATATTGAAAGTATGTTGGAAGATATGCAGCCAGAGTGTTCCTTGGAGGCTAGGATGGCCAAACTTCATCTCTCATACTTTGGACATGATGCCAGGAGGAACCAGTCTCTGGAGAAAGGTATCATGCTTTGTAATGTGGAAGGTCAGAGAAAAATAGGAAGGCCCCAGCTAGATGGACTAGCAAAGTCAAAGTGATAGCATCAATGGTCTTAAGCATGGCAACAATTGTGAAGCTGGACCAGGAAACAGCACTGTTTCGTTCTTTTGTGCATAGGATCACTGTCTACTCAATGGTACCTAAGAACAACAAAATATTTAAGGAGTTTTGGTGTGGTGCTGTAGAATACGCATTTAACCACAAGGCTGATTTGACCCACAATGTTAGCATTTCAAACTAAGCAGCTGGTCCTTGAAAACCCTATATAGTGTCTTTATGGATTGGAACTGACTGTTGCTGCTGCTGTTAAGTGTCATTGTGTCACTTCCGACCCATGGAGAACCTGTATAGGGTTTCTGGGAAGCCATTGATGAGCTTGAACTGCCAACTTTGCAGTTCAAATGGCTTTGCAGTCTGGTGCATTAACATACAGCACCACAGCAGGATGCCTGAAACTGACTAGAAGGCACTTAATAACAATGAAACATTTAACGTAACAAAGGGCATTAAAAAAAATGCCTCGTTAATTTATTTGATCAGGTTTCATTTACAGCAGAATTTTGAAACTTAATTTTCACAGTGTTTTTGCACATAAAGTCAATATTGAATTTATAATATGATATTATTTCTTGAATTATCTTGAGATGGGTTATCTATCTACAGTATACCAAAGAAATATATTTCTCTTCCTGCCTTATGACAGTTTAAAAATAAATCGATACTTACATTTCCTTTGATACAGACTCTAAGAAGCTACTATTCTTCACCAAAATGACACTGTTATTAAAATTGATTTACAGAGACAAATTTGCAGATGAATTAAGGATTCAACTAAGTGCTGATTATCTACAAGACAAGTGAAAGTTTGTACCGCCAAGACTTAAAATATTGGTCTTGTTGATTTGGGTTTTATTCAATGTTAAATATTTGTTTCAATACATTTTACATGTGCTATGAACTAATTTGCTTATATTATGAGACAATTAAGCAATAGTTTTAGGAGTATTACAAGTTGTCTTGTAATGTTGTTCAACAATTTACCACAAAATTTACCACAAAATTAAAGTTGTTCAACAATTTACCACAAAATTTTCTTCACATTTATTTTAAACTCTTGTTTAATTTTATCATTTGTCAAATTGGGCTGAACAATTAGCTTTACTCCATTTTTATGTTAACATAATTTTTAATATCATACCCGTTTATTTGAATTCTGCACATACTAGGGACAAAACAGATCCCAAACCCACTGCTATTGAACCTTTTCCTATGAAAAGCAACCCAGTGAGATAGAACATAACTGCCCCATGGAGTTTTCAAGGCTTCAAAAAAGTCTTTATATTTTTTAAGATAATTGAAATGTGATCTCAGTAATACACTGATAGGAAATTTCTGATATTCATGCAGTATTCAGAGAAGAATGTGGAATGAAGGATGTCTTGACTGATGCCAGATGGATCTTGGCTGAAAACAGAGATGTCAGAAAGATGTTTTCTTGTGTTTTATTGAAGGTGCAAAGGTATTTGACTGTGTTGATCATTACAGATCATGGAAATTTTATAAAGAATTTTATTTCCAGGACACTTAATTGTGTTTATGCTGAACCTGTACATATACCAACAAGCTCATACAGAAGTAATGGATACAGCATCATTTAAAAAAATGAATGATTTGTGTCAAGCTTGCATCCTTTCACTCTATGAGTGGGCTAAAAAAAGTAGGTGGGAAAACATAATTATAAGATAATGGAGTTTTTCCAGAACTTTTTGAAGCCACCTCATATTTATTTAATATGTATGTTAAGCAAATAATTTGCAAAAGTAAACTATATGATGAAGAGCAAAGATGTCGCCTTGAGGACTGAAGTGCGCCTGACCCAAGCCATGATATTTTCAATAACCTCATATGGATGCAAAAGCTGGACAGTTGATCATAGAAAAATTTATGACTTTGAATTGTGGTGTTGGAGGAGAATACTAAAATTACCATGGACTGCCAAAAGAACCAATAGATCTGTTTTGGAAAAAGTGCAGCCAGAGTACTCCTTGAAGGCCAAGATGGCTAAACTTCATCTCTCATACTTTGGACATATTGTCAGGAGGGAACAGTCACTGGAGAAGGATATCTTGCTTGGTAAGATGGAGGGTCAGAGAAAAAGAGGAAGACCCCCCAATGAGATGGATCAGCCAGATGGCATCATTGATGATGTCAAGTGTGGCAGCGATAGTGAGGTTGGCCCAGGATCGGACATTGTTTCATTCTGCTGTGCATGGGGTCGCTATGAGTCAGTTCTGACTTGATGGTACCTGACAACAGCAACAACAAAACTAAATGAAGAAGAACATGATAACAGGATTGGAATTAGACTTATTAATAGTCTGTGATATGCATGCAGGAAACACAACTTTGATGAAAATGAAGAATAGTTAAAGAATTTACTGAATATGATCAAAGACTGTCATCTTTAATTTGGATTACACCTTAACATAATGAAGAAAAAGATGCTTACAACTGGATCATACAGCAACACCATTATAAACAGAGAAAAGTTGGTAGTTGTCAAGGATTTCATTTCACTTTGATACGGAAATAGCAGTCAATCTATAATATGACATAATGCATTTGGCAAATCTGATGCAAAAATAGCCCTTAAATTTAAAAGCAAAGGTTTCATCTTGAAGACTCAAGTATGCCTGACCCAAGATATGGTATTTTCAAGACCCTCATATGCATGCAACAACTGGACAATGAATAAGAAAAAGTGAAGACTAATTTATGCTTTAGATCTATGGTGCACATGAAGAATAAAGAATAACTACCAAGAGACCAACTGGTGTCAGTTTGTCATACTGTGGTGGCTTGTGGATTGCTGTGATTCTGGAAGCCATGCCACTGGCATTTTAAAAGCCAGTAGGGTCACCCATGGTGGACAGGTTTCAGATGAGCTTCCAGATGAAAACAAATTAGGAAGAAGGAGTGACAAACTACTTCCAAATATTTAGTCACTGAAAACCTTATGAATAGCAGACAAACACTGTTAGATACAGTGCTGGAAAATGAACCCCTCAGGTTTGAAGGTACTCAAAATGCGACTGGTGAAAGAACTGCCTCCTCAAATTAGAGCTGACCATGATGATGTGAATGGAGTAATGTCCATGGAATTAAAGCCTGCAGGACATTCATTTACTGATGGAGCAAACTCAAAATGAAGAGAAATCATTATAAGTATTCATTGATTATCGGAACATAGAATGTATGAAGTATGAATCTAGAAAAATTAGAAATTGTAAAAAATGAAATGGAACACAGAAACATTGATATCTTAGGCATCAGTGAGCTGAAATGGACTGGTATTACCATTTTGATTCTGACAACCACATGGTTTACTATGCTGGAAATGACAAATTGAAGAAGAATGTTGCATTCATTGTCAAAAAGAATGTATCCAGATCCGTCAAGAAGTACAAAGCAGTCTGTGATAGGATAATATCCATGCACCTACAGGAAAGGCCAGTTAATACCGCTATTATTCAAATTTACACACCAACCACTAAAACCAGTGAGGAAGAAATAGAACAATTCTACCAATTTCTTCAATTTGAAATTCATCAAACATGCCATCAAGATGTATTGGTCATGGATAGATCTGGTTATGACAGCCAGCTTGGAAGGCTCCATGGGGGAGGGTTTGAAAACCCAGAGAAGCTGCACTCACTGAAGAGCACCAGCGCTCTGGATCTAGTATAAGGTACAGGGTGTCAGTTTCCCACATGCAAAAGTTGAACAATGACCATACAAAGGAAAATACTGTGAGTTAGGAATCTCTAGAGACTGGACTACCTCTGGGGCAACCCCACTCTGGCAGAGTTCAGAGGGTGGCGCTACAACCAGATCAACACATGGAATCAGCGTTAACAGCAGCACAATGACATTTGTAAACAAAGGTGTGAGGGACTCTACACATTTTTTCTTCCTCTTCCCTGTTGTACCTTCTTTGCCCAGTCCAGACTCCTTAGGGCTGATGGGTGTGCAGCCAGCAAAAAAA
>NW_006408856.1:2174664-2175772 GCF_000296735.1 Chrysochloris asiatica
AAAAAAAAAAAAAAATGATACATCATGACCAAGTAGGTTTCATAAAAAGATGAAAGATGATTCAACATTAGAAAAACAATCAATATAATCCACCACATAAATAAGGAAAAGGTAAAGAACCACATGAGCATATTGATTGATGCACAAAAGGCACTTAACAAAATCCAACATCCATTCCTGATAAAAACACTCAACAAAGTAGGAATTGAAGGGAAATTCTTCAACATAATCAAGAGCATATACACAAAACCAATAACATACATCACTCTCAATGGAGAGAAACTGAAAGCATTCCATTTGTGAACAGGAACCAGACAATGATGCCCTTTGTCACCACTCTATTTCAATATTGTTTTGGAAGAAATAACCAGAGCTATATGGCACAATAGGGAAATTAAAGGCATCCAAATTGGCAAAGAGGAAATAAAACTCTCTCTATTTGCAGTCGATATGATCCTATACATAGAAGACCCCAAAGACTCAGTAAAAAAGGTACTAGACATCATTGGAAAATTGAAGAAAGTGGCAGGGTAAAAGATCAACATAAAAAAAACAGTTTGATTCCTCTATAGTAACAATGACAGCACAGAAAGGACATTAGGAAAGCAATACCATTTACAATAGCTGCCCAAAGGATGAAATATTTAGGAATAAATGTAACCAAAGGAACAAAGAAACTATACACACTACAAAAACACTACTACAAGAAACCAAAAGAGACTTACAAAAGGGGAAGAACATACCATTTTCCTGGATAGAAAGACTCAACATCATGAAAATGTCAATACTACCCAAAACAATATACACATATAATGCAATCACAATCCAGTCTCCAGTGACATTCTTCAAAGAGATGGAAAAGACAATTACATGGAAAGTAAGGAGACACAGGATAAGCAAGGCACTGCTCAAGTAGAAGAACAAGGTTGGAAGTATCTCACTCGCCGATTTCAAATCTACAATGTGGCTATGTTGTTGTTGTTGTCAGGTGCCATCGAGTTGGAACCGACTCATAGCAACCCCATGCACAGCAGAACGAAACAATGTTCGATCCTGGGCCAACCTCACTACCGCTGCCACACTTGAGTCCAACAATGATGCCACATGG
>NW_006408856.1:2177987-2179381 GCF_000296735.1 Chrysochloris asiatica
TAAAGCTGAAGAAAATGAAAAGAAATCTACGAGAGCCAAAATATGATCTTGAATTTATCCCTCATGAATTTAGAGATTATCTGAAGAACAGATTTGATGAATTAAACACTAAAGACTGGAGACCAGAAGAGTTGTGGGATGACATCAAGAATATCATACATGAAGAGAGCAAAAAGTCATTAAGAAGACAAGAAAGAAGGAAAAGATCAATTTGGCTATAGTGGTCAAAATAACCTAGTACAATGAAAAGCTACATTGAAAGATACATTGAAAGGTACTGGTACAATGAAAGATACATTGATGAATGGAACAGAATCAAGAATCCAGAAATTAACCCATCCACATAGAGCCAACTGATTTTCGACAAATTGCCGAGGTATCTTATGTGGGGAGGAGATAGTCTCTTTAAAAGATGGTGCTGGCAGAACTGG
Source organism: Chrysochloris asiatica (assembly GCF_000296735.1). Taxonomy (NCBI): domain Eukaryota; kingdom Metazoa; phylum Chordata; class Mammalia; order Afrosoricida; family Chrysochloridae; genus Chrysochloris; species Chrysochloris asiatica. The sequence continues at coordinate 2,178,419 of NW_006408856.1, forward strand.
AAAGTGATATGCAAACTATTGAAACAAGACCTTTACCACACACTCTGTACAAAAAACACCTCAACATGGATTAAAGACCTAAATGTGAATCCCAAAATTATGAAAGTCATCAATGAAAAATAGGGACAAATGTGAGGGCTCTAATAGAGAGACTACACAGACTACCAAATATTTTGAAAAGTACACAAACAAAAGTAAACAAAATATATGATTGGTACTAGAAATATATGAGCATCAAGAACAAACAAAATAGCGGATCAGGTGGAAGTTCAGTAAGGAGCTCCACCAGCAACAACACAGAATACAGGACCAAGCAGGCTCAGGGGATGGTCCCAGAACTCTGAACCACATATAAAGGAATATTTATAAGGTTGGAAGCCTTACAGTTGGGGGACTTTAGAGCAGAAGCAAAAAATCCATTGCCTTCTAATTTGAGAAACTCAGCTGCTCCAGAGCCGCCATCTTGGGTAAGACTAAGCGGGGGAAGTATCGGAGTGGACACAGATAACTGGCAGAATCATGGAGATAAAGGTGTGGACATTCTTTTATTTTGGGATCTGTTCATTGGTCCCTTGCTTTCTGAGAACTTGCATTCTGGTAACTTTAGGGGTACCTGAACTACTGGACACCCCAGCCCCACCCTTGGAGGTTTCTACTACATATGCGCACAGATCTCCTGGAAATATATACAAACTCAGTTTCTAATTAAAACCAAATGGCCACAGCTGGCCCTGAACTGTTTACCACTAGATAAAAGGCCTGAAGGGGGATTGTGGATTGGGACAAGCAGAGAAAAAAGAAAATAAGCCAAAACTTAAATCCTAAATTATGTCAAAATGACCAACAGTGGAATCTTGAAATTTCTCAAGAAGAGTGAAAAGGGAAGCCCATTTCCTGATCACATCTACCTGGAGGCAATCAGAGAGCATACAAATTACCAAAATACATACCAATCTAAGTATT
>NW_006408856.1:2179781-2191592 GCF_000296735.1 Chrysochloris asiatica
ATCTTGAAAGCAGCTAGGGAAAAGAGAAATGTAACATACAAAGGCAAGCAAATCAGATTAAGCTCAGATCTCTCAACATAAATTATGGAGGCAATGGGGAGATATACATAAAACCCTGAAAGAAAAAAACGGCCACCCAAGAATCCTCTACCTAGCAAAGCTGTCAATCAAATACTATGGTGTAATCAAAACATTCCAGGATAAACAGAAGCTAAGAGATTTTGCCAAAGCCAACCCTTCTATGAAAAACACCCTAAAGGAAATTATGTGGACTGAGAACCAACAAGAACACACAACTACAGAATGATGTACTTGACAGCATAAACCTGAACTCAGTGGACAAATGGAAGAGTCAAGAACAGAATAAAATTATAAGAACAGAGGATTTGGGAAGGCAGTCTATAATCAAAACAATTACAATGTGAAAGAAGGTAAACACAGAGGAACAGAGATCCAGGTGGTGGGAAAGTCAGGTAGATTACTGAATAAAATAAACTGTCTTAAATGGAGGGAAAAACTAATGGAATATAAGGTAAGCACAATGTGGTAGGGGTGGGGGGTTTACTTTGGGTGTTGGGGAGGGCAATCCAAGAAAGGGGGAGGAGGCAGAAGAACAAGATAGATAAGGGAACACTGAGACAAGTTTGCAATGGCCTAGTGGGACATAGGTAAATAGTGATGCATACTCAACCTTGGAACAATAGGGCTCTGGGATACAGGGACCTAGGCATAGCTTGAAAAGGGGAAATAATACTAAAACCTTGACTGCCTTATGAATATTAGTTTCCCTTGCCTACTATTGTAAAATAGACACTTGAGTGGGATAGAAAGGAATGTTGGGAAACATGATTAGAGAACACTTCTAAGCCTGCACTCAGCCTGTAACTGATTGGAATACCTAAAAGGGGTTCTGCAACTTGCCCAGTGAAATAGGTCTCATGCAAAGCCTTTACAGAATATAGGACCTTAGGCGGAATCCTGAGTCTCATCCAGAATCTTATGAGGTGAGACATTCCCACTACAAAGGAAAAGCAGACTGGAATAGCTACAGTGACAGAAGATACATGTGCATGATGAACCTGACCTATACTCAGAGTGGTAATTACTCTAAATACCAACAAGTATCAATGCTATCCCCTCTGTGCACATGGTAGATAGGAATGGGCAACTTAGACATTGGCTACCTAAAATGAGGGGGCAATAAAGGCACAAAGTGACTGGCTTGCAAGATTTCAAGAGGAAGTTTAGTTTAAGAGTATTGGGGGCGGGGGTGAAGAAAGAATCCCCACTGAATAGCTGTCATCTTGTCTAGATGGGTCTGGTAAAGAGATGGGGATAAGATTCATAAGATTCAATAGTGAATAATTGTTATCATGACTAATCGCAACTTTCACAATTGTAAAGGCAGAAGTTTTATAACAAAAAAGGGGAGTGGTTAATCTTACAGTCCAGAAACAGAGGACCCTAACACCATCAAGAGAGGAACGTACAAGGAGGATGAGGGACCTTATCCAGAGAAGCAGCAGCGCCAGAGATGGAGGCAGAGATGTGGGCATGGAGAAAGGGAGAGGCTTAGGACTCTAGATTCATGGACTAAGAAGATAAGGACTAAGAGCTGGTGGCCAGGAGCTGACTTGCAGAATGTACCCTTTAGAGATGTAAATTATTATATATGCCTGAGTGATTTGTTGTTTTGTTTGTTTTTTAAAAAGTTAGAGAGAAATACTGTTAACTGATGGTACATAGAGCAGATTATAATCAATATAATGAAACAAGGTATATGATTTGTTGAATGTAAAACTGATGATATGCCCTGTAACTTTCACTCAATCCACAATAAAAACCTTAAATTAATTATATAGATATAGATATATCAAAAAACTTCACCAGAAGAGTAAAAAGGGAACCCACAGAATGGAAAAAAATCTTTTGCAAAGACACATCAGACAAGGGAATCATTTCTAAAATATATAAGAAACTACACCAACTCTACAAGAAAAAGACAAATAACCCAATTAAAAAATAGGCACAAGACATGAACAGACACTTCACTAAGGAGGAAATTTGGGCAGTCAACAAACATATGAAGAAATGTTCACAATCAGTAGCCATCAGAGAGATATAAATCAAAACAACAATGAGATATCATCTCACACCAGCAAAAACAGCAAAGATCAAAAAACTAGAGGGCAACAAATGCTGGCCAGGATGCAGAAAGACTGGGATCCTCCTACATTTTTGGTGGGATTGCAAATTGACCCAATCACTCTGGGAAGCAATATGGTGCTTCCTCAGAAAGTTGGAAATAAAAATATCTTATGATCTAGCAATTCCTCTACTTGGTATTTATCCCCAAGAAATACGAGTCATAACACGAGTAGATATATGCACACCAATGTTCATAGTATCACTGTTTACAATAGCAAAAAGATGGAGACAGCCTAAATGTCCATCAATCGAAGAGTGGATAAACAAACTGTGGTATATTCACACAATGGAATACTATGCTACTTTGAAGAATGACAAGGAAGCTGAAGCCACAGCATAACATGGATGAACCTTGAGGACATTATGCTGAGTGAAATTAGTCAGTCACAAAAAGAGACATACTGAATAGGACCATTATTGTAAAAGAGTAAGAAAAAGAACCCACACTAAAAGGGGAAAATATTATATATATATATTTGCTTATCACAGGATGTATGCCATGAGAGAAGGGGCACGAGGGAGGGGAAGATATAGCACAGGGTAGGGAATAGACACAGGATAGCCTGTGTGTGGGTGGGCGAGGGGATACACAAGAAGGGGGAGAGGAATGGAAGAACAAGGCTAGTGGGAGAGCAGTTAGGCAGGTTCACATGGGCTAAATGAAACAGAGGTAAATGATGATATATTCACAACCTTGGAACAACAGGGCTACAGGGATTGAGGCATGGTTTGAAGGGGTAAAAGAGGAATAATGTTAAGATGCTTGGTTGTCTTATGAATCTTGGTTTCCCTTGCCTACCATTGTAAAATAGACACTTGAGGGTGCAGAAAGGAATAGGCAGAATCATTACTACAGAAACCTTGTAAGTCTGCTTTAGCCTATTACTGATTGTTGTTGTTGTTACATGCCGTCGAGCCGATTCCGACCCATAGTGACCCTGATAGGGTTTCCAAGGAGCCAGTGGTGTGCATGAACCACTGAACTTGCATGTCAAAAGACTTTTCAGTCTGACACATTATCCCACAGTACCACACCAGGTCTCCCATAAAGGGGGCTAGAAGTTGCTCTGTGAAAGAGGCTGCCTGTGGAGCCTTTGAATTGCACAAGACCATAGGAGGAATCCAGACCCCCATCCAGAACCGACTGAGGTAGGAAATTTTGACTGGAAAGGACTAATAGACCAGCCTGGAGAGGCTAGACGAACAGAATATAATTCGAGAAAAAAAGACGGGCATGAAAAATCAGAAACAATAATGGCAGTCTGATTGATTACTAAAAGAACAGGTAAGCTGTTTGCCCAGGAGCCATCAAAGCAAGTGGTCAGGACCCCTCAGAGAAAACCCTCTGCCAGGACTGAAATTCATAGGGAATACATGAGCAGGCATGTGGTCTGGCTGGTGACCACGTTGGTCACTGATAAAGGGAAGAGTGGGAAAAAACAGTACTTAAGTTATAGCAAAGCCTGACCACATTAAAAGATGCCTATGAACCTGGGTGGAGACCTAGATGGTCAGCAATATGGTAAGACCCGTTGACTCCTGGGCCCAGAGGTACTGACATTGCCACAGAGGACTAGAGCAGAGAGTGAAGCAACCAGCTGATATGAAGTGAGGGGAGATGCGCAAGAACACCCATATTTTTAGATAGTACCCACTTGACCAGGCTTTGATGGTTGGATGATTAGAACTCAACTAGAAGAAAAAAGAAGAAGGAGGGGAAAAAAAAGAGTAACCCACTACAATTTGATTAACTTACCTATCCTTATGGATGCAGTATCTCAAAAAAGAGAACAAATCTTTACAGAAAGGATCACTCCCACACCCTCAGTACACAGGGTTGACAGTGATGGGCAACTTAGACACTGGCAACCCAAAATGGGGGGGCTAAAAAGGCAAGAAGTGACTGGCTTACCAGCTTTCAATAGGGAGCCTAGTTCCACATGGGGTGGGAGAAAATAGAATTACCACTGAATGATTTCCAATGTGTTGGGACTGGGCTGGTGAAAGGAAATAGAGACAAGACTCTGTGGTACAATACTGAACAATTGCCATCAGGTCTGACTGTGATGCTAGGAAATGTAGTTTTTTTTTTTTTTTTTTTTGACAAAAGGAGGAGAGTGATTGATTTTGCAGCCCAGGAGTAGAGTTCCTTGGGACCATCAAATGAGAAGAACGGAGAGCAGGACCCTATCCAGAGAGGAAGTGGGGTAGATGCCAGGGATGGAGACAGAGACAATGATGTGGATAGATTGAGTGGCTGCAGACACTAGACTGAGGGAGGGAGAAGCACTGAGTGCTGGCGGCCGGGGAGTGGGCCTGTGTGGTATACCATTTGGCTATTTAATGATGCATGGAGGGGATTGTAATCATTACAATGAAAGGAAATATAATAGGATGAGTGTAAAGCTGATGTTCTCCATGTAACCTCACAATAAAAACTTTAAAAGAAAAGCAAAAAAGATGTATTGGTTATAAGTGGTGATTGGAATGCAAAGATTGGGAGCAAAGAAGAAGGATCAGTAGTTGGAAAATATGGCCTTGGTGATAGAAATAATGCTGGAGATTACATGATAGAATTCTGCAAAATCAATGATTTGTTCATTTTAAATACCATCTTTAGATAGCATAAGAGATGACTATACACATGGACCTCTCCAGAAATCAAATTGACTGCATCTGCAGAAAGAGACGATGGAAAAGCTCCATATCATTAATCAAAACAAGGCCAGGGCAGATTGTGGAACAGACCACAAATTGCTCATATGCAAATTCAAACTGAAGCTGAAGAAAATGAAAAGAAGTCCACATGAACCAAAATATGAACTTGAATATATCCCACCTGGATTTAGAGATCATCTGAAGAAGATATTTCATATATTAAATACTAAAGACCAAAGACCAGAAGAGTTGTGGAATGATATCAAGAATATCATACAGGAAAAAAGCAAAAATTCATTAAGAAGACAAGAAAGAAGGAAAAGGTCAAAATGGATACCAGAAAAAAATACTGAAACTTGCTCTCCATCATAGATATGCTAAAGCAAATGGAAGAAATGAGGATCTACAAGAGCTGAACAGAATATTTCAAAGGTCAGCTAGAGAAGATAAAGTCAAAAATTACAACAAAAATGTGCAAAGATCTTGAGTCAGAAAACCAAAAAAGGAAGAACGCACTTAGCATTTCTCAAGTTGGGGGAACTGAAGAAAAAATTCAAACCTCAACTTTAATTGTTGAAGGAATCTCTGGACTAATTATTGACTGATGCAGAAAGCATCAAGAGAAGATGAAGGAATACACAGAGTCACTGTACCAAAAGAAAATGGTTGATGTTCAACCATTTCAAGTGGTAGCATATGGTCAAGAGCCAATGATACTGAAAGAGCAAGTCCAAAGTGCATTGAAGGAATTGGCAAAGAAAAAGGCACCAGGAATTGATGGAATAAATAATGAAATCTTTCAAGAAAGTAAGGAGGTACAGAGGAGACACTCATCTATGCCAACAATATTGGAAGACATCTATCTGGCCGAATGATTGGAAAAGATCTATGCTTGTGCCCATTCCAAAGAGAGGTGACCCAAAGGAATGTGGAAATCAACAAACAATATCTTTGATATCCCATGTGAATAAATTTATACTAAAGGTAATACAGAAATGGCTGTAAGCATACATTGATAGAGAACTTCCAGAGATTCAAGCTGGATTCAGGAGAGGCCATGGAATAAGGGCTATCTTTGCTGATGTCCAATGGAACTTGGCTGAAAGCAGAGAACATCAGAAAGTTATTCTGTGATTTATTGATTATGCAAAGGTTTTCAATTGTGTGGTCCATGACAAGCTATGGACAACATTGTGAATTATGACTATTCCGGAACACTTGATTGTGCTTATGAGGGATCTGTACATGGACCAAGAGGCAGTTGTTCGAACAGAACATGGGAACACTGAATGGTTTAAAATTAAGGAAGGTGTGTAACAGGGTTGTATTCTTTCACCATAGTTATTCAGCCTGTATGCTGAGCAAATAATGCAAGAAGCTGGGTTATATGAAGAAAAATGTGGCATTAGTGTTGAAGGAAGAGTCATTAACAATCTGTGACATGCAGATGATACAACCTTGCTTTTTGAAAATGACAAAGACTTAAAATATTTACTGATGAAGATCAAATACCACAGCCTTCGGTATGGATTTCATCTCAATGTAAAGAAAACATAAATCCTCACCACTGGACTCACAACATTCTTATCAACGGAGAAAGTTTGAAGTTGTCAAGCGCTTCATTCTTCTTGGATCAACTATTAACACTCATGGAAGCAGAAGCCAAGAAATCAAAAGACGTATTGCACTAGGCAAATCTGCTGCAAAAGATCTTTAGATAATGTTGAAGAGCAAAGACGTCAGTTTGAAGACTCAGTTGTGCCTCACCCAAAACATGGTATTTTTCAATAACCTCATATGCATATGAAAGCTTTACAGTGAATAAGGAAGACGATAGAAGAATTGATTCTCTTGAGTTACAGTGTTGGAGGAGAATAGTGAAAGTGCAATGGGCTGTCAAAAGTACAACAGATCTGTGTTAGAAGAAGGGCAGCCAGAGTGCTCTTTGGAGGCCAGGACAGCCAAATTTTGTCTCTCATACTTTGAACATATTGTCATGAGGGACCAGTTGCTGGAGAAGGATATCATGTTTTTTAAGGTGGAGGTTCAGAGAAAAAGAGGAAGACACTCAGCAACATGGATTAGCAAAGTGGCAGTATCACTGGGCTTAAACATGGCAACAATTGTTAGGTTGGCCCAGTACAGGGCAGTGCTTTGTTTTGTTGTGCATATGGTCCCTATGAGTCATTAGAGACTCGATGGCATATAACAACAACAAAAACAACCAAGAGAAAGTACAAATTTGTCTTGGAAGAAGTACAGCCAGATTGATTCCTAGAAGCGAGGATGATAAGAATGTATTTCACATATGTTTGGCATGTTATCAGGAAGGACAAGTACCTGTAAAAAGACAACGTGGTTAAGTTGATGATTCTTAAACAATAGGAAAGCTTTGAATTAGATGGATTGATGAAGTGACTGCAACAGTGTGCTCAGACATTGCAATGACTTTAAGGATGGTATAGTACCTGCAATATTTTGTTCTGTTAAATATAAGGTTGCTGTAAAACAAAATCAACACAAGGGTACCTAACAGAAACAGCAACAATATGACTTTGTGAAAGCATATTGCCACACCTTCCCCTCAAGGATTTACTGGTTGGTTAAAACCATTGTCTGTTAGGTTAGCAACATAGCCCTTTAACCACTAGGTCACCAGGGTTCCTTACTGTAGGAATTTCTTGTTAAGTGCTTGTTAACTTCTTGCTAAGTGCTAACAAGCAATCCTATATATTTGGGTCATCAACCTTGTGTGTAGCAGTCCATTGTTTATTCTTACAATGCCACACTTTTGTTGTTAAGTGTCATAGAGTTCATTCCAACTCATTTTAACCCTGTATAGGCTTTTTGAGGAGCAGCTGGCACCTTCAAACCACCAACTTGTGGTTCACAATCCAGTGCTTATCCTATGGTGCTACACAGCAGAAGTCAGGGACTAGTAAAGCTAAAATTTATTTGTGATTAGACAGTAAGAGAGCCTTGGGATTTAAATAGGAATTTACTGAACTTAAATTGTTTCAATTCAGTTCATCACTGAAACACTGATATTAACTTTGTATCATTAGTATACTGTGTTTACAAGAAATACACAAAATTTTTAATCAAAATATTGGTTCAGAATGAAATATCTTCTAGTGTAATGTTATTGCAATTCTTATATTTTATTATATTGTGTTATTATATGATATTTTCACTCAGAGAAAAATGGAAAATTCTTATTTGCTGTGTGGAAATATATCATTTATCTAAATAATATTGTCCTTTTCAACCTTAAGCAAGTTTTTCTTAATAACAAAATGAATTTTTTCTTTAGAAAAATATTACATCCTTTGATCTCATGAAATATTCAAAGTGATAATGAAGCATGTGTTGCCTTCTTATAAATCTGTTAAAATATTATTTTTCTATGAGCTTAACAGTGGTGAAAATTTTATCTCACAGCGTGAAATGTGTTATTCTGATACATTGAAACCATATCAAAACTTAACCTTATATATTCAACTTTTTTATAAAGACTACTTCCCTGTAAATTTCATAGGCAATATTTATGGGATTGAAAACATAATAAAGTTATTAGTTCAAATGCTGAATAACTTTTGCAAGGTTAACTGGTAAAGACAGATTGATGATACATTGTATTATACCTAAAGGAAAACCTGTAATATATAATTTCTGGTATGTGGACATTAATACAGACAAGAAAAAAGTTCTTTTGGAATTTGATTAATTGATTATTTTATTCTCTCCATCATTTACATAATTCTTACAAATATTAATATGTCCATATGACATTAAATGGGTAGAGACAACTATTCACTTGATCAAAGTACCAGGAATCCAATCTACTATCTTTTTTCCATTAATTCTCAGTTTATCATTTTATTTAATGACATTTATAATATATGAATACATAATTAGTGGTACAATGAAAGAAGGATGAGAAAAAGGTCTTTCAGGAAAAACCTAAAAATTATAACAAATATTAGAATCCTTTCCTATATTTCTGACCATTCAACTAATCAATCACCAAGTTCAATCTTTCTCATATGCTTATTAACATCAGTCCATACTTGTCAAGTCCCATTGCCAATACTTTAGATTGTTGTTGTTAGGTGCCATCGAGTCGATACAGACTCATGCTTTAGATTGTTGCTGTTAAGTGCTGATGAGTCGATTCCAACCCACCGCAACCTTATATAGGGTTTCTGAGGAGCAGCTAGTGAGCTTGAACCACCGACCTTGTAGTTCAAATGGGTTTGTAGTCTGGTGCATTAACCCACAGAGCCACACCAGGACTGCATACTTTAGATGAGGTACCCTTTATTTTTCAAATGCATACAGAAATAACATTGAACTTCTTTTCTAATTTCACATCCATCCAATACTCTAACTATAACCATAATCATTACTTAGAAATGTAATTGAGACAATGCCACACCCTAACCTAAAATGTTTCAATGTTACCTAAAATCACATGCTGAAAAGCTTACATTAATTAATGTAGGCAAATGAAGACACTGGAAGATGTACAAGAGTGGTAAATATTATCATATACACAAAATACTATTTTACATATTCTGCATAAACATGGGTATGCATGGATTTTGTTGTTGTTAGTTGCCATCGAGTTAGTACCAACTCATAGCGACCCTATGCACAACAAACAAAACACTACCCGGTCCTGGGCCAACCTCACAATTTTTGCCATGCTTGAGACCATTCATGCTGCCACCTTGCCAGTCCATCTCACTGGGTGTCTTCCTTTTTTCTCTAACCTTAACAAACCTGATATCTTTCCCCAGCAACTGATTTCTTGACTGCTGTTTCCATGAGTGTTGATAGTTGATCCAAGAAGAATGAAGTCCTTGACAACTTCAATCTTTTCTCCATTGACAAGAATGTTGTTTATTGGTCTAGGCATGATGAGTTTTGTTTCTTTACATTTAGATGCATTCCATACCAAAGACTGTGGTCTTTGATCTTTATCTGTAAATACTTTAAGTCCTCTTCACTTTCAGCAAGCAAGGCTATATTATCTGCATATCAAGGGTTGATAATCAGTCTTCCTCCAACTCTGATTCCACATTTTTCTTCATATAACCAGAATCTTGGAGTATTTGCTCAGCATACAGGTTGAAAAAGTATGGTGAAAGAATACAACCCTGTTGGGAGCAATTTGAGCTTGGGGATAGTTTAATCAAAGGATTGCAACTGAACAGTTGTAGTGCAGAAAATCAGGCTGCTCCCAGGTGAAGCTGCCCCCTGAGGAACTTGCAGGGCTGCCTCAGGAGACAGGGAACTTGCAAGGATTTTCCTTGTGTAACATTTAGTTCAAGTCTGCACAAACATCTCACTACTCTATCTCTGTCTCCTTAGGAGCCACAAGTTACTTTCTTCTAATGAAGTCCTGCTTATTGCTTGTATCAATGACACCAGCTGTTTTTGTATTCTTTTCCCTGTCCCCAGCACTTCTTTTGATATGTGAATATAATAAACTCACAGCACTAATTCTGAGTCACAGTACATCTATTAGAGTGCTATGTCCCACCTGGTGACAACTTTACTATTTTCATTTTGTATCTGTCTTCCTTTATTTATTTTTTTTTTCTAATCTCTCATTGCCCCTACTCGGGTTTAATCTCTGCACAGGTCAAGGACTATAGTTGGTTGTCAGATGTGACAGAAGGCACTTACCATGGGGCTTGAGTGCAGGGAAACTTCTAAGCCAGAGATGAGGAGATGTTCCAAGGTGCGCACAATCAGATAAGTTATGGAGTGGATTTGAGTTCCAACAGGTTGTAAAACATAGGGAATTCAGGGTCAAAGGACCACCATTTTTTTGGAAATATGCATAAAGTCCTATTGAGGGCCAGAGAAACTCCAGTAAAGGTGTTCAGCTTGTTCAATTTTTAGATTTTTGTACAAGAGATTTGTCCCTGGTTCCCAGAGGAATGGACTGTAAATATGGATACCTGGAAGAAGGTTGGGAAATAGATGCCTGCTCAGCATACTAATGCATTTTCTCTTTGGATGATTGTGTGTGAAAGTTTAGACCTGGCCTGACTCTGAGAGAGCAACCTCTAACTCCCAGCCTGTGCTCGCTGAGCATTTGCTGTGGACAGTGCAGGCTCATGTGGGGCTGGGTTCACCTAAGCCATCGGCGCCACAGAAGGAGAAGCTGGGAGAACAGGGAGTCTCCACTTGTCCCCAGTACTGTTCCTTAAAGGAAGAGGATTATCCAGTAGCAGAAGGTTCTGATTCAGATTGGGAGAAAGAATCAGAGATATGTGCAACTCAGTAAGCTGTGCTTTCTAGGGTTGAGGTTACTGCTGCCAGCACAAAACAGAAAGTACTTATAGATTTAATACCAAAAGCAAGGGGGCAGATTTCTTGTGCTTTGCCTGCTTTGTCTCTAGTTCAGAAGGCTTTGAGAGAAGCAAGGACAGCAGAGAAGAAAGTTATCAGCCTCTGTGATTGTAACTTCTAACAGGCACCAGCAGAGAGATTTATGGAGTTTGGTTGTTGCCCTCAGAGTAATTAATCAAACCAGTGCAAACATAAAAGATCTTAGGGGTATGGATCAAACTGTCCATTACATTCATGCCTGTGTTCAGACCCCTATGTAATGGTAACAGGGTAAGTCAATATCTAATATGCAGAAAGACATTATATTGCAAATTGTGCTTTATGTAACAGCATTGCCATGTAACACCTCTGATTAGGAGTGGAATAAAGTTTAAAGTCACCTTCAAGGTATTTGGCATTATGTAAATATAACTTTGGATTTAAAAGAACTTAATAAACAGATTATGGCTGTACAAAACAGTATAAGTGAAGTTCTGGCTCACGAGGATGTGGCCAGGACTGTGTTGGATTTACTCAATGGATTAAATCATTTTAACATCCTGCTCCATTCGCCGTGGTTCCTTATTGGTATAATATATA
>NW_006408856.1:2192190-2192654 GCF_000296735.1 Chrysochloris asiatica
CAAGCCCAGGCCCAACAGATTGAAAATCATTCAGTGGAGGTTCTACCTACCCCTGCCCCATTTGGAACTAGGCTCCCTCTTGATAGTTTGTAAGCCAGCTACTTTTTGCATTTATAGCACCCTGACCCCATTTTGTGTAGCCAATGTCTAAGTTGCTTATACCTGTCAAGCCTGTGTACCGAGTGGGTGGGAGTGATCCTTGCTTTAAAGATTTGTTCCCTTTTTTGAGCTACTACATCCATATATATAGGTGTGTGAAAAGGTTGTATTCTTTCATCATACTTATTCAACCTGTATGCTGAGCAAATAATCAGAGGAGCTGGGTTCTATGAAGCAAAATGTTGCATCAGGATTGGAGGAAGATTCATTAACATGTGATGAAGATCAAAGAGCATAGCCTTTGGTATGGATTACATCTCAATGTTAAGAAAACAAAAATCCTCACCACTGGACTAATAAACAAC
>NW_006408856.1:2192754-2197139 GCF_000296735.1 Chrysochloris asiatica
AATACTGAAAGTGCCATGGACTGCCAAAAGAACCAATAGATCTGTTTTGGAAGAAGTACAGCCAGAGTGCTCCTTGGAGGCCAAGATGGCTAAGCTTCATCTCTCATACTTTGGACATATTGTCTGGAGGAAACAGTCGCTTGAGAAGGATGTCATGCTGGTTAAGGTGGGGGGTCAGAGAAAAAGAGGAAGACCCCTAACTAGATGGATTGACCAGGTGGCATCATTGATGGCGTCAAGTGTGGCAGCGGTAGTGAGGTTTGCCCAGGATCGGACATTGTTTCGTTCTGCTGTGCATGGGGTAGCTATGAGTCAGTTCTGACTCAATGGTACCTGACAACAACAACAACACAGTGGTCAAAACAACTTGGTATTGGTACAATGAAAGATACATTGATCAATGGAACAGAATCAAGAATCGGGAAATTAACCCATCCACATACAGACAAATGATTTTTGACAAAGTAACTAAATATATCGCAGGGGGAGGTGATAGTCTCTTCAACAGATGGTGCTGGCAGAATTGGAAAGCAACATGCAAATGATTGAAACAAAACGTTTACCTCATGCCTTATACAAAAACTAACTCAGTATGGATTAAAGACCTAAATGTGAATCCCAGAATTATGAAGGCCATCAATGAAAACATAGGGACAAATATGGGGGCACTAATTCAAGGAATAAACAGACTTCCATACATTTTGCAAACTGCACCAACAAATGTGGACAAAATAGATGATTGGGACATAATAAAAACTGAAAACCTATGAGCATCAAAAGTCTTAACTACAAGCGTAGAAGTGGAACTCACAGAATAGGAAAAAATCTTTTGCAACGACACATCAGACAAGGGACTCATTTCTAAAATATATAGGAAACTACAACACATCTACAAGAAAAAGACAAATAACCCAGTTAAAAAATGGGCACAGGACATGAACAGACACTTCACTAAGGAGAGGATCTGGGCAGCCAACAAGCATATGAAGAAATGTTCATGATTATTAACAATTAGAGAGATTTAAATCAAAACAATGAGATATCATCTCACACCAGCAATAGCAGTAAAGGTCCAAAAAGTAGAGGACAGTAAATGCTGGCAAGGATATGGAGAGACCGTGATGCTCTTGCATTGCTGGTGGAATTGTAAAATGATCCAACCTCTCTGGAAAGCTATATGGTGCTTCCTCAAAAGATAGCAAATAGAAATACTTTATGATCCAACAATTCCTGCATTTCGTATTTATCCACAAGAAATATGAGCCATAACACTAGTAAATATATGCACACCAATGTTCATAGCAGCATTATTTATGATAGCAAAAAGATGGAGACAGCCAAAGTGTTGATCAACTGAAGAAAGAATAAACAAACTGTGGTACATACAAACAATGGAATATTATGCTATCTTGAAGAACAACAAGGAAGCTATAAACTATCACACAACATGTATGAACCTTGAGGACATTATGTTGAGTGAAATTAGACTCACAAAAGGAGAAATATTGCATAGGACTACTGCTGTAGAAGACTAAGCAAAAGAACACATATTAAAGGGGTGGGGTATTCTTTTCTGGTTACTGGAATGTGGGGTGTGAGGTGAGGGAAGGAGGGGAAGGTGGAACTCAGGGTAGGGAATAGACATAAGTTATTTCGGGTGCTAGGGAGGGTGGCAATACACAAGAAGGGGGAGGGGAATGGAAGAACAAGGTGGGTGGGAAAACAATTAGGCAGGTTTGCATGGGCTAAGCAAGAAAGTGGTAAATGATGATGTATGCATAACCTTGGAACAACAGGGCTCTGGGATACAGGGATTGTGACATGGTTGGAACAAGCAAAAGAGGGAAAATAATATTAAGATGCTTGGCTGTCTTTTGAATCTTTGTTTCACTGGCATACCATTATAAACTAGACACTTGAAGGGGAGAGAAAGTAATAGCTAGAAATATCACCATAGAAAGCTTGTAAGTCTGCCTTCTGCCTATAACTGATTGGAACACCTAAAATGGGGTTACAATGTTCCCAGTGAAGGAGGCTCCCTGTGAAGACTCTGCATTAAATAAGATCATAGGTGAAATCCTGAACCTCACCCAGAATATTCTGTAATGGGAAATTTCCACTTGAAAGGACAAGCAGACCAACCTGGAGTGACTAGAAGAACAGAAGACACTTCTTGAAAGAAAAACTAACAGGAAAAATACAAAACAATAATTGCAGTCTGACTGATTACTACAAGAACAAGCAAGTTTCTCACCCAGGAGATATCATGCAAGTGGTTGGGTCCCCTAAGGGAAAACCACCTTCCAAGATTAAGAGATTAAGACTCAATGGGAATATATGAGCAGACATGCACTCTGATTGTTGACCACATTCATCACTGATAAGGGGAAGTGAAGGAAAAACAGCAAAGAAACAGCGAGCAAAGCCTTACAATGTTCAGTAGACTCCTGTGAACGCTGGTGGAGACTTGGTTGGCCAGCAGTGTGGCAAGACCTGGGAACTCTTGGGCCCAGAGTCAGTGACTTAGCCACAGAAGACTAGAGTGGAGAGTAAAGCGTCCAGCTGATAAGAAGAGAGGGCATATAATACCCACTCAACCTGGCTTCAATACTGGATGATCAGAGCACAACTAGAAGAAAAAAGAAAGGGAAGAAAAAAAGAGTAATCTTATACAATTTGATGAAATTGACCTACAGCTATGGATACAGTAGCTCAAAAGAGTTAACAAATTTTTACAGTGAGGATCATTCCCACCACCTCCATACACAGAGTTGACAGGGATGGGCAACTTGGACATTGGCTACCCAAAATGGGGGGCTACAAAGGCAAGTAGTGACAGGTTTACAAGCTTTTACGAGTGAGCCTAGATTCAGAGGGCAAGGAGGAAGGTGGAATCTACACTGAGTAGTATCCAGTCTGCTTGGGTGCAGCTAAAGAAAGGAGATGGGGAGAGATCCCTTGTGGTACAATGGTGAATAATTGTTATCAGGACTGGCTGTGAGGGTTGGAAATGTAAAAGTGGACATTTTGTAACAAAAGGAGGGGAGTGACTGACTTTGCAGTCTAGGAACAGAGGTCCCTGGTACTATCAAGGGAGAAGAGTGGAGTTCAGGACCCTATCCAGAAAAGCAGTGACTCCAGAGATGGAGGCAGAGATGACGACATGGAGAGATGGAGTGGCTGGGGACTCTAGACCCAGAGAGGGAAAGGATCTGTGTGCTGACGACCTGGGGCCAGGCTTACAGGGTATACCCTTTGATTGGTTGATGACACATGGAGAGGGTTATAACCATGGAAATAAAAAGACATATGATAGGATGAATGTAAACATAATGTTCTTCTATTTAAACTATCACATTAACAAGGCACCAGGAATTGATGGTATAGAAATGGAAATCTTTCAAGAAAGTGAGGCGGCACAGAAGGCACTCACTCCTCTCTGCCAATAAATTTGGAAGCTGACTGATTGGAAAAGATCCATATTTGTGCCCATTCTAAAGAGAGGTGACCCAACGGAATGCAGAAATCGTTGAACAATCTCTTTGATCTCTCAAGCGAGTAAAGTTTTGCTAAAGGTAATACAGAAATGGCTACAATCGTACATTGACAGAGAACTTTCAGAGGTTCAATATGGATTCAGAAGAGGCCGTGGAATGAGAGATATCATTGCTGATGTCCGGTGGATCTTGGCTGAAAGCAGAAAATACCTGAAAGATGTTTACCTATGCTTTATTGACTACGCAAAGGCTTTCGATTGTGTAGATCATGAAAGCTATGGATAACATTGTGAAGTATGAGTATTCCAGAACACTTCATTGTGCTACTTAGGAATCTGTACCTGGACCAAGAAGCAGTTGTTTGAACAGAGCATGGGAACACTGAATGTTTTAAAATTAAGAAAGGTGTGCAACAAGATTGTATTCTTTCACCATACTTATTCAACCTGTATGCTGAGCAAATAATACGAGAAGCTGGGTTCTATGAAGAAAAATGTGGCATCAGAAATGGAGGAAGACTCATTAACAACCTGAGATATGCAGATGATACAACCTTCCTTGCTGAAAGTGAAGAGGACTTAAAACACTTATTGATGAAGTCAAAGAGCATAGCCTTCAGCATGGGTTACATCTCAATGTCAAAACAACAAAAATCCTCACCACTGGACCAATAAACAACATTCTTATCAATGGAGAAAAGATTGAAGTTGTCAAGGACTTCATTCTTCTTGGATCAGCTATCACACTCGTGGAAGCAGCAGTCAAGAGATCAGACGACGTATTGCATTAGGTAAATCTGCTGCACAGGAATTTTTTAAAGTGTTGAAGAGTAAAGATGTCAGCTTGAGGACTAAAGTGTATCTGACCCAAGCCATGGTATTTTCAATA
>NW_006408856.1:2197239-2204673 GCF_000296735.1 Chrysochloris asiatica
CCAAGATGGTCAAACTTAGTCTTTCATACTTCAGACATATTGTCAGGAGGGACCAGTCACTGGAGATGGATATCATGTTTGGTAAGATGGAGGGTCAGAGAAAAAGAGGAAGACTCCAAACGAGATGGATTGGCCAAGTGGCAGCATCGATGGACTCAAGCATGACAACAGTAATAAGGTTGTCCCAGGATCAGGCAGTGTTTCATTCTGCTGTGCATAAGTTCGCTATGGGTTGGTACCAACTCAATGGCATCTAACAACAAACAACAACTCTTTTATTTTTCTTTTCTTCCCTTTTCTTTCTTCTTCCAGTCGAGTTCTGATCATCCAGCCATTAAAACCAGGTCAAGTGGGTACTATATGCAAGTATGGGTGTTCTTGTGAATCTCCCCTCACTTCATATCAGCTGGACATTTCACTCTCTGCTCTTGTCCTCTGTGGTCATGTCACTGCCTCTGAGCCCAGGAGTCCCCATGTCTTTTAGCAACTGCTGGCCATCCATTTCTCCACTCAGGTTCCTTATTGGTATTATTGCCTTCCTGTTAATCTTGTTGCTTATTTTTACAGTCTTTGCCGAGTCCTCCAAGACCAGTTCTTCCAGCTCTAACTGACCAGTTATTGCCTTCATTTAAAAATAATAAGGGAGGATATTTTGGGAGCAATTTGAGCTGAAGGTCTTAGACTTGAGGGTAGCTTAACCAAAGGATTGCAACTGAACAGTTGTGGTCTAGAAAATCATGCTGCTCCCAGGTCAAGCTACCCCATGACGAACTTGCAGGGCTTGGGTCAGGCACACCTTCGTCTTCAAGTTGGCATCTTTGCTCTTCAACATTTTAAAAAGATATTGTGCAGCAGATTTACCCAATGCAATACGTCATTTGATTTCTTGGTTGCTGCTTACATGAGTGTTGATAGTTGATCCAAGAAGAATAAAGTTCTTGACAACTTCAATCTTTTCTCCATTGATATGCAATCCATAACAAAGGTTGTGGTCTTTGATCTTCATCAGTAACTATTTTAAGCCTTCTTCACTTTCAGCAATCAAGATTGTATCATCTGTATGTGGCAAGTCGTTAATGAGTCTTCGGCCAACCCTGATGCCACTCATATAACCCAGATTATCAGATTATTTGCTCAACATACAGGTTGAATAAATATGGTGAAAGAATACACCCTGTCACACACCTTTCTTAATTTTAAACCACTTAGTATTCCCGTTTTCTGTTAACAAAAAAAAAAAAAAACTTGCTCTTGGTCCATGTACAGATTCCTCATGAACACAATTAAGTGTTCTGGACTACAAATACTTCATAATATTGTCCATAGCTTGTCATGATCCACTCAATCAAAAGCCTTTGCAAAGTCAATAAAGCAGAGATAAATAGCTTCCTGATATTCTCTGCTTTCAGCCAAGATCCATAGGACATCAGCAATGATATTCTTCATTCCACGGCCTCTTCTGAACCCGGCCTTAAGCTCTTGAAGTTATCTGTCAATGTATGCTTGCAGCAATTTCTGTATTACTTTTAGTAAAATTTTACTCACATGGGATATGGAAAATATTGTGCTATGATTTCTTCATTCCATTGGGTCACCTCTCTTTAGAATGGGCACAAACATGGATCTCTTCCAATTAGCCTGCCAGGTACTTGTCTTCCAAATTTCTTAGCATAGATGAGTGAATGTCTCCTGTGCCACCTCAATTTCTTGAAATATTTCAATATTTATTCCATCAATTCATGGAACCTTGTTATTTGCCAGTTTCTTCAATGCACCTTGGACTTCTTCCTTCAATATCATTCAGTCTTGGTCATATGCTACTGCTTAAAATGGTTGAACATCAATCATTTCCTTTAGGTACAGTGACTCTGTGATTCCTTCCATCTTCTTTTAATGCTTTCTACATCATTCAATAATTTGCCAAGAGAATCCTTCAATAATGAAAGTTGAGGTTTAAATTTTTCTTCAGTTCCCCCAGTTTGAGAAATGTTGAGCATGTTCTTCATTTTTGGTTTTCTGACTCCAGATCTTTGCACATTTTATTGTAATATTTAATTTTATCCTCTCAAGTTAATCTTTGAATTTTTCTGTTCAGCTCTTGTACCTCCTCATTTCTTCTATTTGCTTTAGCATCTCTATGCTGGAGAGCAAGATTCAGTGCCTCGTATATCTATTTTGACGTTTCTCTACTTTCTTGTATTCTTAATGACTTTTTGATTTCCTCATAGATGATATTCTTGATGTCATTCCACAGCTCCTCTGGTCTTTGATCTTTAGTGTTTAATGTATCAAATCTGTTCCTCAGATCTCCTCTAAATTCAGTTGGGATATATTCAGCATCATATTTTGGCTCACATGAACTTGTTTTCATTTTCTTCAACTTCAGTTTGAATTTGCATAGGAGCCTTTGTTGGTCTATTTACCAGTCTGCCCTTGACCTTGTTTTGTTTTCCATTGTCTCTTTTCTCAGATGTAGTCAATTAGATTTCTATGTATTCCGTCTGTTGAGGTCCATGTGTATAGTCGTGTCTTATGCTGTCTAAAGAAGGTATTTGAAATGAACAAATCAATGATTTGTAGAATTCAACCATGCAATCTACAGCATCATTTTTATCACCAAGGACATATTTTCCAACTACCGATCTTTCCTCTTTGCTCCCAAATCACCAGAAATGATCAATACATCTTGATTGCATGCTTGATCAATTTCAGATTAAAGAAACTGACAGAATTCTTCTTTTTCATCCTAACTGGCTTTAGTGTTGGGTGCATAAATTTGAATAATATGGTATTAACTGGTCATCCCTGTACGCTCATGGATACTATCCTATCACAGACAGCATTGTACCACATGACTGGTCCAGATATGTTCTTTTTGACAATGAATGCAACTCCACTCCTCTTCAATTTGTCATTTCTGACATAATAAATCATGTGGTTTTCAGGGCCAATACTAGTCCGTTTCAACTCACTTATGCCTAAAATATCAATGTTTATGTGTTCCATTTCATTTTTGACAATTTCTAATTTACTTATATTCATACTTCATACATTCAATGTTCTGATTACTAATGGACTTTTACAGCTGTTTTTCTTCATTTTGAATTGTGCCATCATCAAATTAAGGTCCTATGGGTATTACTTCCATGGTATTTACTCCATTCATGCCATCATGATCAACTCTACTTTGAAGAGGTAGCTCTTCCCCAATCTCATTTTGAGTGCCCTGCAACCTGAGGGGCTCATTTTGTGGCACTGTATCTGACAATGTTTCTCTGATATTCATAATTTTTCAGTGACTAAATATTCAGAAGTAGTTCGTCATTCCTTCTTCCTAGTCTTTCTTCATTCTTGAAGGAGGGAAGGCCTTGAAAATGCCTGAAAAGGAATTCAGAAAAATGATTATAAAATGTTTCAAAAAAAACTTTACATTGGAGCTGACAAAAATAAGTCAGCAAAGCACTACAGGAACAATCAAATAAGATAGATACAGCATTGGAAACAATTCAAAACCTACAGAAAGAGGTCCAAATGATTAATAAAACAATATCAGAAATAGATATTACACTGAAATGCAAAAGATTGGAATAGAAAAGATGGAAGGCAGAACCAGTGAGCTGGAAGACAAATACCTCAAAGATAGAAGAGCAAACAGAAAAAGGATTAAAAAAATCTGAAGAAGGTCTAAAATTCATGTTGGACAACATGAAGAGGAATAAGTTAATAATTATTGGCATTCCAGAACAAAAAGAATCACACAAGTCCACAAAGGAAATCGTTGAAGAACTCCTTGAAGAAAATTTACCTAACATCAATAAAAGTGAAAAGAAAAATATTTAAGAAGCTCAACGAACCCCAGGAAGGATAGACCTCTAAAAGAAAATCATAATCAAGTTCTCCAAAATCAAATATAAAATAGAATCCTTTAAGCAGCTAGGGAAAAGATAAGTATCTCATACAAAGGCAAACTCATAAGATTAGGCTCGGATTTCTCAGCAGAAACTATGCAAGCAAGAAGGTCATGGGGAGACATATATAAAACCCTGAAAGAAATAAAATTTTCAACCAAGAATCCTTTATCTAGCAAAGCTATCAATCAAACATGATGTTGTAATAAAAACATTCCAGGATAAACAGAAGCTAAGGGATTTTGCCAAAGCAAACCCTGCACTACAAAACATCCTAAAAGGAGTTCTGTGGACTGAGAACAAACAAGAACAGACATCAACTAGAGGGTGACATATGTGACAGCAACTCCAGAATTAAATTGACAGATGGAAGAATCGAGAACAGAACAAAATGATAAGAACAAACTCAGAGAATCTGGGAGGTAAGTATATGATCAAAGCAATTACAATGTAAAAGAAGGTAAACACATTGGAACACAGATCCAGAGTGTGAGAAGGTAAGGTAGCCTACAGGAAAAAAATAGACTGCACTAAATGGAGGGGAAAGTAACAAAATATAAGGAAACTTCAAAGAAAATTAAAAGTATAAAACATATCAAGAAAATGAAAATCCAAGAAGAACATGGAAACATTAAAAATATGGGGAAAGTCACAAGAAAGAACACAAAAAATGTGAACTCAACAAAGGAAAACACACCGAACAAATGAAGCAGCAACATCACAAAAAAAAAAAAAACCAAACATAATGGCAGCAATTAATCCATACCTATAAATAATTACACTGAATATAAAAGGATTAAATGCACCAGTTAAGAGACAGAAGGTGGAAGAATGGATACTAAAACAAAATTCTTCAATATGCAGTATGCAAGAGACACATTTTACACTCATAGACAAACAGATCAAAAGTCAAAGGATGGAAAAAAATATACCAACCTAATTGCAATAAAAAAAAAAATAAATAACAGGAATGGCAGTACTAATCTCTGATAAAATAAGCTTTAAGTCAAAAACCAGCATAATAAATAAAGATGGCATCATCTCATTATTAAAGAGACAATTGAACAAGATGACATAACCATAATAAATATCTATGCTCCCAATGAAAGAAATCCAAAATATATAACGCAACTTCTAATAGATTTGCAGAAAGAAATTGATGACCCTACATTAATGGTGGGTGAATTTAATACACTGCTTTCAAAAACGGATGGAACTACCAGAAAGAAACTTGACAAAGACACAGAAGAATTAAACAACACAATCAGCCAACTGAATCTCATAGATGTATACAGAGCATTCAGCCCAACACAGAACAATACATGTTCTTTTCAAGAGCAATTGGAACGTTTTCCAGAATAGACCATGTGTTAGGCCTGAAACAAACCTCTATAAGTTTACAAATATCAAAATACTACAAAGCATCTTCTCAGACCACAATGCTATCAAATTAGAAATCAACAATAGGAAGACCAATGGAAAAAAGTCAAATATATGGAGACTGAATAACACTCTACTGAAATGTGAATGGGTAGTAGAATAAATTAAATGTAAACTCATGAATTTCCTAGAAATAAATGATAATGACAACACAACATACTAAAACCTTTGGGACATGGTGAAAGTGGTGCTGAGAAGACAATTTATTGCAATAAAGGAAAACATCCAAAAATAAAAAATAACCAAAATTAACACATTAACACAGCATCTGTAAACAAATAGAAACAGACAAAAGGAGGGAAACTACAGCCATCAAAAAAAAAAAAAAAAAGAAAGAAATAATAGATTGGAGCAGAAATAAATGAGATAGAAAACAGAAAAACTATAGAAAGAATCAACAGGACAAGAAGGTGGTTCCTTGAAAGGACTAACAAAATTGACAGACCATTGGCAAACCTAACAAAAGAAAGAATGAGAAGACACCAAGGAAAATCAAAAGGATAATAAGATAATACTATGATAAGTTGTACTCTAACAAATTTGAAAACTTAGAAGAGATGGTTACATTTTTAGAAAAATGTATCTTACATTTTTGTTAAACTTGCTAAACTTACACAGAGTACAGTAGAAAACATGAACATAACAATAGAAGAAATTGATCAGGTCAACAAAAAACTCCCAACCAAAATAAGTCCAGGCCCAGATGGCTTCACTAGTAATTTCTACCAAACATTCAGGGAAGATTTGTTACCAATTCTACTCAGAATATAGAGGAGGATGGAAAACTTCCTAATATATTTTGTGAAGCAAGCATAACCCTCATATGAAAGCTAGGGAATGATTTTCTTCAAAGAAAAATATTATAGACCAATATCCTTAATGAATATAGATGCAAATATTCTCAACAAAATCTTAGCCAACAGAATACAGCAGAACATCAAAAAGATAATACATCATGACTAAGTGGAATTCATAACAAGGAAGCAAGGATGGTTCAACATTAGAAAAACCATCAACATAATCCACCATATAAGTAAGAAAAAGGAAAATAACCATATGAACATATTGATTGATGCAGAAAAGGCATTTGACAAAATCCAACATCAATTCCTGAAGAAAACACTCAACAAAGTAGGAATTGAAGGGAAATTCCTCAACATAATTAAGAGCATGTATACAAAAACCACAGCCTACATTATTCTCAATGGACAGAAACTGAAAGCCTTCTCTCTGTGAACAGGAACCAGACACGGATGCCCTTTGTCACCACTCCAATTCAATATTTTGCTGGAAGACTTAGCCAGAGCTATACGGCAAGACAGGGAAATTAAAGGCAACCAAACTTGCAAAGAGGAAGCAAAACTCTCTCTATTTGTAGATGATATGATTCTATACATAGAAAATCCCAAAGACTCTGTAAAAAAAACTACTAGACCTCATTGGAAGATTAATTAAAGTGGCAGGATATAAGATCAATATACAAAAATCAGTTAGATTCCTCTATACCAAAAATGATAGCACAAAAAAGGACATTAGGAAAATAATGCCATTTACAATAGCCGCCAAAAGGGTGAAACATCTAGAAATAAATGTAACCGTAGGAACAAAGGATTTGTACAAAGAAAACTACAAGACACTACAAGAAACCAAAAGGGACTAACAACAATGAAAAATGTACCATGCTCCTGGATAGGAAGAATTAATATTTTGAAATTGTCAATACTACCCAAAACAATGTACACATATAATGAAATCCCAATCCAGATTCCAACAACATTCTTCAAAGAGATGGGAAAAAAAAATGACAAAGATTATATGGAAAGGAAAGAGACCCAGGAATATTGATGCACTTCTTAACAAGAATAAGGTTGGAAATCTCTCACTCCCTGACTTCAAAATTTATTACATGGCTACAGTGGTCACTGACCTGGATACAAGAAAGAGAAGAGGAAGGACTGGTTGGTCCAAAGTGTGGTGAGACCTGGGGAATTCTGAGCCCATGGATAAGGACATAGCCACAGAAGGACACAGAGTGAAATCTTGGAGCGGCAAGATTTGGAGTCCTGGTGTGGTGCTGTGGGTTAAT
>NW_006408856.1:2212328-2223325 GCF_000296735.1 Chrysochloris asiatica
AGTGTATCTGACCCAAGCCATGGTATTTTCAATAGCCTCATATGGATGCAAAAGCTGGACAGTGAATAAGGAAGATCGTAGAAGAATTGATGCTTTTGAATTATGATGTTGGAGGAGAATACTAAAAGTGTCATGGGCTGCCAAAAGAACCAATAGATCTGTTTTGGAAGAAGTGCAGCCAGAGTGTTCCTTAGATGCCAAGATGACCAAACTTCGTCTCTCATACTTTGGACATATTCTCAGGAGGGAACAGTCGCTAGAGATGGATATCATGCTTAGTAAGATGAAGGGTCAGAGAAAAAGAGGAAGACCCCCAACGAGATGGATTAGCCAAGTGGCAGCATCAATGGACTCAAGTGTGTCAACAGTAGTGAGGTTTGGCCCAGGAGCGGACATTGTTTCGTTCTGCTGTGCATAGACTCACTATGAGTAGGTGCTGACTCGATGACACCTAACAACAACAACAAAAATGAGTATAACAGCACCAAGGAAGTGAGCTCTCCTTAAATAATAAACAATTTCATATTAAAAGGGCAACATTTTCAGGGACAAATTTCAGAAGGGAAACAGGGTCATGAATTGATAAGGACTAGAAACAGTAAACACAGGTCTTAGGTAGGAAAAGTGATATTATATTGTGGGAATTTCAATCAATGGCATGAAGCAAAATAAGTGCGGATTTTTTAATGGAAAACTCATTTGCTCTGGAAATCTTCACACAATTCACATTAAAACTTGTTAATAAATTGATATTCAGCAAAACTTATATTTGAATTAATGAATTCCTGTTCAGTCTCATCACTAGAATTCCATTTTCACTTTACCTTTCTATTAGCCTGGACTTTTCCTTCTGTTTTCTCTAACTGAGAATCAGCAGTGTACTGGCATTTTAGAAAGGACTTTCACATACACCTACTCATCATAGAGCACACATGCCAGTTATCAATTTCCATGTCACTTTTTCATTAACAACAACAAAAAAAGTTTCAACACCATGCCATAAGAAAAGATTTATACTACCTCACCTTTTTTTTCTTTCTTTCTTTAATTTGGTTCTGTCAAAAAACATGGCCTTAAACCTTCCCTTCTACTGCATTTTCTTCTCATCCTGGATTTGATAATTCATCACAATGGTCACAGAGAATACAGACACCATACTCATATTTATGGACTTTACTAAGAAAGCTATCAGGCTGAAAAGTTAACAGGTTGCAAGGTTAACAGAACAGCCTCTTCTGAGCTGCGCTCATAGGCAGGCCAGTCCTCTCTATCAGATCAGTGAATGTTGTTGTTGTTGGGTGAGTTTGAGTTGGTTTCAACTCATAGTGTACCTATGCACAACAGAACGAAACATTGCCTTGTTCTGTGCTATCCACACAATCATGGTTATGCTTGAGCAGATTGCTGCTGTCACTGTAACAATTCATGTTTTGGGGTTTTTTTCTTTTCTTATTTATGCTGACCCTCTACTTTACCAGTCATAATGTCTTCCAGGGACTGGTGTCTCCTGATAATGTGTCCAAAGTATGAAAGTTGAAGTCTCACCATCCTGGCTGTACTTTTTCCCAAACAGATTTTTTGTTCTTCTAGCAGTCCATGGTACAAAGCTCTTTTAGGACTGCTAATAAATACCCATAAGAAATAACAAGCCACAAAAACCTCAGTCTGAAGGCATTCAGTCCTAGTTCAATGGATCAGCAAACATATTAAGTGCCTGACAGCACCCCACTCTACAAACAAGATTCTTGCCTAAAGTCACTCAGCTTTACTTGCTCTATGAGCTGGGAAGCTCACTATCTCTTTCTTTGGCTCTTGGTTCTACTGCTGTCTCTCTGCCACTCTTCTGGTTTCAGTTATCTTTTGGTTTAAGAAGTTCAACATCTTCATGTTCATCCTACATGATTGACTCCTGTCTCTTCTTCTTGATGGTAGTGAAATTCCCCCCTCTTAGCTCCGAGATGGCTCATTTTCTACCCATGCTGTGAATTCATGTTTTCACAATTACAATGAGCTCTATTAGCATTCACAGGTGAATCATGTCATTCTATTAATATCTTCTCTTATCTTTTCTTACCCAGATTCATCAGAAAAAGAGGCATTTTGTAGGAGTTACAAAAACTAAGGTTAGAAGCAACCTACTAAATTGTTTAATACATTACAGGCTCAAATATTGTGGTGCTGTGGGTTACTGCACTGCACTGCAAGGTTACTTAAATTGCAAGGTCGTTGGTTCAAGATCACCAGCAGCTCAATGACACTTAACAACAACAGTTTAAAAATATCTAAGAGTTGATTCCTGTGAAAATATGTTATTAGTTTCTCTGCAATCCCATACAACATGACATCACTATAATGCATTGTAATGTGCCTATTACATATTACATATATATGTGTGCTCAAATGTAAGCAGTTTTGGACAACTGTTCATTAATATATTTTTATAGCTTGCAGTCCTGGTGTGGTGCTGTAGCACAGGCAGTGGACTGCATGGTTGGTTTGAACTATAAGATCGGTAGTTCAAATTCACTAGTTACTTCTGGGAAATCCATACAGGGTCGTTATGAGTCTCAATACATTTGGTGGCACTTAACAACAATAACATCCTTTAGATTAGTCAATTTTATAGTATATCAATAAAAATATTGCTTTAAAATTAATTAAATAAATATTAATTTGCAAGTAAATTAATCCTAAATTTGTTGGTGCATGTGCATGCAACTTACCTTGATCCAGATCTCCTTTTGAGAAATGTCAAATTAATCATGTATGTATATACTTTATGGCTGGTATAGAGTACTTAGGATTTTAGTGCTTCCTTATTTTTGTTTAATAATATGGAAAGAGTAGCTACAACATAACTCTAGTAGCTCAATGTGGACTGAATAAATACATATCCATAGTGAAAAGACTATTTTATGCTACAGATGTTTTAATATGTCTAATTAGTCTGTTTTTGTTATTTTGTTTGTTTGTTTGCTTGATTGTTATTTTTAAATGTTGTGGAGTTGGTTCCAAGTTTCCAAAACTTTAAATATTTGCAGAAGCAGAAAACCTCAATTTTCTTCTACTTTGCTTAATTAGGGTGATTAATATTAAGAAAATATGTTTTATATAAAATCTAAGTGATATGAGATACAACACATATAGGACAGAAAGAAGGACACCTTTGTTGAAATCATTTTGCAACAGATAATGCTTTCACTTAACTTCAATAATTGAAGCCATCAATCTCTAATGCTTAAAAAATAAAATCTAATAATAAGACTGAACTTTCTTTTCCCAAAGAATTGTCAGCAATCCCTAGGTTTCTGTGTCAGAAAGATTGATAAGATCAGGGCACATTGTCACTGAGGCACATTTCTAGTTTCCCTGTTCTTACCTCTTGATAACATATCTGAGTAATTTTAGCAAAGTATGATTATGCATAGTTTCCCATCAGCTTAATATGGTGTCTACTAATGAAGAGTGAAAACAGTTATGGAACTGTGACTAATACCCTTTCACCTTCAGGTGATAAATGTAGGTACCTAAACCCATGCAGCATATAGACCTTTGGTAAACGAAACTGTTCTGAGGAATGCAGTTTGATGAAAAAATAGAAAAATCTGAATGGAATGAAATTTTCTTGTATTTTTATCTTGTGGAATAGATGAATTGAAGAATATAAAGCTATTCTCAGAAAGATTGTCATGGGAAATCCTTGAGTTAAGAGCATATAAGTACTTAATGATTAACTGGATTCTTATTCAAGCATAACCCCCAAACCCAAACAAAACCCTTTTTGATAATGTAACAAAATCATAGAAAATTAAACAGACTCAAGTGGAATCTTAGTGGACTAAATTTATCCAGATTATTTCCAAAATGTAGAGTGTTGAACAAATTACTTTATAACAATCTTGTACTTGATATGAATCTTGGAAATTACTTTTGGGAGTCTGAGTGGTTCATTCTTATTCTTGCTTACAATGATAGTTATAAGTGCTAATACATTTTTTTACAGATCCATTTTGTGCTTACTTGGATAGTTAGTCACCATGTTGTTATGGAATGCAGGCTAATCATCAAACAGGTAGGTAAAAGGGACTAACGTTGAATAAGTCTTAGCTGGATGATAATATTAATTTCTCTTATTAAAATAAGTCAATTTTTATACTAATACTCTCAAAGAAAACATGGTGTATTGTACTTATTTTATGATGCATGTTTATGTATTTTTAAGAAATGTCATTGAATCATTAATCAGTTATTGAAGAACTACCCTAGTTAAAATCGAATGGTACTTTTAAAAAAATTTGGTAAGATTCAGAAAACAGCACATGATCATCCCAGGTCTCATATTTATAGTCTTAATTATCCTTTATGCTTGAATTTAGACAAATTTTTGAAGTTAAAATATTTAGCTAATTGTAGCTTGAGGTGACTTGGAGTATGTTAGCAATTAATTTCTTGTTGCAAGAAAAACTTGTTTTAAAAGTATCAGCACAAAACTTATTTCTATGAGATGGAGGTTAAAGATGTCCCAGTTGTGCAACTTTTCTAAAATGCTATATCACTCCATCATCTTTGATATTAATCACCACTCCTCTCCTCAGTATTTTCACTCACATCCCAGGATGCTGCAATTAACTGCAACATCTCACAGGGCCATCAAGAAAATGTCTCACATGGTTGTGGAGGCTAGCAAGTCCAAAATCCATAGATAAGATATCAATGGGGAGAGTTGTACTCATTCATGCTAAATTGTGCTGTTTACTCACAAATTTGTAGAAACTAGTGAAGGTGAATCAAGTTAGGCAATACCTACTCATAGCAAGCTTATGCACAGCAGAACAAAATGTTCCCATTCTCTGCCACAGATTCACAAGTATCGTTAAGTTTTTAAGCCATTTTTGCTGCCACTATGCCAATCATTTATTTTTGGTTATCTTCTTTCTCACTGACATTCCACTTCACCAAGTATGATGTCCTTCTGCAAGAGCTGTACATTCCTGATAACATGTTCAATGTATAAGAGATGAAATTACACCATCCTGGCTTCTAAGGAACATTCTGGTTGTACTTCTTACAACACAGATTTGTTTGTTCTTCTGGAAGTCCATAGTACTTTCAATATTCTCATCAAATTCTATAATTTAAATGTATCAATCCTTCCATGGTCTTCCTAATTCATTTTCCAAATTGTTCATGCATATGAGACTATTGGAAATATCCTGTTTTGGAAAAGGTACATTTGAATCCTCAAACTGACATTTTTTTCCCTGAACAATTTGAAAAGGTCTTGTGCAGCACATTTGCCCAATGCAATAAACCATTTGATTCCATAGAACTAAATTGGGCTGTTGCCTCAGAATTATGCAAAAGTTGGCAAAGTAGGTCAGGCAATAGACCATCAACCAAATAATGTCCTAAGAACTAGAAGTCAGAAGGAGGTGAGAAAGACGCAGGATCCAAAGTGGGAATGAATTTTGCTTAAGTTGTTTGTCAAAATTACAAAATCACTAGACACACACAAAAAAAGGTCAATGTTCAGTCATTTCAAGAGATAGCATATGGTCAAGAGCCAATGATACTGAAGGGGGAAGTTCAGGGTGCACTGAAGACATTGGAAAAGAACAGGCTTAAGGAATTGATGGAATACAAATTTCAGTCTTTCAACAAACTAATGCAGCACTGTAGTCACTTACCCATCTATGCAAGAACCACATCAGATTGAAGAAGTTGGTAGAATTCTTCTATTTCATCTTCACTGGCTTTAGTGGTTGGTACATAAATTTGAATAATAGTGGTATTAACTGGGCTTCCCTGTAAGCGCATGGATATTATCCTATCACTTATAGCATTGTACCTCATGACTTATCTGGATATGTTCTTTTTGGGATGAATGCAACACCATTCCTTTTCAACTTGTCATTCCTGCATAGTAAACCATGTGGTTGTCAGATTCAAAACGGCCAATACCACTTAATTTCAGCTCACTAATGCCTAAGATATCAATGTTGATGCATTCCATTTCATTTTTGACAATTTCCAATTTCCCAGATTCATACTTCGTACATTCCATGTTCCAATTTTTAATGGATGTTTACAGCTGTGTCTCTTCATTTTGATTTGTGGCCCATTAGCAAATGAAGGTTCTGTGAGCTTTTCTGTACTTGGAGGAGGCATTTTTTTCCCCAGTCCCGTTCTGAGTGCATTCCCACCTTCCGTTCCTGTATCTGACAGTGTTTCTCTGCTATTTATAGAGTTTTCAGTGATTAGCGATTGGGAAGTAGTTTGTCACTCTTTCTTCCTAGTCTGTCTTTGTTTGGAAGCTCATCTGAAACCTGTCCACCATGGGTGACCCTGCTGGTTATTTAAAATACCAGTGGCATAGCCCTCAGAATCACATCAATTCAAACCACCACAGCATGACAGACAGAAGAGTGGTGGTTGTGTGGTCGCTGTTAAACACGAATCTCCAGCTCAAAGGTGGTATTTCCGTCCTCAGATGTCGCCGTCAGTCAAGAGGAGGAAGCACAGCAGGGGTGACAGAGTTGTAATGAGACACTTTGGGCTGTGTTTGTGGGTGGACCCCGCCTCAAAGCCAGGATCCAATGGTCAGGCCGGGATGGCGCCCTCGCGTCCAGGGTAAGTACAACAGCCTGGCTGGTTGCTGCAATCTCTTCCCGCTAGGCAGTGTCCATTGTTGTTGTTAAGTGCCATCGAATCTGTTCCGACCCATAGCAACCCTGTACAGGGTTTCCGAGGGTGTAAATCTTTACGAGAGTAGAAAGCCTCAGCTTTCTCCCGCGGAGCAGCAGGTAGTTTCGAACCGCTGACCTTAAGGTTCGCAGCCCGATTAGTAACCACTATGCTACCAGTGTCCATTATAGGTGACAAAATACAAAACCTTATGATTTCAAGAGTCTGGTGCCATTGCAATGAATACTGCTCCTGATGTCCACTTCTTTAATCATGTGGAGACTGTATCTGCCTTCCTCTAACTCTACAAGGGAAAAAGAGAAGCAAACTTAAAATTAGCCCAAGGCTGAGTTCTGTGTAGGTAAGACATTCTTCCATCCATGTTAGTTCATTTAGAATTATTCAGATTTGAATGCGTATTTAGAAAACTCTGATTTTTGTTTCTCTAGTTCCTCACTCTCTTGGTACCACAAGTCTGTGATATATATATGTGTGTGTGTGTGTGTATTATTATTTGTTGTTGTTAGGTGCCATCAAGTCCGTACTAACCCATAGCAACCTTATGCACAACAGAACTAAACACTGCCCAATTCTGGGTCAACCTCAAATTTGTTGCCAGCCTTGAGCACATTGATGCTGCCACTTTGCCATTCCATCTTGCTGGGGGGTCTTCCTTTTTTTCTCTAACCCTCCAATTTACCAAATGTATCATTCTCCAGTGACTGATCCCTCCTGACAATATGTCTGAAGTATGACAGGTGAAGTTTGGGCATCCTGGCCTCTAAGGAACACTCTGGCTGCACTTCTTCCAACACAGATCTGTTTGTCTTTTTGGCAGCAGATGGCACTTTCAATATTCTCTGCCAAAACCATAACTCAAAAACATCAATTATTCTATGGTCTTCCTTATTCAATGTTAAGCGTTCACATGCACATGAGGTTATTAAAATTATCATGGCCTGGGTCATGTGCACCTTAGTCCTTAAGGTGACATCTTTGCTCTTCAACACTATAAAAAGGTCTTGTACAGAAGATTTGCCTAATGCAATATGTTATCTGATTTCTTGACTGCTACTTTCATGAGTGTTGATAGTTGATCCAAGAAGAAGTTGTCATTGACAGTTTCAATCTTTTCTCCATTGATAAGAATTTGTTTTTTGGTAAAGTGCTGACGATTTTTGTTTTCTTTACATTGAGATGAGATCCATATTGAAGACTGTGGTCTTTGATCTTCATCAGTAAATGTTTTAAATCATCTTCACGTTCAGCAAGCAAGGTTGTATCATCTGCAAATCGCAGTTTGTTAAGGAGTCTTCCTGAAATCCAGATGCTCCATTTTTCTTCATAGAACCCAGCTTCTCAGATTATTTGCTCAGCATACAGGTTGAATAAATATGTTGAAAGAATACAACCTTGTCACACACCTTTTGTACTTTTAAGCCATTCAGTGTTTCCATGTTCTGTTCAAAAACTGCCTCTTGGTCCATGTACAGATGCCTCATGAGCACAATTAAGTGTTCCAGAATACTCATACTTCGCAATGTTGTCCATAGCTTGTCATGATCCACACAATCGAAAGCCTCTGAGTAGGCAATAAAGCACATGTGAACATCTTTCTGTGCTTTATTGAAAGGAATACACAGAGGCATTGTACCAAAAGGAAATGGTTAATGTTCAACAGTTTCAAGAGGTAGCATATGATCAAGAGTCAATGATACTGAAGGTGGAAGTCCAAGATGCACTGAAGGAATTGGCAAAGAACAAGACATCAGGCATTGGCAAAGAACAAGACATCAGGCATTGATGGAATAAAAATTGAAATATTTCAAGAAAGTGAGGTGGCACAGGAGGCATTCACTCATCTATGCCAAGAAATTTGGAGGACAACTCTCTGGCTGACTGATTGGAAGAGATCCATATTTGTGCCCATTCCAGAGAGGTGACCCAATGTAATGCGGAAGTCATTGAACAATATCTTTGATATTCCTTGTGAGTAAATTTTTGCTAAAGGTAATAGAGAAATGACTACAATCACACATTGACAGAGAATTTCCTAAGTTTCAAGTCGGATTCAGAAGAGGCCGTGGAACAAGGGCTATCATTGCTGATGTTCGATGGATCTTGGCTGAAAGCAGAGAATATCAGAAAGATATGTATGTTTCCTTAATTGACTACGCAAATGCTTTTGATGTGTAGCTCATGACAAGCTATGGACAACATTGTGAAGTGTGAGTATTCCAGAATGCTTAACTGTGCTCACTGAATGTTTTAAAATTAAGAAAGGTGTGTGACAAGGTTGTATTCTTTCACCATACTTATTCAAACTGTGTGCTGAGCAAATAATCTGAGAAGCTGTGTTCTTTGAAGAAAAACATGGCATTGGGATTGGAGGAAGAATCAGTAACAACCTGCAATATGCAGATTAGACAACTTTGTTTGCTGAAAGTGAAGAGGACTTAAAATATTTACTGATGAAGATCAAACACCACAGCATTTGTTATGGATTACATCTCAATGTAAAGAAAACAAAAATCCTCATCACTAGAACAATAAATAACGTTCTTATCAATAGAGAAAAGATTGAAGATTTCAAGGACTTTATTCTTCTTGGATAAACTATCAACCCACATTCACAGAAGCAGCAGTGAAGAGATCAAACGACATATTGCATTAGGCAAATGTTCTGCACAAGACCTTTTTAAAGTTTTGAAGAGCAAAGATGTCAGCTTGGGGACTAAGGTGTGCCTGACCCAAGCCGTGGTATTTTCAGTAACCTCATATGCATGTGAAAGCTGGACAGTGAATAAAGAAGACCGTAGAAGAATTGATGCCTTTCAGTTATGGTGTTGGAGGAGAATACTGAAAGTGCTGTGGGCTGCCAAAAGAACCAATAGATCCATTTTGGAAGAATTGCAGCCAGAGTGCTCCTTAGAGACCAAGATGGCCAAAATTCATCTCTCATACTTTGGACATATTGCCAGGAGGGACCAGTAGCTGGATAAGGATATCATGTTTGGTAAGGTGGATTTTCAGAGAAAAAGAGAAAGACATCCAACGAGATGGATTGGCCAAGTGGCAGAATCTAAGAACTCAAGGGTGGCAACAATAGTGAGGTTGGCCCAGGATCAGGCAGTGTTTCTTTCTGCTTTACATAAGGTCCCTATGGGTCAGTATGGACTCGATGGCACCTAACAACAACAACAGACATCTTTCTGATATTCTCTGCTTTCAGCCAAGATCCATAAGACATCAGCAATGATATCCCTCAGTCCCCAGCCTCTTCTGAATCTGGATTGAACCTCTGAAAATTCTCTGTCAATATATATGTATACATATTTACACACATATATAAATACATATCTGTGTGTATATATACATATATTTTTGTTTTAGTTGTTATTTAGTGCCGTTGAGTCAGTTCCTACCCATATTGACCTTGTATAGGGTTTCTGAGTAGTAGTTGGTGAACCTGAACCCCTGTCTTATGGTTCAAACCAACTTTGCATTCCAGAGCATTAAACCACAATGCACACCAGGACTCCAATTAATTTATCGTTGTTGTTGTTAGGTGTTATCCAATCGGTACTGACTCATAGTGACTCTATGCACAGCAGAACGAAACACTGCCCGATCCTGGGCTAGCCTCACTACTGTTGCCACCCTTGAGTCCTTCGATGCTGCCATTTGGCCAATCCATCTCGTTGGGGATCTTCCTCTTTTTCTCTGACCCTCCAACTTAACTGACATATTATTCTCCAGTGACTGATCCCTCCTGACAATATGTCTGAAGTATGAGAGATGAAGTTTGGCCATCCTGGCCTCCAAGGAATACTCTGGCTACACTTCTTCCAAAACAGATCTATTGGTTCTTTTGGCAGCACAGGGAACTTTCAATATGCACCGCCAACACCATAACTCTAAAGCATCAATTCTTCTATGGTCTTCCTTAGTCACTGTTCAGCTTTCACATGCATATGAGGTTATTGAAAACACCACGGCTTGGGTCAGGCAAACCTTAGTCCTTGTTGTTGTTGTCAGGTGCCATCGAGTCGGAACCAACTCATAGCGACCGCATGCAGAGCAGAACAAAACAATGTCCGGTCCTGGGCCAACCTCACTACCCCTGCCATACTTGATGACATCAATGATGCGACCTGGCCAATCCATCTCGTTATGGGTCTTCCTCTTTTTCTCTGACCCTCCACCTTACCCAGCATGACATCCTTCTCCAGTGACGGCTTCCTCCGGACAATAGGTCCAAAGTATGAGAGACAAAGCTTAGCCATCCTGGCCTCCAAGGAGCACTCTGGCTG
>NW_006408856.1:2224678-2227994 GCF_000296735.1 Chrysochloris asiatica
TTTTTTCTTCAGTTCCCCCAGCTTGAGAAATACTGACCGTGTTCTTCCCTTTTGGTTTTCTAACTCTAAATCTTTGAATATTTTATTATAGTATTTGGTTTTATCTTCTCTAGCTGATCTTTGAAATTTTCTGTTCAGCTCTTGCACCTCTTCAATTTTCTGTTCAGCTCTTGCATCTTAGTCCTTAAGCTGACATTTTTGCTCTTCAATACTTTAAAAAGGTCTTGTGCATCAGGTTTGCCTAATGCAATATGTTGTTTGATTTCTTGACTGCTGCTTCCATGAGTGTTGATTGTTGACCTTGGAAGAATGAAGTCCTTGACAATTTCAATCTTAATCATCTGTGAGATGTTTTGCAGATTCATAATTCTTTTTCACTGGTGTGTAGCATTTCACTGTGTATATATTAGATCTTTGTAGATATTTCTGGTGTGAGATGATATCTCATTGTTGTTTTGATTTGCATCTCTCTAAGTAGCTCTGGAGTCCTGTTGTGGTGTTGTGGGTTAATTTGCCAGACTTCAAAGCCATTTGAACTGCAAGGGCAATGGTTCAAACTCACCAGCTGTTCCTTGGAAACCCTATACAGGGTCGCAATGAGTCAGAATCAACTCGACGACACTTTATAACAACAACAAAGGATGTCTGGTACCATAGTGGTTATGAATCAGGCTGCTAACCTCAAGGTTGGCATTTAGAAACTTACAGCGGTTCCACAGGAGAAAAATGAGGCATTCTGCTCTTGTAAAGATTTACAGCCTCAGAAATCCTGTGTAGGGTCACTATGAGTCAGAACCGACTCCATGGTACTTAACATCAACAACAATATTAATTTATTCCCAGGTATTTAATTTTTGGGTGGTTATTGAAAATGATATTGTTTTCCTGATTTCCTTTTCAGAGCTTTTTTTATTAGTGTAGAAGATTACAATTGATTTTTGTATCCTGCTACTTTGCTGAATTTATTGATGAATACCAATAATTTACTTGCTGTGAGTCCTTGTGATTTCCTATGTATATGAGCATATCATGTGGAAATAGGGAGTTTTACTACTTCTTTGACAGTTTGGATTACTTTAATTTCTCTTTCTTGCCTTATAATTCTGGCTAAGACTTATAACACAATATTGAATTGGAATGGTGACAAAGAACACCCTTGTCTGGTTCTTGTTAATAAGTGGAATGGTTTCAGTTTCTCTCCATTGAAAGTAATGTTTGCTGCTGATTTTGTGTATGTGCTCTTAATTATGTTGAGGAATTTTTCTTTAATTCCTACTTTATTGAGAGTTTTAAACAAGAATGGAGGAGTCATTTTGTAGCTCTGTTGATAATGCACTGGATCACAAAGTCTGTTTGAACTGCATGGTCATCAGTTGAAATCCACCAGAAGCTCCTTAGAAACTCTATACTGGCAGGGTCACTATTAGTCAGAGCCAACTAGCAGGCACTTAACAACAGTTGAATTTTGTCATATGCTTTTTCTGCATCAATTGATATGATCATGTAAATTTTCCCTTTGTTTTTGTTTATATGGTGGATTTTGTTGATTGTTTTTCTAATGCTGAAATATCCCTGCATACCTAGTAAGAATTCCACTTGCTCATGTTACATTAATTTTTTGGCATATTTTTGAATAATGATGGTTAAGATTTTGTTTAGAATTTTTGCAACTGTATTCATGAGGGATATTGCTCCATAATTTTATTTTTTAAGGATGACTTTTCTGGTTTGGGTATGAGAGTTATTCTTGATTCATAATATTAATTTGGGGATTTTCCATACTTTTCTACAGGGTTGAGTCAAAAATTATCTGCACTCTATTTATTAAGTGTGTTTTAATCAGCTTTTAGAAAGACAAAATAATTTCTTACATTATCTCCTGCTTTTCAATATACTTTTTCCATCTCTCAACAAGCTTTCATATCCTCTTATTAAAAAAAGTTTTAAGCTTATCTGCAAGTCATGGATATACTACTGTCTTCACTTCTTCAACAGAGGTGAATCTTTGTCTTTGAAGGTCTATTTCATGTGACCAAACAGGTGAATGTCATATGGAGTAAGATTAGTACTATGCTTTAGCACTTTAAATGAAGTTTTTGCAGAATGCCAACAGTGTGGAAGGAGGTGGGGTGATATGTATTATCATTTGGATCACAACAACCATGGATAGCAGTCCTCTACATTTAATCCAAAATTTAGACTTCGGCTCCTCAGTGAGCATCTCATTATAAAGAGCATTGCTGGTTGTTAAATGTTTTTCCTTTTAGTGTTCCATTACTGGCCCTTGATAATGCCAGAAAACCATAAATATTTATTTTTCAGCTGTTGGTTGACTTTTGAAAATTTTCATGCTTGGAGATTTAGACTGTTTCCATTACATACTCTGCCATTTACTCACAGGCTCCTAGTGATGAATCCATGTTTAATTTTCAGTGATTTTTTTCAAAGAAATTTTTACTGTCCTTTGGATATCAGTCCCAATTTTGTTTGCAGATGTCTGAACACTTCTCTTTATGTTCTTTAGTGAGTTGTTTTGGTACTCATTTTGCATTCACTTTTCAAAACCAAGTATGTTGTGAATTATTTCATGGGCAGAGTGTCATGGCTAATTTGCCAGATAATCCATTATCACTTGCCTGTTCCACAGGATCATTTCACATGCATGCTCTTTGTTGTCATCTGCCACAAACATGGATATAGTTTTTAACACAACCAAAGTGCAGATGATTTTTGACTCATACTTATATATTTTGGAATACTTTGAGTAGAATTGATTTCAGCTTTTCTCTGAATATGTGGTATATATCACCAGTAAAGCCATCAGGGCATGGACTCTTTATTTGGGAATTTTTAATGACTTGATCAATTTTTTTCTCTTGTTGTAGTCCTGTTCAAGTTTTCTACTTATGTCTCTGTTAATTTGGTTAATACATGTGCTTCAAGAAATTTTTTCATTTCTTCTAAATTTTCAAATTTTTGGAGTAGAGTTCTCAATATTATTCAGTTATTCTTTTTATTTCCATTGCTTCTATTGAGATGTCTCCCATTTCATATCTTCCTCATATTATTTGTGTCTTTTCCTTCTTTTCTTCTGTTACATTTGCCAATGGTTTATCAATTTCATTAATACTTTGAAAGAAACAACCTCTTGTCTTGTTGAAACTTTCTATTTTTTTGTTTTCTATTTCATTTATTTTTGCTTTATCCTTTATTTTCTTCTGATGGCAGTAGGCTCCATTTGCTGCTCTTTTCTAATAGTCAAAGATATTGGGTTAAGATATTGATTTTGTTTCTTCTTCTTCTTTTTTTTTTTTTT
>NW_006408856.1:2228094-2228803 GCF_000296735.1 Chrysochloris asiatica
GCTTTCTGCTCCGGTGAAGATTTACAACCTTGGAAACCCTGTACAGGATCGCTATAAGTCGGAACCGACTTCACGGCACATAACAACAACAACAACAAAGTTAAATGGTCTTAATGGGAGGAGGGAAAAAAGGGAGGCTCTTGAAGAATCCCAAGGAAATGTCAGAAAGGCAATATATAGCCAGCATTATCCTTTTATTTGGGGTTTACTGGGTGAAAGACGAGGCTTTCTGCTCCCGTAAAGATTTACAGCCTCAGAAACCCTGTACAGTGTCACTATGAGTCGGAACCAACTCCAATGCACATAACAACAACAACAAAAACTGGGTGAATAGCACTTTCCTTTCTTAAGCATCTATCTCAGGTTTTGCACACTGAGAACACTGAGATTTTACTTTGGAGACATCTGAAATCTTTGAGTAGCAAACCCAAGCACCCTTCTAATAGCTAGCTTGTTTATACAGGCAAAATGATTCATATCTCCATTTTAGATGGCAAGATATTTGTGGAAGATCTTAGTATTGCTTGCCTCATTTACAGGGAAAAATCAAATAAGTGGCCTTAAGGGACACTTAAGATAATTGCAACACTAGTACACTAGTCAAGTCTTACACATTAAACATTCTGAGCACTACTTTTCTTGAGTCTGGAAGATTTTGACAAATTTTGTTTTTGTTCTTGTTTGAGTCGAGGTTTTTTTTTTTTTTTTT
>NW_006408856.1:2230833-2231520 GCF_000296735.1 Chrysochloris asiatica
CATGAAGAGAGCAAAAAGTCATTAAGAAGACATGAAAGAAGGAAAAGATCAAAATGGATATCAGAAGAGACTCTGAAATTTTCTCTCCAGTGTAGAGAAGCTAAAGCAAATAGAAGAATTGAAGAGGTGCAAGAGCTGAACAGAAAATTTCAAAGATCAGCTCCAGAAGATAAAACCAGATACTATAATAAAATATGAAAAGATTTGGAACTAGAAAACCAAAAAGGAAGAACACAGTCAGTATTTCTCAAGCTGGGAGA
Organism: Chrysochloris asiatica; assembly: GCF_000296735.1. NCBI lineage: Eukaryota > Metazoa > Chordata > Mammalia > Afrosoricida > Chrysochloridae > Chrysochloris > Chrysochloris asiatica. The sequence goes on from NW_006408856.1 coordinate 2,231,094, forward strand.
ACTGAAGGAAAAATTCAAGCCTCGACTGTTGTTATTGAAAGATTCTCTGGGAAAATTATGGAATGATGCAGAATGCATCAAGAGAAGATGAAAGGAATACACTGAATCATTGTATCAAAAGGAAATGGTTGATAGTCAACCATTACAAGAGGTACCATATGTACAAGAACCAATGATACTCAGGGAGGAAGTCCAAAATGCACTGAAAGAATTGGCAAAGAACAAGGCAGTAGGAATTGATGCAATAAAAATTGAAATCTTTCAAGAAAGTGAGGCAGCACAAGAAGCACTCACTTATCTCTGCCAAGAAATTTGGAAGACAACTATCTGATCGACTGATTGGAAGAGATCCATATTTGTGCCCATTCCAAAGAGAGGTGACCCAACGGAATACGGAAATCATTGGACAATCTCTTTGATATCTCAA
>NW_006408856.1:2232125-2234275 GCF_000296735.1 Chrysochloris asiatica
AAGTTGTCAAGGACTTCATTCTTCTTGGATCAACTATCAACAATTGTGGAAGCAGTAGTCAAGAGATCAGATGACATATTGCATTGGGTAAATGTGCTGCACAGGAACTTTTTAAAATGTTGAAGAGCAGAGATGTCAGCTTGAGAACTAAGGTGCGCCTGACCCAAACCATGGTATTTTAAATAACCTTGTATGGATGCGAAAGCTGGACAGAGAATAAGGAAGATCGTAGAAGAATTGATGTCTGTGAGTTGTGGTGTTGGAGGAGAATACTGAAAGTTCCATGGACTGCTAAAAGAACCAACAGATCTGTTTTGGAAGAAGTGCAGCCAGAGTGCTCCTTGGAGACCAGGATGGCTAAGCTCCTTCTTTCCTACTTTGGACATATTGTCAGGAGAGAACTGTCACTGGAGAAGGATGTCATGCTGGGTAAGATGGAGGGTTAGAGAGGAAGAGGAAGACCCCCAACGAGATGGATCAGCCAGGTGGCATCATTGATGGCGTCAAGTGTGGCAGTGGTAGTGAGGTTGGCCCAGGAAAATTGTTTCGTTTTGCTGTGCATGGGGTCGCTATGAGTCGGTTCCAACTAGATGGCACCTGACAACAACAACAACAACTATTATTGTAGAGAAAACAAAAATCCTCACCATTGGAACATTAAACAGCATTCTTATTAATTAAGAAATGTTTGAAGTTTTCAAGGACTTTATTATTCTTGGATCAACTATCAAAGTTTGGTTGCTAGTAGAATAAATAGTAATAGTCCACATATTAGTGTCTCCGTTTAAGAAAACTATTGATAGTTTTCATTAAATTACTATAGGTGATCTGAATTTATTCCTTAACTAATATTTTCTTTTAATAAAGTAGGACACTGTAACTCAGAGTGTTCAATAATATCCCCAAAACCACCTCCCAGAATATTTTCATGTGTGAATCTTTTTGATTATTTTAACTTCAACTCAATGGTTACCTCTTCAGAATGTTATTCCCTGATTTTCCGGTATAAAATATAAAGTAGATTCTTCCTCCTTTAAATTACTTATAGTATCTTAACTGATTCTATTTTCCACATCAAAATCTACAAGACAATATAACATGGCCTCAAGAAACAAACTGGAAAGCTAATAGTTCAACTGTAAAATGGACAAAAGATCTGAACACACACCTCACCAAATAAATTAGACAAATAGAAGTATGCATGTATAAGAACATGGCAAATAAATATCTGAAAAGATGCTCAAAATAATGTAATTAGATAATAGGAATAATGAGACACCACTACTCACCTATTGCTATTGTCAAGTATCTTGGAGTCAGTTCTCTCTCAACACAATCCTGTATAGGATTTCTAACAAACTGCTGGTGAGTTTGAAATGTCAACCTTGAAGTTAGCAGTATGGTGTTAATCGTATGGTGAATGGCTAAAAACCAAAATGAATTGAACCAAATACTGGTGAAGAATAGTTAACAACAAGAATTTGCATTAATTGTTGAATAAGAATACGGAATGGTACAACCATTTTAAATTATTTGGAACTTTTTACAAATCTAAACATAGTTTTGCCATAATACTGACATTAGGTGTTTCTCAAAAACCTGCACACACATGTTTTGCAGCAACTTTATTTATAATTGACCTAGACCGAAAGTAGCTAAAATGCATTTCAAAATACAAAAGCATGAACTGTGTATTTATAAAATTGAATATTGCTCAGATGTTAGAAAAGAAAATTGCAACCCTACAAAACCATTGAAAGACATGAAGGGTCACATTAAATGTATATTGTTAAGTGAAAGAAGCAAGTGTGAAAATGTCACATGGGTCAGATTGCAAACACATGACATTGTAGAAAAGTAAAAATTTAAAGACAGTAAAATGATCGATCAGTGGTGGCTGGGGTATGAGTTTGATAGATAAATGGATGAAAGAATGGAACATAAGGGATATTTAGAACAATGAATCTATTCTTTTTTTTTCAGTTCCACTAATATTTTATTAAACACAATTCATCCTTCTCTTTCCTTTCTACCTCCCCTTACACCTCCTGCTATTTAAAGTTTTTTTTTGTTTTGTTTTTGTTTTTTTTAATTTAAGGTTTTTATTGTGGATTGGGTGAAAGTTTACAGGGCACATCATCAGTTTCACA
>NW_006408856.1:2243140-2253137 GCF_000296735.1 Chrysochloris asiatica
TCCCAGCCACTGGAGGCTCCGCACGGGCTGGTTCCCACCCTGCCCCCACAAGCCCAAAGGAGCTGGGGATGCCGCGGCGCCCTTTCAAAAAGCCTGTAATTCCTTGCACAGTGATTTCTCAAAGAAACGGGTCTAAGCTTTACGCGGGCTGTGAGACTGTGAATTCCCACCTGGGAGGCTCAACTCTCGAGCTTCCCCTCCCCGATCCCGGAGCCCCTACTCATGAGCACCGACCGCCTGGCCACCCTGGCAAACCGGAACTCCTTAGAACAATGAATCTATTCTTCATAATGTAATTGTGTTTATACATTTACCTAACCCATATAACTGTACAATACAAAGAATAAGCAAAAAATTCAGCAATATATAACATAATATGAAGTATTCCACCACTTAATTGTCAGTTTGTCATCCTGTGATATCTTGTGTATTGCTTGTGTATGCCACCAGTATTTTTAATACCATTAGGAAATCCTGAAAGGAGCTCTGGTAGTGTAGTGGATTAAGAGACAAGAAAACAAAAATTCTCACCACTTGACCAATAAACAATATTCTTATCAATGGAGAAAAGATTGAAGTTGTCAAAGACTTCCTTCTTCTTGGATCAACTATCAACACTCATGGAAGCTGCAGTCAAGAAATCAAACAACATATTGAATTAGGCAAATCTGCTGCACAAAACCTTTTTAAAGTATTGAAGAGCAAAGATATCAGCTTGAGGACTAAGGTGTGCCTGACTTAAGCCATGGTATTTTCAATAACCTCATTTGCATGCAAAATCTGGACAGTGAATAATGAAGACAGTAGAAGAATTGATGCTTTTGACTTATGGTGCTACAGGAGAATATGGAAAGTGCCATGGGCTGTCAAAAGAACCAATAGATACTTTTTGGAAGAAGTGCAGCCAGAGTGCTCCTTGGAGGCCAAGATAGTCAAACTTCATCTCTCATACTTCGTACATATAGTCAGGAGGGATCAGTCGCTGGAGAAGGATATCATGTTTGGTAAGATGGAGGGACAGAGAAAGAGAGGAAGACCCCCCAATGAGATGTATTGGACAAGTGGCAGCATTGATAGAGTCAACCATGGCAACAGTAGTGAGGTTGGCCCAGGATTGGGCAGTGTTTCGTTCTGCTGTGAATAATGTTGGTATGAGGCGGTACCAGCTCAATGGCACCTAACAATAACAACAACTGTTCACAAGGCCACCAGTGAATCTACCAGCCATTTCATGAGGCAGAGATGAGACTTTATGCTCCTATAAAGATTTAGAGCCTCATAAACCCTACACAGGGTTGGTATGAGTCTAAACCAAATCCAAGACACAAAACCACCACTACCTGGGAGTCTTGAAATGACACTGTTGGATAAGAATGGACTGCTAACTGCCAGATTGGTGGTTCAAACCTATGAGTAAGAGCTGAATCAATGACTTTTAATAACAGCAGAGTCATCCATGATGGACACTTTTAAATGGAGCTTCCAGACTAAAACAGACTAAGAAGAAGGAGATGTGTAACACTTCTGAATGGGAAATAATAGAAAATCATACATATATAGGTGGAATAGATTCAGAAGGGGTTGTGGAACTTGGGATATCATTGCTGATGTCAGATGGAATTTGGTTAAAAGCAGAGAATAAGAGAAGTGCTTTATTGACTATACTAAGGCATTTGATTGTGTTGATCATAACAGACTATGAATCATACTGCAAATAATCAGAATTTCAGAGCACATAAATGTGTTACTGAGGGACATATACATAGACCAATATGCATGAACAGAATAGAGCAAGGGATTTCCAAATAATTTAAAACCAGGAAATATGTGTGCTAGGCTTGTATCCTTTTATCATATTTATTCAGTCTATATTCTGAGCAAATAATCTGAGAAGCTGTGTTATAATGAAGAAGAAGGTTGCATCAGGATTGTAGGAAAATTCATTAACAACCTATGATAATCAGATGACAAATCCTTGCTTGGTTGAATTGAGAGGAATTGAAATGCTAATTGATGAACATCAAGCACTATATAGACTTCATACTGGATCGCCCCTCAGTGTAAAGAAAATGAAAATATGCACAACTGGACCAATAAATAGTATCATAATAAACTGAGAAAAATTTGAAGTTCCCAAAGACTTCATTTTGCTTAGATCTAAAATTAATGCTCACGGGGGAAAAAACAACAACAACAACAAAAAAATACAGTTAAAAACTCAAAAACTCAAATGAGAGCCTTGCTATGGTGCTGTAGGATAAGCACTGGATTTCTAACTGCAACGTCAGTGATTCTAATCTTCCAGGTACTTCTCAGAAACCCTATACAGTCTGGCTATGCATAAGGATGTTGCAGATTGTGTGATAGAACTTTAAATACCAATGAGCCTTAACTGCAAATGCCATTTTTTAAACAACATAAAAAGTGACTATACACATGGGACCAAGCAGATAGAATAAATATACCTAAGGTCACTGTGAGTGGGTACTAAAAACAACACATTCAGAAGTAGTCTGCCTCTTCTTCCTAGTCTGTTTTAGACTGGAGGCTCAGCTGTCCATGGGTGTATTGTTGTTAAGTGCCATCGAGTCAGTTCTGAACCATAGCAAACTTATATAAGGTGTTCCAGGGGCAGCTGGTGTACCCTGATGGTATTAAAAATACCCACAGTGTAGCAAGCAGCCTGAAAATCACACTGTACAATAATCTTGCAACATTGAATGTTTCTAAGGGGAAAGAAAAAAAAAAAGGAGCTCTGGCTGCGAACTGCAAGGTCAGCAGTTCGAAACTACCAGCTGTTCTGTGGGAGAAATATGAGGCTTTCCGCTCCCGTAAAGATTTACAGTCTCAGAAACTTTGTACAGGGTTGCTATGAGCCGGAACCGACTCCACGGCACTTAACAAGGGGAAAAAAAAAAAAATCGAATATTGCTGACTTCAGATGACTATTGGCTGAAAGCAGAGAATTCCAAAAAGATGTTTGTTGTTATTGTTGTTAAGTGTCATCTAGTTGGTTCCAACTTATAGAGATCCTGCATAGGGTTTCTGAGGAGCAGCTGGTGAGTTTGAACTGCCAACTTTGAGGTTCAAACCCACCTTATCGTAGAGTGCTTACCCAACAATGCCACACAAGGACTCCAAAAAGATGTTCACTTCTGTTTTATTGACTACGCAAAGACTTTTGTCTGTGTGGATCATGAAAAGCTATGCACAACATTGTGGAGAATCAATGTTCAGGAACACTAAATTGTGCTCCTGAGGAACCTGTAGATAGACCAAGTAGCAGTAGTTAGAACAGAAATAGGAGACACTGAATGGTTTAAAATCAGGAAAGGTGTGTTCTAGGGTTGCATTCTTTCACTATGTGTATTCAGTTTGTATGATGAGCACATAATCTGAAAAACTGAATTATATTAAGAAGAACATGGCATCAGGATGGAAGGAAGTCTCACTAACAACCTGCAATATGCAGAAGATAAAACTTTACTTGCTGAAAGTGAAGAAGACTTAAAATACTTACTGATGAAGATCAAAGATTACAACCTTCAGTATAGGATACACATTAATGTAAAGAAAATTAACAATCTTCACAACTTGACAAATAAATAACATCAAAATGCATGGACAAAGACTGAAGTTGTCAAGATTTCACTTTACTTAGATCCACCACTAGTCGTCATGGAAGCAGCAGTCAAGAAATGAAATGATATAGTGCTTTAGGGAAATCTGCTCCACAAGACCTATTTAGTGTTCAAAAGTAAAGATACCAGTTTGAGAACTAAAGTGAGCCTGACCCAAGACTTAGTATTTTCAATAATCTTATATGCATGTGTATGTTGGTCAATGAATAAAGAAGACCATAGAAGAATTGATGCGTTTAAGTTATGGTGTTTGAGAAGGATGTTAAAGTTACCATGAACTGCCAAAAGAATAGACAAATCAGTGTTTGTAGAAGTACAACCAGAATACTCCTTAGAAGTCAGGATGACCAGACTTAATCTCTCATACATTTGACATATTATCAGGAAGAACCAGTCCCTAGAAAAGAATATCATGCTGAATAAAGTTGAGAGTTAGAGAAAAAAGGTTGAGAACTCCAGTTTGCTGTATTGGCACAGTGACATCAACAAGCTCAAGTATGACAGCAATTGTGAGAATAGCTGTAGACTAGGTGGTGTTTCATTCTGTTCTACATAGGGTCGCTGTGAGTCAGAACCAGTCTGACAGCACTTAACAACAACAAAAGCATGGGCAAAATATTGAATGATGCAGAAAGCATCAACGTATTTGGAAGAGATACAAAGAGTCACTGTACCCAAAATAAATGATTGATGTTCAACTATTTCAAGAAATAGCATATTATCAAGAGCCATTGGTACTGAAGAAAGAAGTCCAAGGTACAATGAAGAACAAGGATCTGGAAATTGTTGAAATACAAATTGAAATATTTCAAAAACTTATGTAGCACTGGAGGCACTCACTCATTTGTGCCAAGAAATTTGAAAGACAGCTATGTGGCCAACAGATTGGAAGAGATCCATTCCAAAAAGTATCAGTAATATCAAATGGAAGCAAAATTCTGCTAATGAAAATTCAAGTTGGCTGTAACAGTACATTGACGGGGAATTGCCAGAAGTTCAAGCCAGATTCAAATAAGGACTTGGAATGAGAGTGATCATTGCTGAAGTTAGATGGATATTGGTTGAAATGAAAGAATCAAAACAGCTGTTTACAGGTACTTTATTGACTATGCAAAGGCTTTCATCTTTGTTTATTATGACAAGCTAAGGACATCATTAAAGAGAATGAACATTCTGGAGCATTTAATTGCACTTAAGAGGAAGACCCCCAACGTGATGGATCAGCCAGGTGGCAACATTGATGGCGTCAAGGGTGGCAGCAGTAGTGAGGTTGGCCCAGGATCGGACATTGTTTCGTTCTGCTGTGCATGGGGTCGCTATGAGTCGGTTCTGACTCAGTAGCACCTGACAACAATGAGAGGAACCTGCACATAGACCAAGGGGGAGCCATTTAAACAGAACAAGGAGATTGAATGTTTTAAAATTTGGAAAGGTGAATGCCAGGGTCGCATTCTTTCACCATACTTATTCAGTCCGTGCTGAGCAAAATTATATGAAGAAACTAGATTAACAACTTGTAATGTGCATATGATACAACCTTGCTTGCTGAAAGCCAAAATGATTACTGATGAAGATCCAAGACCACCTTCAGTATGCATTGCATTTCAAAGTAAAGAAAACAAAAATCTTTACAAATAGGCCAACAAATAGAGAAAAAGGTTAATAGAGAAAAAGTTGAAGTTGTCAATGACCTCATTTAGCTTTGAAACACAATCAACACACATTAGAGCAGCAGTAAAGAAATCAAGTGACTTACTGCTTGAGTTAAATCTGTTACACAAGACCCCTTTAAATTGATCAAGAGCAAAAATGTTAGTTTGATAGCTAAGGTGCACCTTGTATATTCAATAGTCTATTAGGAATAATAATGTTTCCCACCTGTCCCTATGGTTGTACAGATCAAATGGATTAAAATATGTAAATAACATAGCAACATATCATATAGTAAATAACCCATAAAAATAGTTATTTTACTGAAAATAAATTTTTGTTTTCAATTTCTGTTCTCTGCCTGCTTCCTAGATAAGATGAAAATCTGCAAATGCAGGATTGTTTTCTGTCTCATTCACTATTGAAATAACAGGTCCTTGAATATTGACTCACATAAAGTAGTAATGCAATAAATATGCATTGAATGAGGAAAAAGTCAAGCTGTAGTATCATTACCAAAGGTTTAATAATGAAACACTTTGCAAATGAAATTAATCTTGGTAGTCATTTCTTCTTTGGAATTAAATAGAAATTGTAGGTATTAAAATATTTAACACGTAAATAGTACTCTTCATGTACTACTATAAATCCTGCTTCCCTAAATTACATTTTAAATCTGTAAATTCTTCCTTCCTTTACCCAATTTCAAAGCATTCATCTAATTCACTGTTCTGTTGTAATTTTATATACTTTTTTGTTAACCAGATTTATGCTCTCATCTTTCTTAAGAATTGTTGTCAAGAAAAGGCAGTGTGTTACATGGGAAGAATCAGTAATATGTTTTATAGACAAAAAAATTTAATATATAAGACATGGACTTTCAATGCTGAATATTGGTTTCATAGTGTAACATATGAACAACTGTTGAATTTAAAATTAAACTCCACTTCTTGCTGGATGTGAGACCTTGGGTTATAGCTCAGAAACCTTATACACAAATGAAGATAATTGTTAAAAAATGCCATTGAGTGAATTCCTACTCACAGAGTCCCTGTTTAGGGTTTCCGAGGCTAAAGCCTTTGTGGGGTGTCACCACAGGATAAGCACGTGACATCAAGGTTGGTTTGAACCACAAGGTCAGCAGGTCAATCTCACTAGCCACTTTTTGGAAACCCTATACAGGGTCACTATATGTCAAAACAAATTCAACAACACTGAACAACAACAACATACTTTGTGGAAGTGTAAAACCTCATCTTCTACCAGTGGAGAGGCTGGTGAACTCAATGTGCCTATCTTGGGCTCTCAATCCTGTCATTCAATCCAAACAGAACCACCAAGCTCTGGATATGAAGAAAATAATAATATTATATTCACAAAGTAAAACTGGAGATTAATAAATTCACACATACCTCCCTGAAATATACACACTTATAACACAGAACCATGCCACCTCATACATAGTAAATACACACTAAGAGAGAAATGCTAGAGAACAGTAATTTGATATGAAATTATATACACCATGTAGTAACAAACTACCTATTCTTAAGAAGAAAATACATCGAAAGACACTGAATACTAAGTTAACTATTATTGGTAACATTTGTTTTTATTTCTGATATTTTTATGTCAATTCCTTGCTCAATTCTTGAGTCTTAGGTTGTTAATTTCTCTCCAGCTAACAATTTCAGATATAGTATCTCACCAATCACTACTCAGAAACTGTATAAGATGTCTAAGGGTCAGAACCAACGCAGCATCACTTAAAAACAACAAACTATTAGTCATAATTTTTATTGTGAAACATGACATAAAAATTAATTACAACGTATGATAGCTACTAGTAGAACCAAAATGAATGTTGATGAACCTGGTAGAAAACACAGTCTCTGAAAGTCAGTTTTATTTAGAACAGAGTAGAGACTCACATTATGGACCCCAGAGAAAGGAAAAAAAAGAAAAATCAACAGAGTTGGCTAGCAGTATTTATAATGAAAACACCACATTTTAGGAAAATTTTCACCATGTTACTACAAGAATTTGCATTCAAAGAGACTTCTACATAAAATTCACATTTCCAAAAATGTTAGCAATACATATTTGTGCTATCAATAAGATAAATCAGGGCTTATATAAACATGATATTGAGCCCTGTCAAGAAAGAACTTATGTTTGATGAAACTTGTAGTAAAGACAGAGATATAAAGAATCTAAAAATTGTTCCTAGTATTTTAAACAGGTATTGCCTAATTAATCTAAATGTCAATGATATTGGTACAAAGTAGAAACTAGAAACCTAGAAAAAATAATCAGAATATGATCCAGAATGAAGAGATGCTTTTTAAATTAATTACAGCAAATACTGTATAATAAACACTAATAGATTAACCTGACTCGTGGTGTGGCATTATGAGCTACTGCGTTGAATCACGAAATTAGTGTTACAAGCACAGCAAATGCTCCTCTGAAACCCTATATGGGGTTGCTGTAGGTTGGAACCTACTTGACAGCACTTAACAACAACAGCAACAACAACAATAAATTAACCAACAACCAAGTGAAGACTTACAATGTACAAAACATGATATCTTTCTCCAGCTACTGGTTCCCCTGACAGCATGTCCGAAGTACGAGAGACGAAGTTTGGCCATCCTGACCTCCAAGGAGCATTCTAGCTGCACTTCTTCCAACACGGATTTGTTGATTCTTTTGGCAGCCCACGCACTTTTAATATTATCCTCCAACACCATAACTCAAAAGCATCAATTCTTCTACTGTCTTCCTTATTCACTCAAGGTCGTAATTTGGCTTTCATCAACTTGTTTTCATTTTCTTCAGCTTCAGTTTGATTTTTCATAGGATCAATTGATGGTCTGTTCAGCATTCTGCCCTGGCCTTGTTTTGACTGATGATATACAGCTTTTCCATCATCTCTTTCCATATTCACTGTCCTTATTCACTGTCCAGCTTTCGCATGCATATGAGGTTACTGAAAATACCATGGCTTGGATCAGGTACACTTTAGTCCTCAAGCTGACAACTTTGCTCTTCAACACTTTAAAACTGTCTTGTGTAGAAAATTTGCCTAATGCAATACGTCGTTTGATCTCTTGACTGCTGCTTCCATGAGTATTGATAGTTGATGCAAGAAGAATGAAGTCCTTGTCAACTTCAATCCTTTATCTGTTGATAAGAATGTTCTTTATTGGTCCAGTGGTGAGGATTTTTGTTTTCTTTACATTGAGATGCAATCCATACCAAAGGCTGTGGTTTTTGATCTTCATCAGAAAGTATTTTAAGTCCTCTTCATTATCAACAAGCAAAGTTGTATCATCTGCATATTGCAGGTTGTTAATGAGTCTTCCTCCAATCCTGAAGCCATGTTTTTATTCATTAAACCAACTTCTTGGATTATTTGATCAGCATATAGATTGAATCAGTATGGTGAACGAATACAACCCTATCGGACAACTTTCTAAATTTCAAACCATTCAGTGTTACATGTTTTATTTGCAAAACTTCCTCTTGGTCCATGCACAGATTCTTCATGAGCACAACTAATTGTTCAGGAATATTCATACTTCACAAAGCTGTGAATAGCTTGTCATAATTCACACAATCTAATGCCTTTGCATAACCAATAAAGCACAGATAAAGATCTTACAGGTATTCTCTCCTTTTAGCCATGATCCATCAGACATCAGCAATAATATCCCTGGTTCCATTTCCTCTTCTGAATCCGGCTTGAACCTCTAGAAGTTCTCTGTTAATGGATGCTGCAGCTGTTTCTGTATTTCTTTTAGTAAAAATTTACTCGCAAGGGATACCAAAGAGATTGTTCAATGATTTCTGCATCCTGTTGGTCACCTCTTTTTGTAATGGGCACAAATATGGATCTCTTCCAATCAGTTGGCCAGAAAGTTGTCTTCCAAATATCTTGGCAAAGATCAGTGAGTGTCTTCAGTGCCACTCACTTGCTTGAAATATTTCAATTTTTATTCCATCAATTCCTAGTGCTTTGTTCTTTGTCAATTCCTTCAACGCACCTTGGACTTCTTCCTTCAGTTTCATTAGCTCTTGATCATATGCTACCTCTTGAAACAGATGAACTTCCATGATTTCCTTTTGGTTCAGTGACTCTGTGTTTTCCTTCCATCTTCTCTTGATTCTTTCTGCATCATTCAATAATTTTCCCAGAGAATCCTTCAATAACAAAACTCGAGACTTGAATTATTTCTTCAGTTCCCCCAGCTTGAGAAATGGTGACAATGTTCTTCCCTTTTGGTTTTCTGATTCCAGATCTTTGCACATTTTGTTGTAGTATTTGGCTTTATCTTCTCAAGCTGATCTTTGAAATGTTCTGTTCAGCTCTTGGACCGCCTCATTTCGTCCATTTGCTTTAGTATATCTACGCTGGAGAGCAAGTTTCAGTGTCTCTTTTGACATCCATTTTGATCTTTTCCTTCTCTCTTGTTTTCTTAATTACTTTTTGCATTCTTCCTGTATGATGTTCTTAATGTCATCCCACAACTCTTCTGGCCTTCAGTCTTCAGTGTTTAATGTATTAAATTATGTTCTTCAGATAAACTCTAAATTCTGCTGTGATATACTCAAGGTCGTAATTTGGCTTTCATCAACTTGTTTTCATTTTCTTCAGCTTCAGTTTGATTTTTCATAGGATCAATTGATGGTCTGTTCAGCAT
>NW_006408856.1:2253592-2264901 GCF_000296735.1 Chrysochloris asiatica
CTTCCTTATTCACTGTCCAGCTTTCGCATCCATATGAGGCTATTGAAAACACAATGGCCTGGGTCAGGCGCACCTTAGTCCTCAAGCTGACATCTCTGTTCTTCAATACTTTAAAAAGTTCCTGTGCAGCAGATTTGTCCAATGCAATACGTCATCTGATCTCTTGACTGCTGCTTCCGCGTGTGTTGTTAGTTGATCCAAGAAGAATGAAGTCCTTGACAACTTCAATCTTTTCTCCAGGGAGCAGCTGGGTACAATAACCCTCCTTCTTTCAGAGGCACTTTCTGATGAACTGAGCAGACTCTAGGCATCTTCTAGTGCTTCCTAAACAGGGTAGGTGATGAGGTCAGTGTCCTCATTCTCCAACAGACCCCACCCCTTCCTTTTTGGACCCCTTCCCACGCACCAGCCATCTCCAGCACTCTCGGTGGGCCTCCCTTTCCTGCCTCCCACTCCCCCCTTACCATGGGTGTCCTCCCCATGCTCTCCTCCATGGCTCTTGGTGAGCTTCATGCTGTCAGCATCACCCACAGGTTCTGAGAGTTCCAGCCCAAAAGCACAGTGCCTGTGGAAAGAAGAGGTGGCAGTCAGGACAGCCACCCAAGTCATTGCCCTGTGCCAAGTGTATCTGGAGTGAGTTCTATATGTTTAGTCATTTCTTATGCTGTCTAAAGAAGGTATTTGAAATGAACAAAGAATTGATTTTTCAGAATTCTATCACATGATCTCCAACATCATTTCTGTCACCAAATGGCATTGCAGTCTGGCACATTAACCCACAGTGCCACACCAGGACTCCTGAGATCCCATAGTATTTTCAGTAGCCTTATATGCTTGTGAAGGTTGAACACTGAGTAAAGATGAACATAGAAGAATATTTGAGCTATGGTGTTGAATGAGAATATTGACAGTACCATGGTCTGCCAAAGGATAAATAAAATGTGATGTAAGAAGTAAAGCCTGAATTCCCTAGAAGTCCATATGGTCAGACTTCATTTCTCATACTTCAGACATATCATCAGGAAGACCATTCCCTGGAGTAGGATATCATATTTATTAAAGTGGAGTGTTGAAAAAAAAGAGGAAGACAGCCAATGGGATGGTTTGGCAGATATCAGCAGCAATGGTTTCAAATGTAGCAATGGTACAACATTGTTGTAAAAGGCCATATTTTCCAACTACTGATCCTTCCTTTTGCTCCCAACCTTTGCATTCCAATCACCAGTAATGATCAATGCATCTTGATTGCATGTTGATTGATTTCAGATGGAAGAAGTTGGTGGAATTCTTCTATTTCATCCTTACTGGCTTTAGTGGTTTGTGCAAACATTTGAATAAGAGTGGTATTAGCTGGGCTTCCCTGTTGATGTTGTTGTTTGGTGAGTGATCTAGATATATATGTTCTTTTTGACAATGAATGCAACACCATTCCTCTTCAATTTATCATACCTGGCAGAATAAACCATGTGGTTTTCAGATTTAAGATGGCCAATACCAGTCCATTTCAGCTTACTAATGCCTAGATACTGATGTTTATTCCTTCCATTTCATTTTTGACAACTTCCAATTTTCCCTTATTCATACTTTGTACATTTTATGTTCCAATTTTCAATGGATGTTTACAGTTGTTTCTCTTCATTTTGAGTTGTGCCCCATCAGCAAATAAATTCTGTCCCATAGTCTTTTCTCCCACGGGCTTTACTCCATTCACGTTATCACAGTCAACTCTACTATGAGGAGGTAGCTATTCCCCAGTAGCATTTTGAGTGCCTTCCAACTGAGGGCTCATTTTCCGGCACTGTATCTGACAATGTTTCTGTGCTCTTCATAAGGTTTTCAGTGACTAAAGATTCAGAAGTAGTTCATCACCCTTTCTTCCTAATTTGTCATTGTCTGGAAGCTCATCTGAAACCTATTCTCCATGGATGACACTGCTGTTATTTAAAATACCAGTGACATAGCTTTCAGAATCACAGTAACTCACAAGCCAACACAGTATGACAAAATGACAGATGAGTAGTCACTGTTTGGTTTTAAGTGGAAACTGTCATTTTAAATTTTGAGGACATCTGTGTGCATACACAGTAGAACCCTCCAGGGGTAGGGGTGTGGTGTCTATTTTCTCAGGCACCCCCTCTAGTCACCAGAATGAAGGTGCACAGACAGCGAGAGACCAATGAACAGATACCAAAAATAAATGTCTGCACCTGTATCTCCACGGTTCTGTCAAGCATTCGTGGCTGTTCTGATCCTTCCCCTGCTTGGTCTCTCTCAAGATGGCGGCTTGGGGAGCAGCTGAGCATCTTGAATTAGAAAGCAATGGGTTTCTTGATTCTGCTTTTAAGCCTTTCAAGCTTCTAAATATTCCTTCATATGTGGTTCAGAGTTCTAGCACAATCCCCTGAGCCTGCTTTGTCTGGTATCCTGTGTTGTTGCTGACAGAGCTCCTCACTGCACATCTGCCTGATCCACCATCTTGTAGCATTGTTGTTGTTGCTAGGTGCCATTGAGTCAGTACCAATCCATAGCGTCCTTATGCACAGCAGATCGAAACACTTCCTGATCCTGGGCCAACCTTACTACTGTTACCACACTTGAGTCCATCAATGCTGCCACAGGGCCAATCCATCTCGTTGGGAGGGTCTTCCTCTTTTTCTCTGACCCTCCACCTTACCAAACATGATATCCTTCTCCAGCGTTTGGTCCCTCTTAACAATATGTCCAAAGTATGGGAGATGAAGTTTGCATATCTTGGCTTGCAAGGAGCACTCTGGATGCACTTCTTACAAAACAGATCTATTGGTCCTTTTGGAAGCCCATGGCACTTTTAATATTCTCCTCCAACACCATAACTCAAAAGCATCAATTCTTCTATGGTCTTCCTTATTCAAAGTCTAGCTTTCATATGCATATGAAGTTATTAAAAATACCAAGGTTTGGGTCAGGCGCACCTTAATCCTCAAACTGACATCTTTGCTCTTCAACACTTTAAAAAGGTCTTGTGCAGCATTAGAGAGATGTAAATCTCTAGCCATTAGAGAGATGCAAATGAAAACGGTAAGATATCCTTTCACACCAGCAGTAATAGAGAACTTCAAAAAAGAATAGGATAATAAATTCTGGAAAGGATGTTGAGAAATTGAGACACTCCTGCATTGGTGGGGGTTTGCAAAATGGTCCAACCACTCAGGAAAAACACTATGGTGTTTCATCAGAAAGTTGGAATTAGAAATATCTATGACCCAGCAAAACATTTACTTGATATTTATCTACAAGATAAGAGCCATATCACAAGTAGACATCTGCACAACAATGTTCATAGCAGCACTATTTACAATAGCAAAAACAGTCTTAATGGGTAGAAATGGAAGAATGAATAAACAAACTTTTGTACATCCAAACAATGGAATATTATGTTACCTTGAAAAATAACAAGTGCCATGGACTGCCATAAGAACCAATAGATCAGTTTTGGAAGAAGTGCAGCCAGAATGCTCCTTGAAGGCCAAGATGGCCAAACTTTGTCTCTCATACTTCATACATATTGTCAGAAGGGAGTAGTTGCTGGAGAAGGATATCATGTTTGGTAAGGGGGAGGGTCAGAGAAAAAGAGGAAGATCCCCGATGAGATGGATTGGCCAAATGGCAGCATCAATGGACTCAAGTGTGGCAACAATAGTGAGGTTGCCTGAGGTTTGGGTAGTGTTTCGTTCCGCTGTGCATAAAGTCGCTATGGGTCGGTACTAACTTGATGGAATCTAACAACAACAGCAATGGCTAGTGATCATTAACATTTCTTCATATGTTTGTTGGCTGTGTGAATCTCTTCCATGGTGAAGTATCTGTTCATGTCCTGTGCCCATTTTTAAATTGGGATGTTTGTCTTTTTCTTGTAGAGGTGTAGTTTCTGATATATTTTAGAAATTAGTCCTTTGTGTGATGTGTCATTGCAAAATATTTTTTCTCATTCTGTGAGCTCTCATTTACTCTTTTGTGAACTGTTTTCATGCATCTAAGTTTTTAATAATCTATTTTGTCTTCTTGTATTTTTGAAATTTTCACAATGCTTAGTAATCTGTATTACACCTGTATTAGAGCCCTCAAATTTGTACCTATTTTTTCACTGATGTCCTTTACAGTTCTTGGATTCACATTTAGGTCTTTAATCCATGCTGAGCTGGTTTTTGTATATGGCCTGAGGTAAAGATATTTTTTCAGTCTTTTACATATTGCTTTCCAGTTCTACCAGCACTGTCTGTTGATGGGACTATCTCCACCCCATGCAATATACTTAGGCCCTTTGTTGAAAATCAGTTGGCTGTATTGGGATGGTTTAATTTCTGGATTCTCGATGCTGCTCCATTGATCTATGTATCTTTCAGTGTACCAGTACAAAGCTGTTTTGATCACAGTAGCCATGTAGTAAAATTTGAAATCCGGGAGAGAGCTACTTCCAACTATATTCTTCTTAACTAGTGCTTTACTTATCCTGGGTCTCTCTCCTTTGATATAAAGTTTGTACATTTTTTTTTTTTTTTCTATCTCTTTGAAGAATGTTGTTGGCATGTGGATTGGATGGAATTGCTTTGCATGTGTATATTTCTTTGGGTAGTAATGACATTTTCACAATGTTTAGTCTTCTTATTCAGGAGCCTGGTACATTCTTCTATTTTTGTAGGTCTCTTTTTGTTTTTTGTAGTAGTCTTTTGTAGTTTTCTTTGTATAGGTCTTTTGTTTTTCTGGTTACATTTATTCCTAGATATTTCATCCTTTGGCCAGCTATTGTAAATGGTATTGCTTTCCTAATGTAATTTTCAGCACTGTCATTATTAGCGTAGAGGATTCCAACTGATGTTGGAATGTTGATCTTCTATGCTGCCATTTTGCTGAATCTTCCAATGAGGTCTAGTATCATTTTAGTGAGCCTTTGGGGTTTTCTATGTATAGGATCATATCATCTAAAAGAAAGATTACTTTACTTACTCTTTGCTTGTTTGGATGACTTTAATTTTCCTGTGTTGCCATATAGCTCTGGCTAAGAATTCCAACACAATATTGAATAGGAGTGGTGTCAAAAGTCATCCTTGTCTAGTTTCTGTTCAAAAAAGAGAAGGCTTTAAGTTTCCCTCCTTTGAGTATAATGTTGGTTGTTGGATTGTATATATGCTCTTAATCATGTTGAGTAATTTCTCTTCAATTCCTACTTTTGAGTGCTTTTTTCAGGAATGGGTGTTGGATTTTGTCAAATGCCTTTTCTGCATCAATCAATATGATCATGTGATTCTTCTATTTTTTTCTTATTTATATGGTTGATTATATTGATTGTTTTTCTAAAGCTAAACCATCCTTGCATCCCTGATATGAATCCCACTTGATCATGATGTCTAATTTCTTTGATGTGTTGTTGTACTCTGTTGTCTTGGATTTCAATGAGAATTTTTACATCTATGTTCATAAAGGATATTGGTCTATAATTTTCTTTCTTAGTGATGTCTTTCTCTGGTATTGGTATAAGAGTTATGCTTGCTTCATAAAATGTATTTGCAACTTTTCCATCCTCTTCTATACTCTGGTATAATTTGAATAGAACTGGTGAAAGCACTTCGCTGAATGTTTGGTAAAACTTACCAGGTAAGCCATCTGGACATGGACTTCTTTTGATTGGAAGTTTTTGATGACCTGATCCATTTCTTCTTTTATAATGGGTCTGTTCAAGTTTTCTACTTCCCTCTGTGTACGTTTAAGTAGGCCGTGTTTTTCTAGAAATGTATCCATCTGTTTTAAGTTTTCAAATTTGTTGGACTACAACTCTTCATAGTATTTGCATATGATCCTTTTTATTTCCTTTTCGTTCTGTTGTGACATCACTCATTTGGTTTCAAGCACATGTTATTTTTGTCTTCTCCCTCTTTTTTTTCTTTTTTTGTTTTTGTTATATTTGCCAATATTTTGTCAGTTTTATTAGGATCAACTTCTTGTCCTGTTGATTCTTTCTGTATGTTTTGTATTTTCTATCTTATTATTTCTGCGCTAGCATTTATTATTTCTTATCTTTTAGTGACTATAGGTTCCCTTTGTCTGTCTGTGCCTAATTGTTGGAGATGTTGTGTTAATGTGTTAATTTTGGTCTTTCTTCTTTTTGGATGCATGCGTTTATTGCAATAAATTGTCCTCTCATCACCGTTTTTACTGTGTCTCAAAAATTTTGGTGTGTTTTGTTTTCATTCTCATTTGTTTCTAGAACCTTGTGAGTTCATGCTTAATTTCTTCTACTACCCAGTTGCTTTTCAGCAGGGTGTTATTTAGTTTCCATATAGTCAGCTTTATTTCCTTGATCTTCCTATTGTTGATTTCTAATTTTATAGTATTGTAGTCTGAAAAGATGCTTTGTAGTATTTTTATGTTTGTAAATTTATGGAGGCATGCATTGTGGCCTAACAAATGGTCAATTCTGGAGAATGTTCCATGTGCACTTGTAAAGAATGTGTATTATACTGCTGTTGGGCTGAATTTTCTGTACACAAATATGAGGTCAAGTTGTTTGATTGTGCTATTTAGTTCCTCTGTATCTTTGTCAAGTTTCTTTATGAGTGTTCTATCATTTTTCAAAAGTGGCATATTAAAATCTCATAATATTATTGTAGATTTGTTTATTGCTTTCTTCAGTTATAGTAGTGTTTGTTTTATATATCTTGGGGCTCTTTCATTGTGAGTGTAGATCTTTATTATAGTTATGTCATCTTGCTTAACTGACCCTTTAATCATGAAATAATAATTGAGATTAGAATTGACACTCCTGCATATTATTTACTACAATTAGCTTGATATATTTTTTTCCTCTCCTTTAACTTTTAATCTGTTTTTTTCTTTATGTGTAAGGTGTCTCTTGCAGGCAGCATATTGAAGAGTTTTGTTTTCTTATCCATTCTGCCACTCTCTGGCTCTTCACTGGTGCATTTAATCCATTGACATTCAGTGTAATTATCGATAGGTATGAAATCATTGCTGTCATTATGTTAGTTTTTCCTGGTGCTGCTTGTTCCTTCATTCAGCATACCTTCTTGTGTTGAGGTCATGTTTTTGTGCTCTTTCTTGTCAGTTTCTTCTTAATTTAAATGTTTCCATGTTCTACTTGAATCTTTATTTTCATGGTATATTGTGAAGTATTAACTTTTTTGAGGTTAACCTACAATTTACTAAGTTTTCCCTCTATTTAAGATAGTCTAGTATATCCTGAAATCTACCTGACCTCCTCACCACCTGGGTATCTGTTCCTATATTTTTCCCTTCTTTGACATCATGATATTTTGATCTTTGACTGACATCCCAGGTCTTCAGAATTTGTTGTTGAATTTTGTCTATTGTGGACTCTGCTATCGGTTAACTGAGTTCCGTGAGGTTTTGCCACATCTGTCAATCTCTGGATTGTCTCTTTTCAGTCCAAAGAACTCCCTTTCGAATGTTTTGAAGCTCTGGGTAGGCTTTGACAAAGTTTCTTAGTTTCTGTTTATCCAGGAATGTTTTGATTGTGTCATTGTATTTGATTGACAGCTTTGCTGGGTGGATGATTACTGGTTGGCTTTTTTTTTTTTTTTTTCTTTTAAAGTTTTATATATGACTCCCCATTGTCTTCTTGCCTGAATGGTTTCTGCTGAGAGGTCAGAACTTAATCTGATTTGCTTGCCTTTATTAGTAATACTTCTCTTTTCTTTAAGAACGTTTAGAATTGTCTTCTTATCTTTGATTTTGGAGAGCTTGATTATGATATGTCTTGGTGATTTTCTTTTGGGGGCTATCATTCTGGGATTCATTCAGCTTCTTGAATGGGTTCATTTATCTTTTCATCCTTCATGATGTTAGGGAAATTTTCTTCCAGAAACTTCTCAACTTTATCTTTTGTGGACTTCTGTGGTTTCTCATGTTCTAGAATGCCAATAATTCTTAAGTTATTCCTCTTCATATTCTCCAACATGAATCTTATACTCTCTTCAGATTTTTATATCCTTTTTTCTACTTGCTCTTCTATCTTAGAAATATTGACAGTTTTTCTTCCAGTTCGCTGGTTCTGGCTTGAATCTCTTCAATTCTATTCCTTTGCCATTTCAGTGTATTGTCAATTTCTGATATTTTATTATTAATCATCTGGACCTCTTGCAAGTTTTGAATTATTTTTAATGCTATATCAATCTTGTTTGATTATTCCTGTAGCACTTTCCTGACTTCTTCATTTTCCTTCACCCCTCTGTGAAGCATTTGGACTTGTCTCCATATCATTCTTTTGAATTCTTTCTCAGGCAGAACCAAAGCCTGCTCTTCTTCTAATGGAAATTCTATGTCTGCCTCCAGCTCATTTGTCTCAGTTAATCTTTTCTGATTTTGGACATGTGCTGAGATCTTTCTTTCTTTTTTTTTTTTCCTTGGACATTTTCAATAATTGGATGTATTTTCAATGATTAAATGAATGTTTGTTATTATATTGTTAATCTTACTGAGTGTCTCATGTTGGATATGATCCAGAGATAGGCTTCCCTTTCATGTCTCTTATTACTCAACCGTGAGGAATCTTAGCAAGTGTTGGCTCTCTATGTAGTGTGTAGCAACTGACATTAGCTCCCATCTATATTATGGGATATTATGGGGTATCCTTGTAGCTTAGCTGCGTGGCCACAATTGCTGTCTATTATTGGGTAACATAGAAATAGAAAGTTCCTACCCCCAGGAAAAAAGTAAAACCAAAGGAACCAAAAACAGAAATAGAATAAAAGCTAATACAAACAAGCACAAACAAAACAAAACAAGAACTGTAGCAGACTGCCTAGTAGCCTTTGCTTTGCAGGTCATAGTGTGTACACAGTAGAAACCTCCAGTGGTGGGTGGGTGTGCACAGCATAATTCTTAAGATTACTGTCTCCTTGTATATAGTAGTTGGTGTTGTCTCTTGCCGTTTATGTTAGGGTTTTAGAGAGTGCAAATATGGTTTGGCTGTATGGGAAACCTGATGTCTCTTGTTAGGTAAGGCAGGAATGAAGCCTCTCGCCCAACTAAGAGAGTCCACTTTAGGGCTAAATTCCAAAGTCAGCTATCATAAGAAGCCACCAAAGTATTAGGTGGAACCACCAGGGCTTTCAGGAATTTTCAATTTGCGCTGTGAGAAAATTGTACCCTGTGGATGCCTGCAGATGCCCAGGTGGGCATATAGATTGTGATAAGGAGAAGGGGATAGGAAAGTTAAAAAAAAAAGCTGTCACACCTCTTTTTCCATAAGTCACTCCATGGCTTATGTACTGTATCAGCCTGGCTGTGTCCCCACCCTCTGATCTCTACCCAGGCTGTGGGCAGTGTCCCAATTAATTCAGAAATCACCATTTTTTTCCCTCCACAGTCAGATTTCTCCTCTGGTGGGTGGCTGAAACTATTTCCCTTTACTTTATATTAGAGCTAAAGCTCTGGAACTATCCCGGCAAAGTGCTGTCTCTGTTTTTTTCACACCTTTGGAGGAGCCTCCACTGTTTGTCTCTGCTTCTACTGCCCCCATACTAGAAGCTTCCTGTTGATAGTTTTTATGAGTTTCTTTGTATTAATGTCTTTAGTTGCCAATAGTATGAACATTGTTGTTGTCGTCAAGTGCCATCAAGTCAGAACCAACTCGTAGTGACCCATGCACAGCAGAACGAAACAATATCCAATCCTGGGCCAACCTCACTACCGCTGCCACACTTGAGGCCATCAATGATGTCACCTGGCAGATCCATCTCTCTGGGGGTCTTCCTCTTTTTCTCTGACCCTCCATCTTACACAGCATGACATCCTTCTCCAGCAACTGTTCCCTCCTGACAATATGTCCAAAAGTATGAACATATATATTGCACATTTTTCAGGAAAAATCATCCTTTCCTTTTGAGTATGTTGTTTTGTTGTTTGGTGCCATCAAGCATATTGTGATTGAAAGAGACCCTGTATCAGGTTTCCACAGCTGTAAATGTTTATGGGAGCAGAAAGGCTTATCTTTCTCCCACAGAGTAGCTAGTGGGTTTGAACTGCCAAAGTGAAGTTTGCCATTCAATGCTTATCTGACAGTGTCACAGTGCTCATAAATGCAAAAGTGGAGGGTTATTTTCATGTGCTCTCAAGTTTATCTGGCCTCATGATGACCTTGTATAAGGTTTCCGAAGAGTGAGATATGAACTGTCAGCCTTAAGGTTCAAATCAAATTTGTGGTCCAGTGAACTACCTTGGAGCACCACATCAGGACTCCAAAGTAGACGATAGGCACATATTATCGTCATTAAAGGGGAAGACAATATATAATAAGAGGGAAATCAGGAAAAATAGGTGACAGCAAAGGAAGACATGAGAATGCTATTACAATACAATTAGAGGTTGTTACAATACAATTGTACACCAGGAAAAAAAAAAAAAAAGTAGACTGCTGTGTTTTTCTATAATTGAATTTTCTGCATAACATATGGAAAGTATAATGCATAAACTGGACTACATACTTCTAGAGAATAAGATCATGGCGCCCATTATCAGATTTCATTTTGTTGTACTACCTAAAACTTAAGGAGAAGTGTGTCTAGGCAAGAACATGTACAGGTACTTATCATCCAATAAGCCTCCTAACTTATACATCTTTTATAGTCAGAAATAAATTTGAATTTATAGATAATAAGTATGTCAATGATAACAATGCACATTAACTAATGTCAGCTTTATGTGTGTATGTGCTATTTTCTTTGGGCACACATTCAAAATATTCCCTGAAATTAACGCATTTACAAGTAAAACATTAATAAAAAAGAAACCCTTATACAATCCAGGATATGAAGGCTATTTCTCTAGGAAATTTGTAGGTTTGAAAGAACTTAAATTTCACTAAGATATAACTTAGGAGTGGCAGTTTCCTTCCACTCTGGGTTCATAACTTTAGGACAGACAGCTGTTTGGGCATTTTTATTTGGGCTACTTGCCCTCAGCAAACACATTTGATGTTCATTCATGGTCTCCTGGCTGAAAAAATTCACAACCATCTGTTAGTATGGCATGTTGCCTGTTTACAAGTTGGTGAGCCTGTTCAACAAGGAAATGGGTGCCAAGGAAATAAGTGTTTGGTTGAGAGGCTGTGCAAAATTTTCACCACAATTGCTCTAAGCAGATCACACTCCGTGACAAGTATATGTTATTTGTGTCAGAGTATATATTTTTTATTTTTACAGTATATATTGTATGCTATCAACTTCTTTTCTCTTTCTTTGTAGAAAATATTGTATACTTAGCTTATACTGCATAGAATGGTGTTTACTACAGAT
>NW_006408856.1:2265134-2266249 GCF_000296735.1 Chrysochloris asiatica
TTATTGTGAATTATATGATAGTTTACATGAGAGAACTTTAGTTTTACATTCATTCCATCGTATATCATCTCATTGCCATGATTCCAATCCCCTCCATGCATCATCCACCAACCAAAGGGTATATCCTAGATACCCGCCCCCTACACTCCCCCCTCCCCCACACCAGTCACTTTTCCTCTCTGGATCCAAAGTCCTCAGCTGCTTCATCACTCCACGTTGTCTTCTCTGTTTCCATCTCAGGCATCCCTGTTTCTCTGGGTAGGGTCCTACTCTTGGCTTTTCTCCGTTGATGGTCCCAGAGACCTCCGCTCCTAGACTGGAGAATTAATCACTCCCTTCCCTGTTACAAAACGTCTACCTTTGCATTTCCAACCCTTACAATCCATCCTGATAAGCATTATTCGCTACAGTATCACGAGTTACCCATCTGTATTTCCTAGTTGTCAGGACACAGCCCCTCTCCCTCTCTGGGTCTAAAGTCCCTACCTGCTCCATCTCTCCACGTCATCGTCTCTGACTCCATCTCAGGCATCACTGCTTCTCTGGGTAGGTTCCGCTCTATGGTCTTCTTCCTTGATGGTCCTAAGGACCTCTGCTCCTAGACTGAAAAGTTAATCACTCCCCTACTTGCTACAAAATGTCTACCATTATCTTTTAAACCCTCACTATCAGTCCTGAAAACAATTGTTCACTACTGAATCACAAGAGACCTATCTGCATTTCATGTCATCAACTGCGCCTAGACAGACTAGATACTACTCATTGGAGATTTTCCTTGCTCCAAGCCCTCTGGACCTAGGTTCCCTCTTGAAAACTTGTAAGCCAGTCACTTCTTGCCCTGTAATCCCCCATTTTGGGTAGCCAATGTCCTAGTTGCCCATCCCTGTCTACTCTGTGTATGGAGGGGGTGAGAATGATCCTTGCTGTAAAGATTTGTTCCCTCTTTTGATCTACTGCATCCACAGGTGTAGGTCAAGTTCATCAAATTGTGTCAGATTACTCTTTTCTTCCTCTTCTTTCGTCTTTGGCTTGAGCTCTGATCATCCACAATCTGCAATTGTGGATGTTCTTGTGCGTATTCCCTCTCTTCTTATCAGCTGGACGCTTCACTCTCC
>NW_006408856.1:2269951-2277998 GCF_000296735.1 Chrysochloris asiatica
ATTGCAGAGGCTCCCCAGGGAGCCTCCTTCACTGGGCACGTTGTAGCCCCAGTTTAGGTGTTCCGATCAGTTATAGGCAGAAGATGGACTTACAAGCTTTCTATGGTGATGTTTCTGACTATTTCTTTCTCTCCTCCTCTAGTGTCTATTTTATATTATAATGCAAGGAAAACCAAGATTCAAAAGACAGCCAAGCATCTTATCATTATTCCCCCCTTTTCCCCATTCCAACCATGTCTCAATCTCTGTATCCCAGAGCCCTATAGTTCCAAGGTTGTGCATACATCATTCTTTACTTCTGTCCCACTTAGTCCATTCAAACCTGCCTAATTGTTCTCCCATCTGCTTTGTTATTCGATTCCCCTCTCCCTTCTTGTATATTGCCCCCCTCCCTAGTTACCAAACTATTCTGTGCTTATTCCCTGCCCTGTGCTCCACCTTCCCCTCCCTTCCCTCATCCAATCCCCACATTCCAGCAACCAGCAAAGCATCCACCCCCATTTAGTATGAGTTCTTTTGCTTAATCTTTTGCAGTAGTGGTCCTATGCAGTATTTGTGCTTTTGTGACTGACTCAATTTCACTCAATGTAATGTCCTCAAGGTTCATCCATGTTATGCGGTGGCTTGCAGCTTCCTTGTTATTTTTCAAGGTAGCATAGCATTCCACCGTGTGTATGTACGACAGTTTGTTTATCCATTCTTCAGTTGATGATGGGCACTTTGGCTGTCTCCATCTTTTTGCTATTGTAAATAATGCTGCTATGAACATCGGTGTGCATATATTTAATCATGTTGTGGATCATATTTCTTGTGAGTAAATATCAAGTAAAGGAATTGCCAGATCGGATCGTAAGGTATTTCTATTCTCAAACTTTTGAGGAAGTGTCATATTGCTTTCCAGAGAGGTTGGACCATTTTTCAGTCCCACCAACAATGCAGGACTGTCCCAGTCTCTCCATATCCAAGCTAGCATTTATTGTTCTCTACTTTTTTGATCCTTGCTGTTGTTGGTGGTGTGAGATGATATCTCATTGTTGTTTTGATTTGCATCTCTCTAGTGTCTAGTGATAATGAACATTTCTTCAAATATTTGTTGGCTGCCCAGATCTCTTCCTTGGTGAAGTGTCAGTTCATGTCCTGTGCCCATATTTTAATTGGGTTATTTGTCTTTTCTTTTTGTAGCGGTGTTGTAGTTTCCTGTACATTTTAGAAATGAGTTCCTTGTCTGATGTGTCATTGCAAAAGATTATTTCCCAATCTATAGGTTCCCTTTCTACTCTTTTGGTGAAGTCTTATGATGTACATAAGTTTTTAATTTTTAGTATATCCCACTCACCTGTTTTGACTACTTTTGTTTGTGTGGTTTTCAAAATATTTGTAGTCTATGTAGTCCCCGAATTAGTGCCCTCACATTTGTCCCTATGTTTTCATTGATGGCCTTCATTATTCTGGGATTCGCATTTAGGTCTTTAATCCATGTTGAGTTGGGTTTTGTGACGATGCTCTTTTCAACACTCATATTTTATCTATTTTTACAACTGATAAGAATTCAAAATAGTTTTTTGCAGACATACCAAGTAAATATATTTTTTTTGATAATCAAAGGATCTGATTTTATACCTTTATGTAATGTCTTACTGGGTGAAATAGGATTTAAAGTCAAGAGTATGCCATCATACCATCACTTTAGTTTGTAGTGAATTTAAAGTATTTATTACTTCAAGTGCCATAGTTTTTTTGTTTTTTTTTTTTAGTTTTTTTTTATTGTTGTTGTTTTTTTGTTTTTGTTTTTTAATTAATGCTCTCAATAACTCAGATGCTTCTTCCACAGTTGATAGACTTTAGATTGTGTACATTCCTATATTGAAGCACAATCTAATATATATCAACTATGTCCTAAAATTAATCCAGAATGTGGCAGTTCTATTTCATATGTATTTTCTTCATAGAAGAATCTCAATCATACAACATAAGTCTTAATTTTATTTCTGAATATTATTTTGCTTTTCACACCTTTAGAAACTCCTCTTCTTCTTTACTGAATGCAATTGATAAATGCGTACAAAATATTTAGGATTTCAAATGTTATAGAGTGCTTAAAAATATATTTAGATGGCATTATCCTACTGTACTCAGTTTGTTGTACAGCAGTGTCTTACTTGTTGCTGTGATACTGGAAGGTATGCCACAAGTACCTGTAATAAAGGTAGGGTCATCCATGGTGAGAAATTTTCAGCTGAACCTCCAGACTAACGCAGACTAGGAAGAGGAGAGGCAGACTACTTCTGAGTGTTAAAATATTGAAAACCTTGCGACTAGCTATAGAACACTATCAGATAGCAGTGAAATATTTAATATTGAAATATTTTTAATATCACCAGAATATTGTCAGATACAGTTTCAGAAGACAAGCACATAAGGTAGAATAGCACTTAAAAAAGAGTGGAGAATTGCTATCTCTTCAAAGTAGAATTAACGTGATGACATAAATGAAGCAAAGCTCCCAGAACCTTCATTTGCTGGTGGAGCACAACTCAAAAAGAGGATAAACTGCTGCAAACATTCATTCATATTCTGAACAGGGAATGTTGTTGTTGTTGTTGTTGTTGTTAGGTGCCATCAAGTTGTTACCAACCCATAGCAACTTTATGCACAGCAGAACAGAACACTGCCTGATCCTGGACAACCTCACTACTGTTGCCATGCTTGAGTCCATCGATGGTGCCACTTGGCTAATCCATCTCACTAGGGTCTTCCTCTTTCTCTCTGACCCTCCACCTTACCAAACATGATATCCTTCTCCAGAAACTACTCCCTCTTGACAATATGTCCAAAGTATGAGAGATGAAGTTTGGCCACCTTGGCTTCTAAGGAGCACTCTGGCTGCACTTCTTCAAAAATGGATCTATTGGTTCCTTTGGCAGCCCATGGCACTTTCAATATTCTCCAACACCATAACTCAAAGGCATCAATTCTTCTACGGTCTTCCTTATTCATTCTCCAGCTTTCACATGCATATGAGGTTATTGAAAATACCATAGCTTGGGTCAGGTGTACCTTAGTCCTCAAGCTGACATCTTTGCTCTTCGTCACTTTAAAAAGGACTTTTGCATCAGATTTGCCTAATGCAATGCATCATTTGATCTCTTGACTGCTGCTTCCATGAGTGTTGATAGTTGATCCAAGAAGAATGAAGTCCTTGACAACTTCAATCTTTTCTCTGTTGAGAAAAATGTTGCTTATTTATCCAGTGGTGAGGATTTTTTTTCCCCCTTTACATTGAGATGTAATTCATACAGAAGGCTGTGCTCTTTGATCTTCATCAGTAAATGTTTTAAGTTCTCTTCACTTTCAGCAAGCAAGGTTGTATCATCTGCATATCTCAGACTGTTAATGAGTTTTCCTATAATCCTGATGCCACGTTTTTCTTCATATATCCCAGCTTCTCAGATTAGTTGCTCAGTATATATGTTGAAAAAGTATGGTGAAAGAATACCACTTTGTTGCATACCTTTCTTAATTTTAAAACATTCAGTGTTCCCATGCTCTGTTCGAACAACTGCTTCTTAGTCAAGGTACAGATTTCTCATGAGCACAATTAATTGTTCCAGAATACTCATACTACACAATGTTGTCCATAGTTTGTCATGATCCACATAATTGAAAGCCTTTGCATAGTCAATAAAGCACAGGTAAACATCTTTCTGATATTCTCTGCTTTCAGCCAAGATCCATCTATAAATCAAGGAAAATTTAAAGCAGTGAGAAATGAAAGGTAACCCATAAAGGTCAATATCTAGGCATTAATGATCTGATATTGGGCATTTTGAATATGATAATAACATGTTTTACTATACCAGGAATGACACCAGAGTTGTATTTTTTTACCACACTTATTCAATCTGTATGCTGAGCAAATAACCAAAGAAAATGTATAATATGAAGAAAAACTTGGAATCAGAATTTGAAGAAATAAATCATTAAAAACATGCAATATCCAGGTGATACAACCTTGCTGGTAAAAAGTGACAGTGACTTAAATACTGATGAAGATCAACAACCACTGCCTTCATTATAGGTTGCACCTCAATGTAAAGAGAAAAAGAAAAAGAAAATTCCTCACCACTAGACCAATAAATTAAATCATGATAAATGGAATAAAGATTGAACTTTTCAAAGATTTCTTTTTCTTAGATCCTCTATCAACTTTCATGGAAATGTCCATTAAGAAATCTAATGGTTAGATTAGGCAAATCTGAAGAACAAGAACTTTTTAAGAGCAAAGATCGTACTGTGAGCCTTGCCCATTCAAGGGTATTTTCAGTAGCCTCATATACATATGAGAGTTGGACAATTAATAAGGGAGGCAATAGAATAATTGATGCATTTGAGTTATGATATTGGAGAAGGGTATTAAAATACTATGGATTCCAAAAGAGCAAACAAATCTGCTTTGGAATAAATATAACCAGAATGCTCCTTAGAAATGAGGAAAGAGAGACTTTGTCTGTATTACTTTGGACATATCATCATGAGGGGTCTGTCTCTGTAGAGGGACATCATCCTTGGTAAAATGGAAGGTCTGCTGGAGATGAGAGAGAAAAGAGGAGAAATTGGTTGGTCTGAAGTGTGGTGAGACCTTTGGACTCTTGAACCTATGGACAAGGACATAGTCACAGAGGGCTGGAGTTGAGAGCAAAACACCCAGCTGATGTATAGTGAGGGGGACACACAAGAATGCCCCCCCAAAAAAAAGTGTAAATTGCTTTTATTTGTTGAACCTGACCTACACTTATGGATGTAGTAGCTCAAAATACCAACTAAGAAAGAAGGAGTCTTCACATCCAAGATCAATGCTATCCCCTCTGTATACAGAGTTGACAGAGAGGGACAACTAAGACATTGGCTACCTAAATTGGAAGTGTCTATAAAGGCATGAAGTGACTGGTTTACATGTTTTCAAGAGGAAGTTTAGTTTCAGAGTGTATGGGGGAAGGTAGAATCTACACTGAATAATTTTCATCGTGTCTAGATGGGTCTGGTTAAAGGAGATGGGAATAAGATTTTTATGATTCAACAATGAGTAATTGTTATCATAACTAAGTGCAACTGTCACAACTGTAAAGGTAGAAGTTTTGTGGAAAAAAAAAAAAAGAGAGAGATAGGAGTAGTTAATCTTATAGTTCAGGAGCAGAGAACCTTAGGACCATCAATGGAGAAGAGAATGAGCAGAATGTGGGACCCTATCCAGAGAAGCAGCAACACCAGAGATAGAAAACGAGATAAGGGCATGGAGAGACAGAGCATCTAAGGACTCCAGACTAAAGGAAAGAGAAAGGCTATGCGCTGGCAGACAAGTGCTTGTGACCAAGAGGCAGGTTTGCAGAATGTGTCCTTTGGTTGTTTAAATTATTATATATCCCTTAGTATTTTTGTGCACATCCTCCACCTGATCCCCACAAAACAAAACACACACACACACACACACACACACACACACACACAAATAAAAGCAAAACAAAAAAACAACAACCCGAGAGGGGATAGACGTAAATATTGTTGAATGATGATGCAAAAGGAAGTTGTAATAATTGCAATGAAATGGTGAATGTAAAACCAATGTTCCTCCATGTAAACTATCACTCAATTCCAATAAAAACTTTTTTAAAAAATGGAAGGTTTGTGGAAAAGAGAAAGTCCCCCAATGAGATGGATTGGTACATTGGAAGCAGTAATGAGGTTAAGTGTAACAATAATTCTGAGGATGATGCAGATTGGGTCACTGTAAATAGGAAATGACTTGATGGTACAACTATGTCTAGGATATTGATGTTTGTGATTTACATTTAATTTTTTACAACTTTCTATTTTCCTAGTTTTATACTTCATACATCCCACATTTTGCTAATTAAAAGATATTTACAGCTATTTCTTCTCACTTTGAATTGTCATATCATAAAAATTAAAAAAAAAAAAAAAAAAAACTCCTGGAAACTCCATACACTTTATTATGGTCAACTTTACTTTAAAAAAGCCACTCTTTCCCAGTTGTATTTTGTGTGCTTTTCAGCTTGAGGTGTTCATCTTCTTCCCATACTATATATGATTATGTTTTGCTATTATTCATAAGATTTTCAGTGAGTAACCATTCAGAAATGATCTTCCTTTATTTTTCCCTTGTCTTTCTCAGTCTGAAACTCAGCTGAAATATGTTTATAATGGTGATTCTGCTGGTATTTCAAATAATTTTGGCATAGCTTCCAGCATCACAGGACCACACATGTCCCTACATTATGACAAATTGACTGATGAGTAAATGTGCCATCATAGACTTGTTAACACTCATTTTCCCCATTTTTCCTCATCCACTACTGACTAAACCTCATTGTAATTTCTGTTTCTTTATCTCTTAGACCTTTGGGTACTATGATTGAGTTTAAATGAGACCTAAACTCTTTTTTCTTTGTATCTTATCATGGTGGAGACTGCAGCATGAAAAATGTTTCTGCTCATAAGATTCAGTAATAGGCTGATTTAGACCACATCTGAATTTAAATAAAATAGTGCATCAGATAAATTGGGATCTGATGAAAACTGTGATTATGAAAAATATGATGATATGAATATTGATAGATCACAATACATACATTGAATTTTCCTTGTATAAAAATATTTCCTTTTTGTTTGTAATTTTCTTCTCTATTAATGCAAAATGATTTATGTTAGTCATATGTTCACCAGGAGTTATTCCTATAATTGATAAGAATCTAAAACTAAGCTTTCATATGGCTAGTTATTTATCTTATGTAAGGAATAACTATGTAATAGAATGCTTTTAAATCATTCTCTGAAAGTTTAGAGTAATATTCTAAATATTGCATAAAATACAAAGCAATGCAGTGCTCTAGAGAGATGGAAAGAGCTTTATTAGACAAACTGGAACAAAGCTTCAAGGCTCAAAAAACTAAGCATTTTTGTATGACATAGAATATGAATTGATTCATAAAATGCAACTAACTAAAAGGGCATATGCATGTGAAAGCTGGACAATGAATAAAGAAGTCCAAAGAAGAATTGATTTTATTTGAATTGTGATGTTGGTGAAGAGTATTGAATACAGCCTAGGTGCAAGAATGAACATATCTACCCTGTATGATGAACAACAAGGAAACCCTTTAGTCGATCTTAGTCTGTAAGCTCAGCTGAATCTGTGTACCATGGGTGACTGTATCAGAATTCAAAATACCAGGAGTACAGTTTCCAACATCACAGTCAAAAGGAAGACACCACTGTCTGATAAACTGATAGATGATTGGTAGGAGTAAATTGTGGTCCCCACCAAAATGTGTTTTGGAAGCTCCGTATGATACACTCTGGACAGTGAACCACAAGATTTTTGTGATGTAAAAAGATGAGGCTTCCTGCTGCCACAAAAGTTTAATGTCTATGAAACAATATACAATCATCTCTACAAGCCAAGGAAACTATGTATGAAGGAATACCTGGACGCACCTAAAAAGAAAGATGTTAAACAAACAAAATGCTAATTTGGACTTTTGAATTCCAGACTTGTGAAAAAAACCATTTCCTTCATCTTTATCTTATCACTACACTGTAGAAATAAGGCACATTTTTAACTGAAATGACCTGCTTCACATAGAACTAAAACAGAGCTTAGCTCTTGAGCTAAAATGTAATAGCTTGAGTTTTTTCTATCTATTGTAAAATATTTTAACAAAAATATAACCAAGTAACTTACCTTAAAAAAACTCTTGTTGTTGTTAAGTGACGTCGAGTCGGTTCGACACATAGCGACCCTGTACAGGGTTTCCGAGGGTATAAATCCTTATGGGAGTAGAAAGCCTCATCTATCTCCCATGGAGCGGCTGGTAGTTTCGAACCCCTGACCTTAAGGTTCGCAGCCCGATTCGTAACCACTACACTACCAGAGCTCTTTGTTGTTGTTGTTGTCAGGTGCCATCGAGTCGGAACCGACTCATAGCGACTCCATGCACAGCAGAACGAAACAATGTTCGATCCTGGGCCA